>NW_024424452.1:92998507-93490231 GCF_017311325.1 Ursus maritimus
GGAAGGGACAGCCAAGGTCACAGTGAGAACTTCCCAATGGCCAGTCTACCAGTCTAAGAGAGCCAGAAACACTCGCCAAATTGGGACACTTCTTTCCCTGGTTTTGTTTGGTGGCGGGGGTGGGGTGGGGTGGGGGGGTGGGAGGGAGTGCGGGGAAGGATGATTCAGGGAGGTTTGGGCAATGCTTCATCCTCATAGGCTCACGGATTCAGAGACTCTTGTAGTTGGACGGAGCTTTGGTCTACCCCCAGTCGAATGCTGAGGACAGAGTCCCAGGGGCAGGCCGTGATTTGATCAGTGAAGCTGGGACCAGAACTCACACCAGCTGGTCGCTGGTCGTGGGTCAGTGCACACAAGTTGTAAATGACTCACACGTATTATCTCCGAACTCCTGACTAAGACATCCAGCTGCCTACCTGACATCTCTTCTTGAATGTCTTAAAGGGTCCTCCAACTCAGTGTGTCTAAGACTGAACACTTCATCTTCCCCTCATACTGGTTGCAGGCTCCGTGTGTGGACCTCCACCTACCCAGCCGAGCGAGCCAGCAAGAAACGCACACACACTCTTTCTCATACCCTCTGTACCCCATTGGTTCCTGAGTTCTGCTGATTTTATCTCTTAAATTCTTCTTTAGTCCCCCCCCCACCCCTTTCCTCCACTTCCTACATCATTACCCTGATGCAAGGTACCCTGACCTTTCACCTCGGACCTAGTGCAATCGCCATCTACCTGCTAGGGGCGCCTGAGCGCATTCTGGACCATTCCTCACAATGCAGTCACATGACCTTGACAGAGCCCAGACCTAGTCATTGTCACACGCACACACACCAGCTTGGGAAAACCTCAGTGTCTTCCCTTCATCTTTAGGATAAAGACAAAGCTTATTAACGTGACTTCCAAAGCCCTACATCACCTGGCTCCTACTTGGCTCGGCCACCTGCTCTCATATCATACGACACATGCTCTTCCTGTCCCCACACCAGCCACACTGACCAGACAGTCCCACACCGTAGCCATTCAAGGTTATCCAGCTCTTCCTCCCTTCCTCCCTTGGCCTCGGTAACACCTTTTCATCCTTTCGATTCCAGCGCATACTCCATTTTCGGAGGAAACCCTTCCTGAGTGGGTCAAACCCTCCTGTGTTATGTTCTTGAAGCACCTGTCACGGCTCACGGTTTACATGGGTTTGGTGAGTGAGTGGCGAATGGCGCTTCCTCACGTCCTATAAGCTCCACGAGAGGAGAGACCAGGTCTGGTCATGCCCTAGGTGCATCGTTAAGTGCCTGGCGCTTGGGAGGCCCCGAAACATTTGCTCACTGAGCAAGTGAACTAACGAATGCTCCATTTCTCCTATTTTCTCCAAATATGACACAATGAAGAAAAATCACCACTTTTTGTCCACAGATGGCCTCCTGTGCCTCTTTCTGAAACAAGATGGGAGGTTAGATCGCGAGACGCATGTGAATTCGTTTGTACCACGAACCTTACATCCTAATAGTTTCCTTTCTACATTCCTGAGGAAGATCGCCATGTTCTGGTAAGCAGAAAGAAAAACAGACCGAAGTGATATGTACAGTATGACTCTACTGTCATTTTTAAACTCACTGAAAACGAAGAGCAGCAAATAGTGGGATATGAGTGACCTTCCTTCCTTTTTTCTTTTTTGGTAAATTCTCCATTATGTATTACTCGGTAGAGAAGTAAAAAGTATAAGAACTTTTCTGAACATATTCACACACACACACACACACACACACACACACTGGTTTAAAAAATGGAAGGTCATGTGTTCACATACCCAAGAATGGAAACCATATTTCCCCTCAGCCTGGGGCCTTTCTGAAAGTAGAAACCACTTCACTTCCCCTCTGTATTTCTCTCCGCACCATCCTCTCCCCACTTCAGCCAGCACTCTTAGTTCCAAGTGCCAGAAAACCAACTCAGATTAATTTAGGCAAAAGGGAAAGGTAGATGCTTCCATAGCCGGACAGTTCCAGGCATGGTAGCTCTCAGAGCTCAAGGGATTGGTCTTTCTCTGTGTCTTGCCTTGGCTTTCCTCCCAGCAGTCCCGGATTCCTATGTGCTACCAGCAGAGAGCACCCCTCACCCTGGCAAGTGTCTTGATGCTGATCCCTGCACCGGTAGCTGTGGCCAGGGTGCGAGTGGGGCCAAATCTCTTACTGGCCAGGCCTGGGCCAGGTGCTAACTTCTGGCCGTGGGACCTACAGGAATCTGACAGATTAGAGGTGAGTGGTTCGGAACTGGAATGCCTTTGCCAGAATGAGGGGCAAGGCGCTGTGTGCAGGCAAAACAGAAGGTTACCAGCGCACACGGAGCACCCGGGCTCTGCCCGCAGCACTGCCTGGCTGGCCTCGTGCTGGAACCATCTGGGGAGGGAGGCAAGTGGAGAGTCGGGCAGCAGGACCTTTCCACATCAGCTGCTGAACCTCCATCTACTTCCATCTGTGCCAACAGTCTCAGCTGAACATTCAGAGGGAGGGATTCGGAGTCTATGCACGTCCCAGAAAGTGGGGAGGAGGAGGAGAGCGATGTTTGCCAAGTCGCATGGAAAATTGCCCTTGAGCTTCTCCAAACACCGTATGCCAGGAGGCCCAGCTTGATAACCGGTAGAACTGGGGCCCTGACTGGCTAAGCAGGCCACTCAGGATGGCTGGGAGGACCTGGTGGCCTGGCTTCCCTCCCAGGAGCTGGGCCCATGGGCTGGTGAGGGCTCCGTGAGTGCAGATCAGGCTCTGAGGGATAACCCTCTCAGGCAACCCTCTGCTGGTGAGGGTGTAAGATGAAGAGGAAACATGACTGATGGGTTCGGGAAGTTCCCAGCCCGACCAGAGAGAAGTAACAAGCCAAGATCGAGGCTGTACTTTGGGGCATTGGGCTTGATGCGCCGGTCCCTGGTCCCTGTCGGAGAGACAGCATGCCAGCCCCCTCTATGCGGGGGATTAAGTTTGTCCCACGCTGTCTTTACTTGTGTTGTCCACTCGATTATTTCTGCCCTTGGAGTCCCAGCCCATTCTGACCACAAAGCCTGCGGCACGACCCACTGCACCTAGGAGCCCCAGCACGGCGCCTGCCCCGACAAGAGAACCGTCCCTTCTCACTCTGGCCCAGCCCCTCATCTGCCTGGAAGGCCCCCCAGGCAAGGCTGGTACAGGCTCTCTTGGTGGAATCTCTGCTGGAGGGAAAGGTCCCAGGGAAGCCTGAGCCCAAAATGAGGAGTAAGGTTGGTTCCCGCAGGGGCCTCCTGGGGGGAATCTTCTGCAGGCGTCACCATTTCCAAATACTCATCACCAAGGCTGGGAAAAGGCCAGTGCAGGAGAAAGTGGCAGAGAGCCGGGGGTGAGGAAGTGAGAGCAGATGGAGGCAAGAATGGGAGAAGACAGCGCTGAGCAGCCCCGAGCCAGCCAGCCCAGCGGATGTGGGGACACCAAGCCACACCCTGCTGGACGGTCCCCTGGCAGCTTGCAGGAGAACCTCGGCCCAGCACTGTCTGAACCAGCAGCCCACCAGTGAGCTCCTGGGGCTTGATGAGGCCATCGGATGAGCCAGCCTCCTCCTCGCCCCTCTTCCTCTGTCCCCCACCTTGCAGTGCACTTCTCCCTGCTCCCTCCTGTGTCATGCCTCCGCCTCCTCCCCTGAGCTGGCCTCCTCTCACACAGCTTAATGGTGCCGAGCCTGTTTGCGCAATGAACTGCCAGTGCTTGGTGTTTAAGACCGGCAGGCACTCCCACAGGGGTCCTTCTTGATCTTTCTGCTGCTACTGAGAAGACGGATTGTCCTGGCAAGTTCTTAATAAACATTTAATGAATGAACGGATTAACGAATGAACACCTGCTATCTGATTTGAACCCCAGCAACCCTTTAAGGCAGCCCAGAGAGTTACCATTAGTGCCATCTACGGCTGGGGGAAACTGAGACCCAGAGAAATTATATGCTACACATAGGTAGGCAATGGCCAACTGGGGTCAGAATCCTGTTCTCCCAGTACCCGCGACTGCACTACCCTGGACCCACAGCCTATCCCTTTCACCCCCCTGCACCCTCTCAGCCACCCCTTGGGGTTCAGAGAGCCAGACTGGAGGAAAGCACATGGATCATGTGGGCCGATTTGCACCCCGCTGGCTCTGGGCTGGGGGGACAGGTGGTCTGGGTGGCTCTCTCTGCTTGCTGTGATGGCCTCCTCCCTGGGTCCCCAGCATTCCGCAGCTCCTCTCCCCTGGGGTCTGCCTGCCCAGCACAGTCACCTCAGAGCCTCCACTGCATTACAGTGAAACCTGGCTGCACATGGCAGTGACCTTTGACCTGCTGGCAGGAAGGGACCAGATTAAATGTTCAGTGACCTCCTTGACTTCGGGACTGTGGGGGAATAGGAGAAAGCAGGATTCCCAGGGAGTTGGAGGTGGGAGACACTAGCATACTTTCCAATCTCCACTGGTGGTCGTGTGGCCGCCACTGGAGGAGCTCTTCTGGCACCCAGAAGACTTTAACCTCAGGGGTGGACTTCACAGAGGACAGCTTCGAGGTGCTGGGGACACTCCTGCCCCTCCAAACCCCACTACCATTCCTGTGCACCAGTTTCTTTGCCATGAGGCCCCGAACCTGGTGGAGGACGGATAAAGGCCTTAATTACGTGCTTCTCATTGTCAACCAATTTATCTGATCTTTTCCAGGACAATGGGGGGGGGGGGGAGTGTAGCTGATAAAGGAGTGATAGTCCGACTAAAGCTACTAGCCACAAGTGGCAATTTAAATTCAAATTCATAAAATGAAATAAAAAATTCCTCAGTTGCACATTTTGAACAGCCAGAGTGCTCAGTAGCTACTGGATTTGACAGCACAGATACAGGACGTTTCCATAACTGCAGAAAGTTCCATAGGACAGGGCTGGGCCAGAGACTGACCTTGGCTCCCTGATAACCTAGCAGACCCCTTTTGGAAACTGGGCATGTCCAGGGTGGGGGTGGGGGGTTGGGTATTGGGGGATAGGGCTCCGCCGGCCCAGTCATCGCAGTGGGGAGGGTTCAGGCTTTGAGGGAAGGCACCACCTCCCACACTGCTCCGGGCCCGGGCCCGGGCCCCGCGGGCGCCCCCTGCCGGCTGGGAGCTGCTGGGCGCCGGAGGCGCGGCTCCGCGGGTGAGGGGACTCAGCAGAGGGTGCGGGCGGGGTGAGCGCGCGGAGCCGGGTCCCCGGGGAGGTCGGCGCCGCGGGGAGCTGGCTGAGGCCGAGCAAGAGCGACGGGACACCTGCGGAGAGCGGCCTGCGCCCCTCTTTCCCCCGGAGCAGGGAGCTCCCTGCTCTCTCCGCGCCCCAGCCGTCGCCGTTAACCTGGCGGTTAATTATTAATTTCTCTGCTCGGCTAGAAGCGAAAGTTCCGCCGGACTCAGACGGGGAGGGAGCCTCGGAAGCGCTCCCAGCCGCTCGTTTTGCCGCGGGAAGCAGAGGCCAGGGCAGGGCGAAGTCACCTGCACCGGGCTGCGGCCTTGGCGGGGGGGGGGGCGAGGGGGGAAGGGGGGACGGGGGGCGGTGGCAGGGGTGGGGGTTGGGGGGAATGGAATGGTAACGTTCTTTCCTCTCCTCGGCCCCTTCCTCCCCCGCCACCCCGCTTCGGGGACTCCACTCACTGGCCTCCTCTTACCGATTGTCCATCCCATGCCTGCTCCTTGTGCCAAACTCCGCAGGGCGCCTCAGCCTCGGTGGCTGATTCCGTCGTCCCCCTCTGCTGGATGAGCAATCTCAGAATGCTGCGGCGAGGCCCCCGACGTGGCACAACTCAGGGGCAGAGCGCAGAACCGAACCCAGGTCTGGCGGACACGGGCCCAGCGTCGCTTTCTGTCCCCACAGCTGCCCAGCCCCGGAGATGCCTGCACCCCAGTCTACCCAGTGAACAACTACAGGAGTAGAGGAAACAGGGGCGGCACTGCCCAGGCCTCCAGCCTCCCTTCCCCACTCGCTCACAAGCCCTTACTATTACTACAACCTTAATCAGTCCGAAAATCCTGCCAAGGATTCATGTCAGGCTACATTATAAAATGCTCCTTTGGGCTGAAAGCAATTGTTAAGTGAGACACTCCGTCCAAGAAGTCCCTTTCCTGACTGCAGCCACCCCATCTGTGGCCGAGACTTCAAGGTTTTGGTTCACAGGTGGCAAGGCCAGGGAAGGAACTCATTCAAAAAATGGGGATAAAAGTATTCTGAAATGAAGCTGGACGTCCCAGGAAGCAAGATTAGGTCTCCCAGGCCCTTGGGTACAATGAGGCACGCAGGCGGCCGCACACTCCGAGGCAAGGACTGGGCCTATTAGAATCTATCTGGGAGGTGCGGCCCTGACCCAGCATCCATCCTGGACCGGTGGGCACCGCGGGGGCTGAGTTTCGCAGGGAACCCAAGGTTCGTCCCCCTCCTCGCCACGAGATGTCGCTGCTGCTCACAGTTGGAGGGCACGGGGCGGGATCAACTCCCCAGCGGACTTCCGGCATCAGAAACTCTCCAGCCTTCTGTGTTTTTAACAGACCTTACAGGGGATTTTGATGCTCGCACAAGATTGAGAACCACTGATACAGGTCATCCTGTGGCCCCTGCAGTCTTGCTCCTCTGCAGGTAACTCAGCCTGTCACCCATCTGGAGTTCCCACCCTGCTCCCTAACATGAACCTACGTTCTCAGAGCTTCCATTTCCCCTATGGCAAAATGGGGGTGATAGTACCCACCAGACAGGGCTGTTATGAGGCCAAAATGAGACAGTGTCTGAAAATGGCTCTGCAGACCAGGGCACTGTGCTGTAAAGCTGTGTCATGGCACTTGCTGTTCTAGTTCCTTCATGACTAGCTCCAAACATTTGAAATGCCGCTTATTCTGAGGGTTCCATCGCCTCTCTTTTCTTCTCTCAACACCCCTATTTCTGTCCAGCGTACACCCCAATAAAAGCTCAATTCCACAGAGCACTCCCCATGTTCTAGACCCTGTTTTATGTATTTTATTTAATCCTTACACAGCCCTACGACGTCGGTACTATGAGGGACGATGATAAGGACACTAAGGTGCAGAGAGATTAAATAATTTCCCCCAGATCATGTAGTTAGCAAGTGGTGAGGCTGGATTTGAACTCAGGCAGCCCAACACAGTGCTTGTGTTTGCCAGGTCTACCCAAGGCTGCCCCTACAGCGTGGTTCCCGCGCCCTTGTATGGTGCGCAGCGGTGTGGAGTGGTGGAAAGAGCGCTGGGTTTGGATTCACTTTCTAGCTCTGTGATTGCAGCTGAATCACTGAACCTCTTGGTACATCCCTCCTCAACACGGCTGGGCTCTTCATCACACCAGCACTGACTCAACATCGCCACCAGATCTGTAGACGACAGCAGTCTTCCATGGTTTCCTTGCTTTGTAATAGAGGAAGTTCCAGGTCTTATACGTTTCCTGCCCAGGTCTGCAATCAGCCTCTTCTCCAAGAAACCCTCATTAGTTTCAGAGATAAATGGCATTTCAAGGCCACAATCTAGGCCTTAGTATCCGTTTTTTAAAATTTAATTTGATCACGTATTGCGTGTATTTAAAAAATATGTAAGCAAATAATTTTATTAACCAGTGTATTGAATGCCTACTAGGCATCAGGCAGTTTCTGGTAGAAGGTGGATTATAAAGAAGCATAATTTATTATTACCACATTTCAGGACCCTAAGAGAAATGGAGGAGGCCATTCGAGGGCATTTGTGCAATGAGTCCCAGTAACTCCTTGGGGACAGAGCAGCAGTTCGTGGCATAAGTAGAATAACCTGGTCTCCCAGCTGGAGCCCAAAGCTTGAAGGTCTCAGCGTCTGTTTGGCTGGTGAGGGAGAGATGTTTGAGTTCAGGATGAGGCCAGGTAATGAGGGCAGGTGACTCCTGTTGCCGTGTTTACCGGCTCGGGTGGCCCCGGGGACTGACTGAGGGCAGGCAGGAGGAGCACAGTGGAGCTTTCTGAGCAGTCTCTCTAAGGAGCCCCACAGGTGTGGTGCCTGATTCCCTCCTAAACAGGTAGAAGTCTCAGGGGCCAACAGAGAATTGTGAGCACTGTGACCCTGCTCCGCCCCCGTCCGTCAGACGAGGGAGCTGGGGGTGCTTGAGTTTGCCCCAGTGAACGAGGATTGAGGAAGAGGTATCGGATAGGAGATCGGGCACCCACAGGAGCCCTGGGGACTGCGCACTGGGCAGTGTTGTCTACCCTGGAGCTCTAGGTCAGGGTGCCTGGGAGTGAGGGGTGTGTGCCTAGGGTGAACTCCATTTCTCAAAAGCCATGGGAATAAGGCCCCAGCCACAGGGCCAGGCTCCATGAGAACCACGCTCCTTCCCTGTTCCATCAGCCTGAGGGGACCTCTGACCCCGGGCAGCCATCACCAGCACCACAAGGGACAGCTCTGGCCTCTGGTGGGATGCAAAGGGCCTGGCCTTTCGGCTCTGAAACTTTCAACAATTACTGCCCGAGCCTCAGTTTTCTCATTATCAAAGGGAGACACTCAGAATACCATCATGGGGGCACCTGCGGGAGGGAGACGGGGTGATGTGACAGGGGCCTTGCAGAGGCCTGCCTATGGTAGACTGGGCCCTTTCTCCTGTCATGGCATTAGGGACACCGAGAACCTGTGCGACTGGCATGGGTGTCCATGCAGGGCCTAGAACCTCAAAGACCTCCAGGAGCCAGGCAAACACCCCACACGTGGAAGCAGCCACCGCGAGAAGACAAGGGAACCAAGTGGAGAGCGCGTGCCCAGCGGCATCCGAGGTATGGCTGCCAGTCCCCCCTGGTGTTGCCTTTACACTTGGACTTGCCCCAGCAAACAAGGACCAACGCGAGGGTCTCCCTGAGCTTCCAGAGAATGCTGAGGGTGAGTCTGAGCCTCCTCTGCCCCGAGTCTCACAGAGTGCCCCGCTTGGGCCCTGAAAACAGCCTCTCTCCAGCCAGGGAGCAAAGTCTGTCTCTGCATGCACTGGCAGGAGCCTCAGGGTTTGGTCTGGAGCTCGGTGAGAGGGGGTGATTCCTGGCAGGACAATGGGACCCTGGCTGGGCCCCTCTCCACAGCCAGAAGCCTGCCCCGGGGACAGGTCTGGGTCTGCTCTGGAAGCACCTCCCTGTCCTGAGGGCTCCAGGAGAGTCTGGAATAAGGGGGACTGCGAGAGCCCCCTCACCACCCTCCTGCCTCTCACAGAGGTACGGTCTGCAGTATTGGGGTGTCTTTTGTTAAAGCCAAGGAGATGGGGGCCATGGGCTCTGCCCCTGAATGTGCCAGTGCGATAACACAGAGAAACTGACTCTGGGGGTCCCCAAACCTGGGACTAGCTGCTGTTTATTGAGGGGGCTAACTCACTGGACATGTTACATCCATATCTCCTCTAATCCTTAAAACTCTCCAAGGAAGGTATTCTGGCCCCCAATTATAGCTGAGGCTCAGAGAAGTTCCGACACAAAGCTGGGATCACACAGCAAACAAGTATTCAGTCTAGGTCTGAAACTAGAGAGATAGAGGCCTTTGAAGAGCCCCACTCCTCATCCATAAGGCCCCCTGCCTCTATGCCGAGCTCCCATGAGTTCAAGAATGGTTCTAGGAAACTTACCCCAGACACCGGAGAGCAAATGGTTTCTGAGACTTTCTGGACTCTGGGGATGGGCGCTGGCGTTCTCCACAGCCCCAGCACCCACGAATCTGTCCTGCCCTCCTCCTTGGGCTCTGGTGAAGGAGGACCCATGTGTGTTAATAAAATGAAACAAAGGAAGTGAACGTGTTTTGTACATGGTCAGGGGATATGCAAATACAAAATGGCGGCGCCTTACTTTCCCTCCTGGGCAGGACTCGCCGGCGAATGAGGAGGCTGGGTTTCTGTGTGTAATCCTTCTTCAGTGAGGTCATATAGCAGATTCGTCCAGCCCCGTGAGCACCGTCTGACACGACTCGTGTCCACACAGCACAGCGTGGACCAGTCAGATAGTTTGCGGTTACACATCCCCTAAGATGACCTTTTCCAACTCTAGATCCAAGCAGACGCTTTTGTTTTTACAGAGTGAGCTGTTACGTGCACGTCGTTTTTAGCCTGTTCAGCAAACCCGGACGGGCAGGCGGCCTGAACTCGACTACCCTTGGAAGAAATGTGCAAGCTAAGAGAAGCTCTATGGTTCTCTCTGACCTTCACAGACACCCAGAAAATCAAGTGACCTTACTGCAAACAGAAAAGCTAGGAAATAATGGCTAAGAAATAAATGAATAAACTTCCCTTCTCCTTCAAGAGTCCTTTTTTCAAGGGCGATGTAACCACAAGTCAAACACCTTGAAGAGAAGCCCAGCACACGTGCCGTGCAGCCCTATTCTTCGCTGAGGCTAATACAGGAATTCCAGCACAACACCGGGGTTTTCTGGGGTGCGATTTACTTCTCCCCGCCTTTATCCACGTGTATACCCAGCACAGTGGGTCCTGCTCTTTCCACAGGATAGGAAGCTAGAAAGCGAATTTTGGCATAATTACTGTCGTGTGGCTGGATAAAGTCTGGGTTGTTGATGCGGCATAATTTGTAAGCAGCTGCTCCCTTGGCGGACAGCTAGACTGCTTCCAGCATGTGTCAGAACAGCTTTGGAATCTTGGTTTTTCAATTCCTGTTTCCAATTTCCTTCCCATGGGGTTTCTAGAGAGTCCAGGCAACTGGCAGCTCCCACCCAGAAGTGAAAGGGGCTTCTTGCCCCAGTGAGAAGCATGTTGGGGCCTCAACACGGCGCGTGGCCCTCTGCTTCTCTGTGGTCGATTAGACGGCTCTGCTCTTTTTCTTTCCTGACAGGTTGTTTAGCAGGAGGAGGTTAAAGTGCTTTTGTTTTATCTTCTGAGGAAAGAACCAAGGGCACAGGTCAAAGAAACCCTGGGGAGCCTGCTGCCACCTTCTGGCAATTTCCAGCAGCCAGTGGGGTCTTACGCACGACAGGTGCTCAGCCTCAGCTGACATCCTGACTCTTTCACCAGCCCTTGATTTCAGTTTCAATCCCTAATCCTCCTGTTCCTGGGTTCCCTCCTTAATCAGCCCACCAAGTATATCTATCTATTTGAAAGACTGCTGAAATACCTCCTTTTCCAAGCAGCCTTCCAGGATTATGAGAAGAGCAAGTAACATGGAATTCCGCCCAACACACACACACAGGCGCGCACACACACACACCACCTCCTTATCCCCTCCGGATAAGGCACTTGTAACACAGAGAAAACGAGAAAATGAGATGTATTTGGTGCTCATGACCAAAGCTTAGGGTGTACGTGCCCAGGGGCTTCTATCTGATTTGTGGATGCTAGTGAGACAGCAGGGCACAGGGGAGGTTTGGAAAAAAAGAGCGTAGGTTATTGTCCTGGCTTTGTTCCCCACCTGCTGTGCTGCGTGGGCAAGTTGCTTGCCCTTTCTGAGCTCATTATCTCAGCAGTGTGGGAGTAAAGGGCATCCAAGCCCCCTGCTTCTCCAGGATTCTCCGTTGAGCAACCCAGGGACGAGAGAGGGGTGTGTGTGTGGTACAGGAGAGAGAGTGGGAGCTGGGAAGCCAGGGGCTGCTGTCCAGGGGGGTCCCTGGATCTCTGCAGTGCCGTCAGCCCCCAGCACACAGCCTTGCTCCCCTTCTCTGGCCGGAAGCCCCTGAGGGCACAGACGAGGCTGGTGTCTCCACCTGCCCCTGGACACCAAGCCTGGGGGCCTGGGGCTGGCACAAAGTACGTGCTTAGTGAACCTCTGTAGGGGAGATGAATGGGGCCAGGACTTGCAGGGAGGCCGGATGTGGTGAATGAAAACAGGGCACTTGGAGTTCCCCAAGGGCTCGTGTAAGCTCTAGCCATTTACAAGTCTGTCATAAAGGACCCTGGGGGAAAGACTTCCAGAAAGGATTGTTCTTGGTCCTTCGCGTGCGACCGTAAAGCATCTGCTTGGACTAGTGGGGAAAGATTGCACTGGATCAGCCGGTCTGTTGCCCGGGTGTGCTCTCTGTAAAAAGCCACTGCGGGAAGAGGCACCCTGCCGACATGGGATCCCCAGAGACGACAGGGTCACTCAGACCTAAGGCCTCTCGCTGTGCCTTACCTTTCAGGGTCATTGAGCGAGTCTGGCCCTCAAGAAGGTGGCGGCGAGAGAGGCGGCCCGGCTACGTGGAGGACAGGTGTCCGGGAGCCAGCAGGGCAGAGGGCCCAGGAAGCAGACAGGGGTGCCTGGCGGTGGCTGAGAAGGGTAAGTGTCCAAAGGGTTTGCAGCGCAGGGTGTGATGAAAACCCCCTATTCACTTCCATAAACCCTTCAGTCAACTCTGGCTGAGGGAATGATTCTTTCTGGGGACCGAGGCTGAGCCCGGTGATAAGGGTCACACAGAGCAGGAAGCATCTGCTTGCTGGGGTGGCTGTCCCTGGGGTACTGGTCCTGGGGCAGTGTCCCCCCAACAACCTGTGCCACATCCCTGTTGCTAACGGTTCTTCCTGGACATCATGCTACTTGACCTCTTGGTGGCATTTAATGTCACAACCACCCCTACATTTGACTTTTCCCTTCTGACTTTTCCAAAAGCAAGAGCCCAGGACAAGGATGTGAATGCAGGTCCTGGGGCTTGGGAGGAGGCAGGAGTGAGGGCGCAGGAGAAGGAGGCAGGAAGGAGGGAAACCGGCCCAGGGTGTCGTGGCAAGGTCACCACTGAGGGCAGCAGGGTATGAGTCCCTGGGGGCGCCCTGGGAATTGTGACATCACGCCTTCCAAGAACTGTCAACCTGATGGACTGGAGTCTGGAGCATTTATCTGCCAGCTCCCATGCCCCAGAGGTTGAAGACTGTCCCCAGTGACACTAGCTGCCCCAGGCTTGGGGACTACACTCGCAGGTGGGCCCAGTGGGCTTCCTCAGCCTCAGACGGTTGTGAGCTTGAGCGGGGATGTTGTCAGTTAAAGGAACCTCTGACTTCTAACAGAACTGCTCTCCAGAGCTGTGCTCAGAGTGGACACGGGCCAAGGAGATGTGATGGGGACACCAGTGGTGTCATTGCTGCCGTCCCCGACCACCCTTCCTCCATCTCTCTGGGGATGCTTCTCCTGGCCCGTCGTCCATAAGTATCTGCTAACGCTGCTTGACCTCCACTCCCTTTTCTACATGCTCACGGACTATTTAAGAGAGCCCGGAGTTTTGCCAGGGCCCTGGGATGGGGTCGGAATGCCAGGGACACACATTACCAGGGGCTGCTCACTCGCTGCCCCTGTGTTCCTTTGTCCGCGCCTGCACCTCCCGGGCCTGGGGCGTCTGTCCCAGGCTCTCTTCTCTTGTGGTCCTCTGTGATCAGAGTCTGCTCACCTGCGCCCAGAGTTATACCTCTCCCCTGCCCCTGACAGCCCCCAGATCTGCATCTTTCTCCAAACCCTTTCTTCCATGGCGTGCAGCTGGTCACTGATCTCTCCCCTGGGAGTCATACAGTCCTCTCCACGTCCACACAGCCAGAGCCCAGCCTGGCTTCCCCAGGGCTGTCATGTCTCACCACCATCCAAGTCAGAGTGCGCAAACAATCCAGTCTCTCCTCCTTCTCCACGCCCAGTCCGAACGGCCCCTTGGTCGGCAGGCAGCGTACTCACCCCCCAGGTGCCCCCGTTGCTCTGGACTCACTGATGTTCTTCCTTGGGAACTGATTTTAGAATCTATTAAGATCCACATGCGATGTCCAGGTCCATGTAGGACAACCATCCTGCACAATCGCACCTTCTCCCCCACCGTTCTTCCCAGGCCCCAGGGCATCCCCTCCACAGCCTCACGCCAGTGCCCCCCCCCAGAGGCCCCCATCAGCATGAGCCATTCTCTCTAATGCAATGCCATATGCCAGGCCCCCTCTTCCCATTGGTTTTCCATTACTTGGCTTCCTCCCAGAAGCATTTCCAGGTTGAGCAGAAGGGGCTCCCTGCTTTCTTAAGCCTACCCTGCCTGTGCTGGGGTGCAGCACGCCCAGGCCTCTGGGCCACCCTCCAACGGCCCCCGGCTTCCCCTGCCTCCCCTGCCATGAGCACCTTAGCAGCACACAGCCCATCCCTGCCCGGCTCGTGTCTGTTGCCCGCAGATCCTCGAGCTGTGACAGTTCACCTCCCAGGGAGCTTTCAGGTTCAGGAAGAGCCCAGGGGCAGGTCTGGGACAGTCGCTTAGCACAGACAGCAGGCTCAGGCTGCTCTCGCCGTCATCTTTCAATCCCATGCAGGACAAACATGTATGTCGTATGTGCTCGGGCTTGGGCTCCTTGCCCTGGAGGAGCTCTCACCCTGTGGGGGTGCTGAACCGCGTGCTCAGGAAACTGCGAGGCACAGCCGATTCTCATTAGTTGAGGTCATGTTCTGAAAGTCGACGCAAATGATGAATTAGCAAATACGAAGCAACTGCTCCTGGGGGAAATACAGGGTTAGTTCCCAAAAGCCTCCGGTCATGACATTTTTTGCCAACCGATCAATCCATTACCTTGTTTTGTGTGTATTTCTGGTTAAAGACACTTTACGTATATATATTGTTGATTCATGCACGGCCAACAGGGCTGTAACTCAGACTTGGACGAGGCTCGTGTATTTTCTCCGTGAGGCCCATCACAGCCTGCTCGTGCTTGGGAACACCACACGGCGCTCCAGCACCGTGCTTGGAGCCATCTCCAAAGGGAGGAATCACCAACAAGAAGCACCAAGTGGGAAAAGTGTGGCACTCAGCAGACCATGAAAAGGACCCTTGTTTACAGCGTGAGAGCTGAGACAAGAAGGCAGAGGGCTGCTTTGTTCGGCCTCAGCTGGGAATGTGCTTGCCAGGCGAGTCAAATTTTTCAGTGCTTTGTAAAGGTCCAGAATGACCACAAAAGTGCTGTGAGCATTGATTTGGGGATAACAAATTTTAGCGAGTAGGAAAATTGGCAAATATGGAATCCGTGAGTAATGAAGATTGACTGTATGTACAGAATTAAGAATGAAGCTTCAGGGAGTGGAGAGGAGGGAACTGCCGGGAAGACAGGAAAACTTACCAGGGTTTTGCCACTGGAGCTAAATTTCGAGGGATAAGTAAGACTTCCCCAGGCGGGAGGGCACTTGGGGCAGAGGGCGCGTTGTGCACAAAGGCATGAGACAATGTGGAGTGAGGTGATTAATTTCTTTGGTATGAAGATGGGAAATCTGGGAGGGAACATGTCAGGAAGAGCTCTGATTTCCAGGAACCAAGGGAAGGGCAGAAAGTTTCCACGTCCATGCATTCTCACAGGGCTTTCCACTAGTCAGGGGCAGGCCAACTGCTGGGGCAGAGAAACCCCAAATGGCTTGACCCAATGCATTTCTTGCACTATTAGAGTTCAGAATGGGTGACTGGCAGATGGCCTTCCACATAACTTAGACTTTGGCTCCTTTCAAATCGTGGCTCCACTGTGCTCCAGGACCTGAGTCCTCACTGCCCATCAGCAAATGGGAAAAGATGGAAGGTGAAAACTTAGATTGGAGACTTACGTAAGCCAGGCCTTACAGTGGCACACATTTCCCGCCCACCCCCCATCCCCCCACCATTCTGTCCTGTGAGGCTACCTAGATTCCAGGGAGGCTGGGTGATGAAATCTCTGTCTGGACAGCTGCTTCCCAGAACGTGCCCACACTCAGGAAGGGGGCATGAAGCTTTGGTGGACAGCTAGCTTTTTCTGCCGCAGGTTCTCACGGCAGAATCTTGAAGAAGTTAGTAGTGAGTGAATTCTATGGAAATGGGCCATCTGTCCAGCACAGAGTAGATAGTCAGTAAACACTCTGTGAATGACTGAATGAGAAATGCATTATGCCTCTCTCCTTAGTCCCCTTTAGTTTAATGTATTTGAGACTAGAGCAGGGGGCGGGGGGAGAAGGACAGAGAGAGGGAGCCAGGGCTTAAGCAAGTCAGCTGGGAGGAAGGTGAACATTCTCATTTTTCCTGCCGTCAGATACAATGCTGCCTTTACTTGGAGAAGGAAATGTGGCCACAGGAGTGGGGAGAGGGCTGCCCAGAGAGAAGAGGTATGGGTCAACGCAAGTCTGGTCTGTGTCTATTATGTCAGTTTTAATGCAATCTCATTCAGGATTTGGGCTACAGAGACCTTCTGCAGGACTCGGAAAGCCCAATGCATGACTGAGTGGTCAGAAGTGGTCTGGAACAGTCCCCACGACCTGGAAGGAAGCCAGGGAAAAGGAACAGGAGGAGCACCCCCATAAGGGCAGCCTGACATCTGGGGTCAGGGAGCTTCTCCAATCTCCCCATGGTTTTTAATCTAGCCTTGCGCCCAACGGCTTCATAATTCCACATATCTAATTTCTTAATCAAGCGCCATCTGTGAGGCAATGTCATGGGCCCCACTGGTGTTTCTGCCTTTGAATGGCTGCTGAATATTTACGCTTCGGCAACTCCCATTGATGTCAAATGAGAGAAAAAACAACCACCACCTTCTCTCTCTAGTACAAATTCACACTCAGCATGGATAATCACAAAGCCTCCACAGGCTAACAAATCAAAATAAATTAGCAGTCAACACAAATGCCAAGGCCTCTTTGAGTTATGGTGTCAAGGCTGCAGGCAGGGGAGGGAAGGTGGGTGGGGATGACCCCCTCTGCTGGTCACAGGCATCATTGGAAAGTGCAGGAAAGGAGCCAGCTGTGTCAGGAAGGAAGATACAAAAAACTCGGTCATCTGTGTGCATGTTCCCCAGAGTCGCAGGTCAGGAGTTCAGAAGCTCACCCCTTGCTACAATGAAATCTTCCTTTTGATGGCTGACGACATTGACCCGTATGATCTCATTTACATTAACTGTGTGTGTGTGTGTGTGTGTGTGTGTGTGTGTGTGTGTGTGTGAGGGTGAGGTATTAAGACTAATGCATGGCTCTAGAAAGGGGATAAAATTTTTCATTCAAACAGAATGGTCAATAGTAGACCCAAGGTTGTACAGTAGGAAGACAGAAGTCTTTAGCTCTGAACCCTAACACTGTCCATGCTCCCTACCCTCCTGCAAGATTTCCATCTCTTACTCATCTGACCCGCCTCACAGAGGCTTGGCTGGGACGCGTGGAGGAGGAGGGGAATGGGATCACCCATCCTCATCCAGCTCCTACCATTGTGCCTGCATAGCACAGTGCTTGGACCTACGTGTGGCATGAATTAATGTGTGACTTGGTCACTTCTCATCACTTCTAGTAACTTTCCCAAAAGGACGGCAGAGCCTTCTTGCCCTCTAGTCCATACCCCCCACCCCCAGCGTAGAAATGCCTTAGAATCTCTGCCCTTGAGGAAGTACCAGGACGGAAGTGGGACGTTCAGAGGTGGGAACTTCCGGTTACCTGTCTCAGGTTGCTCTGGCCTCAGCTGGCCCTGGGGTGGGGGCCACTTGGGAACTGTGGGTCAGAGGAAGTGAGCTTCAGCTCCCCAAAATGTGGCAGTCCTCCAGACCCAGCGGCTCTCCCAACCTTTGGAACAGTTGTGCCGTGAACTGGCCAAGAGAAGGAATGGCCCAGATCCTGACTTAAGACCCCTGCT
Source organism: Ursus maritimus (assembly GCF_017311325.1). Lineage (NCBI taxonomy): Eukaryota > Metazoa > Chordata > Mammalia > Carnivora > Ursidae > Ursus > Ursus maritimus. The sequence goes on from NW_024424452.1 coordinate 93,016,030, forward strand.
TGAGAAGCTGGTTGAGGAAAGCAGATTCACCCAGCAGAAGCAAGAATACAGCAAGCACAGAGTGGCAGAGCTCCCAGGGGAAAATCGCAACATGCCAAGCCCGTTCATCAGAGTTACTCCTTGGCTAAGCGTTCTGTTTTATTGCACACGCAGTTAGGACTGGATGTGCCCAGCAGTCCGTCCATCATCTGGTGGCTGGCACAGCATCACAGTAGGCCTGATGCTGCTCACAGGGTGATAAGCATCTGTGTCAGCGCCCCCTAATGTCTGGTGGGCCACTAACTGAAATAGCCTGCAAGTGATAAAGCGTCCAGAGCGCGGGGAGTCCCACAGGCAAGTGTGGGATCCCGGAGAGCAGCAACAGAAGGCTCCCACCAGCCCTGCACATCACCTCAAATACCTCAGAATCAGTCACTGTGATCCACACCCCCCTTCCCCCTGGACTCTTTCCTCCGCCTCGTGCCCTCCTCCAGAAAGTCACCAGAGCTTCCCGCCCTTGAGCTTGCCTTGAGGGATAGAATTTCGATCAGCAAAGAGGAAAACAGGTACAGATGCAGGTGAAGGTGAAGACAAATCTTTTCAGGCCCAGCCCCCCACATCCCCCCCTTTCCTGGAGGAGGGAAGTAGGCGGGAGGAGGGCAGCCGCACCAAGATGGGATCACCTGCCCCCTGCAGCTCTGCCCCCCGTTGGTGCCACCCCACCCCAGCGCAGGGAGGAACGCCATCTGGACGCAGGCGCTCTGTCACCACCTGGGTCTTCCCAGGCCTCGGTGTCAGGTCAGACAGGCTCCCGTGACAGATAATACAGCTCCAGGTGAAAGAGGCTTAGGTGGGTCTCCATGGCAACCGCAGATCTGGGCTGGCCCGTTGCCTCTGAGGTTCAGGAGGAGCCGTGCTTCCAGCCCCCTGGGGCACGCACACACGCGCACACACACTCCACAAACACCAGCCCAGACTGGATCTCTCCTCTGGTCAGGGTTGTTTTCTCTCCGCACAACTTCTGAGGGACAGAGAGGGAAGAGCGTGAGGCAGCAGCCAGCTGCAGAAGAGAAAGAAGAGGGAGAGGTTTCTAGTATAGGTTCCCTCCACCCCGCCCCTTCCCTGGATGATCTCTTCTCCCCGGCTGGGAAGCAGAAGGCAGGACCCCCGCTGGACCTTTCACCTCCCGAGAGACTGACCTCAGAAAGCCAGGTAAGAGGGTGATCTCCCCAGCAGACTGTGGCTTCCCCACCCGAACGCTGGAAGCAGCAACCCGACCTGAAACCTTCTAGATGTTGGAGCAGAGGCTGGGCCAAGCCTGGAGCAGGGAGGGGTGGCTCGGGGCTGTGGCAGGCTGGGGACAGCCTACTGGCAGTCTGAGCCCAGGACCCAGATGGCCTCAGCGAGGCCTCATCGGTCCTCATCTGTCCCACAAGGATCGGTGGACTCCGCAGGATCCTCGGGGCCTTGACCTGTCCTGTGGGAAGCCATAGGTCTGTCCACTCTGGAACCAGCAAGCCCCAGCATTTTCTCTTCTGCTTTGATGGGGAGGCCCCTGGCAGGGGGAAGAGAGGTGAACCTACCAGAGAGTCTCTCATTGATTTGAGAATTGTGACTTGAGCACCTACTAAGTGCAAGATGCAGAGTCAGGCTCTTGGGACACAGCCATGACCGAGACACACGGGTGATGTGTAGACCTCAGTCTGTGAGTCCTGATGACACACCCAGGGGAGCGGCCTGGATGGGGCCGTGTGGGGGTGCTCTAGGGAGAGCATCAGACTTGCGAAGAGACATCCAGGCTTTGACCCTCAGATCCGTGTAGAGTTTCTTGGGGATCAGCCGCCCTTCCCCACCCCCACCGCGACCGTGGTCATTTGGGCCTGAGCACTTGACCTCTCCTGGTTGCACCTCTGCCCCCGAACGAGGAGGACTGACTGCCATTCATTCATTCATTCATTCATACATTCAGGAACCATTTATGAAACGCCTACTGCATGCCAGAAAATTCAACAAACAGAGCTCTTGCCCTCTCAGAGCTCACAGCTGGCAGGGGAGAGAGAGAAACAACCAAAACAGTAAGAAGTGTATTTGTTACAGATGCCGTGATATGCTAGGCCCTCATGCCACCCACAGCAGACACCCAGTTCTACCTCAGTGGGGGTCAGTGAGGGGCAGGCAAGGGGGAGCCGACCCTTGAGGTGAGTCGTAAAAGATGAGCAGGTGTTTGTCAGGGGGATGGAGGCCCACAGGTCAGCAGGTCAGGCTGAGTCACACCTGGCTTGGTGGGTTACTGGTTATTTTTCTATGATGCCAAAAAGAAATAAGGTCAGTGTATAATCTGTGAAGTGGGCCTTGGACACTTGGTTTTTTTTTTTTTTTTTTTAAGATTTTATTTATTTATTCGACAGAGATAGAGACAGCCAGCGAGAGAGGGAACACAGTCAGGGGGAGTGGGAGAGGAAGAAGCAGGCTCATAGCAGAGGAGCCTGATGTGGGGCTCGATCCCATAACGCCGGGATCACGCCCTGAGCCGAAGGCAGACGCTTAACCGCTGTGCCACCCAGGCGCCCCTGGACACTTGGTTTTAACAGGGCTGGAAGGAAGGTCAGAGAGAGGAGCCTTTACTCTCTGCACCTGTTTTGAGGCCTCTGCCCGGATGAGGGTCTGGCTTCAGCAGGGCCACCCTGCCTGCTCTATGAAGCAGGGGGTGATTTGGGACAGCCCAGCAAAGTTGTCACTCCATACCCATAGGCCGGGGGACACGGAAGGCAGCCCTCTCTCTGGCCAGCAGACACCCCAGTTCAGCTGTTAGAGCCTGGCTTCAGAGGTGGGGCCTGGGCGTGGCTCCCTTTGTACTGAGACAGCAGCTTCCTGACCAGGACTCCGCAGTCCCTCCCTGGCTGGCCACCGGGCTGGTGGCCTGGTGCTCACTGGAGGCAGGGGATCTCTCATGCCTTCTGTAGGGGTCTCAGAGCCTTGTTTCTCACTATGAGGGCACACCCCTGATTGTTCCCACCACTGAGACATCCCCTTTCCCCTCCGACTGCTAACTGCCTGGAACCAGGCTCCTCTTGCCCTTGAGCTTGGGGATGGTTTTTCTAGCGTATCTAACGAGCCACAGCTGGTGATAGGGTCTCCCAGGGAGCCATGGAAAAGGCATTATCCTCAGGGATGTTCAAAAATAGGCTGAAGGAAGAGCTCAGAGAGTCTAGTGGTGGAAGGGGTAATGACGGGGAAGGGAGGGAGGGGAAGGAAGAGCAGTGAATGAACAAGCACTTAGTGGAGTGAAGCCAAAAGGCTGAGAGAGCATCGGAGGGCTTTCCTGCTGGTGGGGGTAAACTGAGCCCCCCCCCCCCAGAACTTTCCCTTCATCCAGGGGGCTCAGCTCTGGAGAAGCCAGGGTTAGGGCAAGGCCAGGAACAAGGCTGGAGTCTGGCTTGTGCCAAACCACAAAGTCCTTTATTTTTTATGCTGCAGACCCCTTTGGAAGTCTGTAGAGCCTTCGGATACATTCTTAGCAAAATGTTTCTAAATGCATAAAATTCAGTTCATAGGCTTAGGGAAGAAACCACCTGCACTGAAATGTAGCTACTTATATATTTTTAAAATATCAATTTAAGATCTAGTAATCTATGTGCCTCTCCATCAACCTGTAAAATAATGAAATCCAGTGGCAGGGCAAACCCCATGATTTCACAGTAGTGATGAACAGAAACCATATTTTAAGAATAACAGCTTTCAAGTGTTATGAAAATATCTGTGATCTCTGCTGGTGGTGATGTCACAGGTGCTCCCTATACTGCGGTGGCGGGTAGCCCGCATTCATAGCTGACAGAAATACTACATCCCAGTTAAAGTTCGTGAAAATAAAGAAGGGTGTTTTTTTTTTCCTACCTGAGTTCGTAAACCTCAATGTCTTGTTGATTTATGAAGCCCTTACGTGGACATCCTTTTCTGATCTTCACAGTACTGGGCAGTAGGTATCCTTATTACCCCAGCTTACAGACAGGTAGACTGAGGCTTGGAGCAGTGAAGGCGGCCTGGACACAGTCAGCATCTGGCGGGGACAGAAAGGCAGAGGAATTGAGCTTAGGTTTACTCTGCTAAAGCCCGTGCTCTGCCCCCAACCCCAACCCCCTCATTTGAGCTGGCGATGGGCCAAGGGCGGGGTGGGCACACGCCTCGTGGGGCTGTACTCCGGATTACAGCCGTGCCCGTGCTCCACAGGACCATCCTTGCTTGTCTCCGTGATGTCCTTCCCCTCCTGAACGTGTGCTCCCGGAGGGAGACCCAGCCCCCAGCACCCCAGCACGGCGGCCCCCAGCACCCCAGCACCCCAGCACGGCGGCCCCCAGCACAGTGGCCGGGAGCGCTGGGTCGGAAGGCAGGCCTGGGCCTCGGGCCGCAGACTGCAGGCCAGCCCAGCACACCCACGGCTCGCTCCCTCCACACCCACGCGCGTCCATGGAGAAATACCGCGGGCTTTGCACAAGCGTGGTGGAAACCGTGAGTGGAGGTGCTGAGGAACAAGTCAAGTCCACCGGGTAGAATGAGTTAGGAAGGCTTCCTGCAGAAAGTGAGTTTTGAGCTAGATTTCCCCCAACTTTTAAATTGTGAAGATGCTCCAAGATGCAGGGGAGTTGGCAGAGGAGTGCAGTACACACGCATAAAATCGCCCTGGAGAAAACCACTGTGAATACTTTGCCCTGGTTGCCCTATCGCTGTGTGTGTGCCTGTGTATGTGACATTTTTCTGAACCGAAAAAGAAGACATTGCTGACATCGTGTATTTCAGCCATGAACACTTCAACATGGCCTCCTACGTTGGGCTATTTGTCCCTACTCCCCTAGAACCATGACACCATTTTTATACCTAAGAAGATCAACACTCATCCCCCCAATGTCCTAATTGTTTTATTTTTTTTAAAAGATTGTATTTATTTATTTGTCAGAGAGAGAGAGAAGGAGAAAGCGCACAAGCAGGGGGAGAAGCAGGCTCCCCACTGAGCAAGGAGCCTGGTGTGGTACTCGATCCCAGGATCCCGGGATCATGACCCAAGCCGAGGGTAGACGCTTCACTGATGGAGCCACTCAGGCGTCTCTGTCCTAATTGTTTTAAACAAGGATTCAATCAATGTTCGAGCATTGGAGGCAGACTATAGGTGCTGTTGGCTGAATGGGAAGCAGGCGTTCATCAAAGGAAGATTCCAGAGTCACCACGGTGCTGCCAAGGCACTGAGCAGGAGTTTGAGGGGACCTGAAGCTTACACGGAGGAGTCTGGCTTTGCCACAGAGGGAGGGGGTTAATCCAGATTTGGGGGGCGGGGAGGAGTCGAAGCCAAATTGTGCAAAGTGCCTAGAGAAGGCCACACTTGCTGTTCTGATTAGCCTTCTGGGTGTCTTTATCGGACTCCATGTGACCATCATGCTCTTCCCAAGACAGTCCCTACACAGACTCACATGGGTCTTGGCTGTGGGTCAGGTCCTGGGGATGGTGTGAGCTAAGCCAATGACCTCTGGTGGCTGTGTGGCCGGCCCGCCTCTGCCCTGCTCTCCCTCCCTTTATCCCTCTTTCCCTCCTTTGCCCTTTTAAGAACTTAAGCAGACCTGCTAAAGAGCCTCCCAGGACAACAGCTGGCACCAGAGAGAGAAATAGCTCCAGCAGAAACCTTGTCTCTGTCAAAGGCTCCAGTGAGGGCGGGGAGAGGAGAGTGGGGAGCAGGGAGAAAATTCAGAGCCTGCCCCCTGCCCTTAGGAGCCCCCACCGCCTGGGCCAGAGAGGCTGAGAGCCCACGGAACCCAGGACTCAGGTAAGGTCACTCCGCACAGCCCCTGCCATCTGCCGTGGGGTGAGCACCTGTCTCTAGGCCAGCTCGGGTCAGGAGCACAGCCTTGAACCCAGGGGAGATGAGCCAAGCCCCAGGTTGCACTTTAGACCATACTTTGGCTTTCTTCTGGCCTCACCCCCCTGGGGCAAGGAGTCTAGGGGTTAGGAAGATGTGCATACCCTGAGGTCACGTCCCCTCCAGATCAGGCCTTAGATTCTAAGACCAGAATCCCCCACCAGTCTCCCGCCCACTTCCAGAGCCTGAGCAAGCCTCCTCCATGGCCCAGTCTCCTCAGGGTGGGCGACATGGCCAACACCAACAATCCCAGGGCTGAGCGTGGCAAAGAAGTGGTGGTTGGTAGGTGTGCGGATGGGCCTTGGATGTGAACGCTGGGGTGTCCCCACATGTTTGCCAGGCCCCTCATGGTGTGAGAAGAGAAGGGGGACAGGCTGAGAGCCAGGTTCAACCCATGCCTCCATGTTCTAGCAAAGAACTCTCTCCTGAGAGTCCAAGAATTCTCAGTTTGAATCTGAGCCTCCAAGTTGTTATGAAGCTGCAGTGGACAAGGAAGGAAGCACAACGTATTTTATTTCATAGCTTGTTAACCTAATTTGTAACTTAAATGTTTAGACACATGGAATGTGAGGTTCTGTTTACGGCACTGCCCTAGTCCCCTAGCAAATGCGTGGTGCCCTGACGGGGCCTGGTGTGGCTTTGCTGTCAATATTCGGAGGCCGGTTTGTGTGCAGATAAAAGTTGTCTTCAGTGCCTCCCGTCTGTCCTTTGTTCTGTATTCCCCCGCCACAGGAGGACCCTCTAGCCTAGAATGGCCAAGCCATTCTCTTGCTGCCTCCTTCTGGCTCAAATGCAAATCCAGATTAAGAAGAAAAAAAGGCCTTTGAGGGGGCCATGCTTGACCCAGGGATGAGTCCCTCAAAATGGATCTTAGGAAGGGTGAGAAGTTTTGGATTGGGAAGGGACTCCCTAGAGAGAGTTCTAGCCAGCTGTACACACACACACACACACACACACACACACACACACACACAGGGACAGAGAATGAGGACTAAAGCACCACATGGCAACCGCATCCATCACTCTGGGATTAATCCAATATCACTCTATTTACTTATGGACCTCAGCTGCACTCTTGCCGTAGATCAGACCTTCTGCTGGGTGCTGGGTGCTGGGTAGGATGATGCCCAAGACCTGGTTTGTCACTGTGTCTGGAGAGGGAGATGGACACACGTGCAGTCGCGGTGTACTGGGGCTGTGCCTGGGTGGGGAAGCACAGAGCAGACTGGGAGCAGAGAGATGAGGCCACGGAACCTGGTCAGGGAGGGCATGGGAGCCTCCTAAAGGAAGCAGAGTATGAGCTAAGAGCTGAAGGAGGATTTATTCAGTACAGTGCTGAAAGTGCTCTATGCATAAAGAAAATGGGATATATATATATGTATATACTCACCTATAAGAAAGAGGGGAATCTTGCCTTTTGCAACAACACGGATGGGCCTTGAGGGCACTATGCTAAGTGAAATAAGGCAGACAGAGAAAGACAAATACCGTATGACCTCACTTATATGTGGAATCTAAAACAAAACAAAAACAAAAAACTGAGCTCATAGATAGAGAATAGACTGGTGGTTGCCAGAGGCAGCAGGTGGGAAGGGGGGTGACATGGGTGCAAGAGGGCCAAAAAGTACAAATTTCCAGGTGTAACTTACATGAGTCCTGGGGATGACTATAGTTAAAACCCTTGTATTGTATGTTTGAAAGTTGGTAAGAGACCTTAACAATTCTCATCACAGAGAAAGCAATTGTAACCATGTACAGGGGACAGATATTAACTAGACTTATGGGGTGATCATTTCACAATATATACGAATATCGAATCATTATGTTGTACATTTGAAACTACTGTAATGTTACATGTCAATTATACCTCAGTAAAAGAAAAGAAAAGAATGTTCTAGATATGTGCAAAGGCCTAAAAGCAAGAGAAAGCTGGGCACATTCTGAGAAAGAGTGTGTGTGTGTGTGTATGTGTGTATGTGTGTGGGACTGGGGGGAAAGGGGACTTTGATGAGACATGAAGCTGACGATATAAACAGGAGCCACATGATAAAGGGCCCTGAAGCCATATGAAGGGGTATAAGGACATTGGGAACAACTGAAAGCCTTTAAATACCCCCCTGGGCTTAAACACAGGGCAATTTAAAGCCCCTCACAGGCCACAGACACTTTGACTATTGGAGCACCTGCCCCATCACATCAAACATCATCATAAAATGAATCCACATTACGATTATTTTTAAATAAAAATTTGAAAGGGGGTTTATAACTTTAATTTGGAATTATTATTAATAATTTATTAATTTCAGTTTTTCAGACTTCTATTGATATTTCGAAGCCAGTGAAATTTGGAGGGGGACACATGGAGGTGACAGGCTCACAGCTCCCAGACCGCATGCTCCATCTATGTTATGGTATCTAATGAAAACAAAACAGGGACATGATCAGACTTATGAGTTAGAAGGATCACACTTTCAGGGCACCTGGGTGATTCAGTTGGTTGAGCATCTGACTCGTGATCTCAGCTCAGGATTTGATTTCAGGGTTGTGAGTTCAAGCCCCACTTTGAGCCTACTTAAAAAAAGAAAAGAAAAGAAAAAGATCATGCTTTCTAAGTCATCGAGTGGAAGCTGTTCAATGGGTATGGGACTTCAATTTTGCAAGATGAGAAAGTGCCAGAGATTTGTTGCGTAACAATGCACTTATAGTTAACACTACCGTCCGGTACATTTAAAAATCTTTCAGATGGTAAATTTTATGTTATTTGCTTTTTTTTAGAACCACAATAAAAGGAAAGTGGAGTGGAGATTAGATCAGAAGGATCAGCCCTGAGTTGCCAGCTAGGAGCAGCTGTAATATACCTGGGAGATGGTCTAGACCGAAAATAAAGGAGGGACAGAGAATAGACAGATTTAGAAGAATTATAATATTTAAATTTGGAAGAATCAACAGGAATTGGATGCAAGAATTGACAGATGGGGCAAAGTGATGAGATGAGGATGATGCATCAGTTTTGGCAACAAGGTTATGCCCACTGCCACGCTGGGGCCCTGGGAAAAGCAGCAGCCACAGGGAAGGGATGTGGGAGCTGTGGGTTAAGGTGTGAGTGGAACATGCTGTGTGTGGGGGGGGTGTCCAGGAAGCATCTGGACACCATGACCTGGAGTTTGAGAGACAACTGGCTTCTGGATTTTGATTCGGGAGCTATCAACATTGAGGAGATAATTGGAGATGTGTGAAAGGATGAGGCCTATTAACATAAGACAGCCTCAGACAGAGCCCCAAGGAACAGCGACAACCCAAGGAAGGCCAGGGGACGGGTGCCCATATGGGGTCTAAAAGCGAGTCCCAGGAGGCAGACCAAGGCACAAGGCAGACCAGGGCAGGACCTAGACCAAAGATTGTGGCCTAATGGAAGCCAAGGAAGGATTCTTTCCACTGGAAGGGATGGTCAGTGGAGTTGGGTTGGGAAGCCTCAGGTGAGTTGGGACATATGCAGTCAGTACGGGTGTGGCAGGGAGTGGAGGATTTTTGGAGCAGGGACAGTGTCTGTGGCAGGTTACATTCATTCCAGGGCATCATACCCCTCCCCCTGAGCCTCACTGGTCTCTTCCTCATTCATTCATCTTCCGGCCTGGTGAAGCTCAAGGGACAGCTTCCCAGCATCGAGGGGCAGGTGATGGTGGGGGGATATTGGGGTGGAGGGGTTGAGGGAGGTTAACCAAAGATATCTTCCTGGGGAAGGAGGGCCTGGGCCAGGTTTGGAAGTATCATAGTGTGAGGCTCAGTGAGGCAGAGAGGCAGGAAGCATCCCGGCAGGGAGACCCCACATGTCCTCATGACCCCAGAGCTCAGCCAATATCTCATCCTCAGGAAGGGTCTCTGAGTGACAGGACAGTGTGGAGCCATGGGGGCCAGAGGAGATTGTCTTTCTCATGGCCACTGACAAATGCCCCCTCATTCAGGGGAGGTCAGATCTGTGGGGCTCATTCTTTCACCATCATTCATTCATTCATTCATTCATCATTCATCCCTTTGTTCGTGCGTTCACTCACTCATTCGTTTGGCATTTATTAAGCACCACAGCAGTACTATCCAGCACCAGGGATGGAAGCATGAATAGGGCATGGTCCTCACCCACATATAACACACAGAGTCAGGGAGGTAGATGGTCTCGCTCCGTAAAGTGTTCCTGGTGCTATGAAGAATGTCTGTAGGAGTGCTATCAGGGGACAAAGTGGAGAGTGGTCACATCAGGAAAAGTGTCTCAGGGAAAGTGTCAGGAAAAGCTCCAGAGAGGAGCTGAGCCCAGTGCTAAGTCCCCAGGCAGGGGAGGGAGGGACACTGGACAGAGCATGGGGCTGTGAGTAGCCCAGCACCGTCAGCAGCCCCTGCGGGGACTGGTAACCCACCCAGACTTGGAGTGCCCTTCACGGGGTTGAATGAATACCTCAAATGACTACATTCACTCTTTTGCTGTTAAGCATCAACCTGACCCATGTACTTGTAAAAACACAAACACCTGCTACTGTAGGAAACATAGCACATTCAGTTACAAGGTGTCCCACCGCCTGATTCAACCAGAGCCCTTGGCCTTGGGCAGAGGCTCCCGGTGTTCACGGCTCTAAGGACAGAACACAGCCCACCTCCATCCCCCAGCACTTTCCCCACACTACTGCCCAGCCTTATGATTCTAAACACATGAAGCAGCTACGGACAGAGAAGAAAAGCTTCTAAATGTCCCAACCCCGAGAACAGGGTCTGATGGTCTGTGTCCTCCTCTCCCTACCCCCTGGGAAGGAGTCAAGGTGTAATCTGAGGCCCCACTGGTGATGGGCTTAGGCTTAGTGGAGGATGAAAGTTTTAAACTTCCTAAATATAATGGTTGCTAAGGGAATTGGTGGTTCATGGGTAAAGAGGAGTTTTCATTGGTGCCACCCCAGAAGTCTACTACTGCCCCATAAAACTTTTCCTATTTGTGTCTGATTCTCCAGCATTAACAGTTCATTTCTCTGCCAGGTGGTGGGAAGGCTGCCTAAAAATGTGTATGTCTCCATGCCCCCCAGCTATGTTGTGGAGACTGCGTTCATCCCATCACTTTTCTTGGCATCTGGAGGGTCTGGGCAGGGAAACCATTGGTGCATGGCATGGGGAGCTCTCAGGAGGGGGAGAGGCATAGACGGGGGGTTGGGGCATCTGGAAGCCCTCTGCAGATTTTGACCTGGGAATGGCCCTCACCTTCACTGTTGTCAGACGCACAAACCCACTTCGGACAGGCATCGGGGTATGCCTGAGATGGTAGTTCCTCTACCCATCCATCCATCCGTCCACCCACCCAGTCAGCCATTCACCAAACCTGTATTGTGCAAGACCTTGTGGAAAAATGACAAGTTAAGGTCCCTGCTCCTGCCGCCGATACTCCTTGCACATGCCTCTCTTCGTACCTTGGCTGGGTCCTCGGGATGCCTTCTCCATCAGTCTGTGTGTATGAAGCCAGCATTCCCCCTTCAGCCTGCTCTTATCCACAAGCCTTCTACTATCCTCTTCATCCTCTGGAGTCCTTCCCTTCCCCTTAAGTACCGACACGATGCTTCACTGATCCCGTTTACCTCTTTCCATGACATCTCCTGGGCAGCAGGGTCCCTGACATGTTTCCGTTTGTGTTCCTCCACAGATGGGTACACAGTGCTTGATTAATGCCCCTGAATGAATGAATGAATGAATGGTAGGTAAGTTGTGTCCTTTGCAGGATGAGGTCAACCCCACACCATTCCAAGCTTCCTTCAGCAGCAGGCTGGGGTATTAAGAAACTCAGGGTGTTTTCCTGTTAGGTTGACAGAAGATGTAGTGATGTACTTTTCCCCCCTTAAACTGTAGGGATAAGATTGTGCTCAGCCACACACAGTGTATTTCCTTCTTTGTTTGGAATTAGTGGGGATTTGGGAGGTGGTTCCTTGGGGCTCAGCCATCGGGATGCATTAGGGATCGTCATAACCATGAGACTATCGTACTTTAATGTGGAGCTGAGAGTGCCCCAAGTTGATTCACAACTGCTTCTCATGACAGCCCAATCTTGTCTTACAGAATTAGAAATGAAGGCTCAGAAAGGTTAAGCAACTTACTCTGGGCCACCCAGCCGTGAGGGCGGAGCAGGTCTTCTGTCTCGGGTCCCAGCTCTCCTCCTTCCCCTTCCTCTCCCTGCCCTGACTGACAGACGGGCCCAAGAAAGACACACTCTTGCCCTGTCTCGGCAGGGTCCGGCGGGGCCATGTCCCTCATCCCCTGGCTTCGGTGGACTGAAGCGCCCCCACGGCTGTCGTCCCGGAGGCCGGCTGAGATGGTGCTGGAGACGCTCATGATGGAGCTGGCGGGGCAGATGCGAGAGGCTGAGAGGCAGCAGTGGGAGCGCAGCAACGCGGTCAGGAAGGTCTGCACCGGGGTAGACTACAGCTGGCTGGCCAGCGCACCCCGGCCCACCTATGACCTCAGCCCTGGCGAGCGGCTGCAACTAGAGGACGTCTGTGCCAAGATCCACCCCTCCTACTGTGGGCCCGCCATCCTCAGGTAACCCCTGGCCGGGCATGGGGCCCCGGCTGGTGCACTGCAGGCTCCCGGGGTGCAGCTGCGGGGGGGGAGGCTGAGGCCATCAGGACTGGATCCAGGGCACCTGCATGCCCCAGGGATCTGTTCAAAGGAGCAGGGCAGAAGGAGGAATCTGCAAGAGCCCAGAGAACACCAGGCCAGAGCTAGGGGTCCAGAAGGAGGCAGGAGGCAGCTCCTGGAGGCACATAACTTTTGATGCGCGAGAACCCCAGGCCTCTGAGCTTCCTGTTCTCCCTGGATTATCATTACCCTGGATTTTAACACAGCTGGCTCTTCCTCCTTCATCGGTTCGTCTTCTATATCACCGTCTTAGAAAGGTTTTCAGATAATCTTTCCAAAATTCAGTTTTTAATTATCCTATTTCATACTAGTATAATAGTTTGCCTCAGGGGACTGTGCATGTGTGTGTGTGTCTGTGTGTGTGCGCGAGTGCGCGCATGTGTGTGTGCGTGTGTGCATGTGAAGTGATCAGAGGCCTGGGGCATTGAAGATGCAGAAATTCAGAGCTTGGGTACCACAATGTTCCTGAATATAAATGTAACCTTAATAGACCTCTGACCCACATGGCCCAGGCTTGGTTGGGTTCATGTTAAAGTCGAAGAAATATAGTCCAACAACCAACAATAATTTCAAAAGTTCCTCAAGTTCCTCACCTGCACTTCTGAAACATCCCCCAAATCTTCAGTCACATCTCTTTAACCATTGTAAGCATCTGTTGTACCCCTTTTTTCTTAGAAATTCTCCTTAAAACTCCTTCTTAAACTCCTTCTCTTTCTCCAGTCTTACCCACACTCCACTGGATTTTGTAGTCTTTTTCACCCCCTGCCCCCTTTCTTCCTTCAGGCTGAGAATCTTACCCTCTCCAGGTTCTCTTGTTCCGTACTATGGAATCCCCCCAAAATATACCTACTTCCAGAAGCACCTGGGGTTGGGGCGGTAGGGGGAGTGAGTCATGGGGGTGGTGCTGATGAGAGAATCCAGGCTGGTAAACCAAACCTGATAAACGAGGGGGAGACTGGGGACACACATAGGATCATGATTGTTCCCTCATAATTCCTGTCTCACTGCTGAAAAGTTTGGTAAGTCCAGACTCGAAATATGGTGGAGGAAACCATTAAGTGGACTTGCTAATAACTATCCTTCATTTTGAGTGCTAAGCAAAGACATTTTAGGCAGAGGAAAACCTCACCCAGCAGGTACCAGGAGCTATGGAAGGAATATCACAGGGCAGTGACACCATCAGATAGACATTTCAAAGAGATCGCTCTGGCCACCGGGGAGAGAAGGGTGGGAGAGCTGAGCCAGAAAGCCTCATGTAGGTAAAGCCAGGCCATGGTAGCAGTGGGTTCCCCTTACTACTCTGGCATCGATAACCTGAGGTCAATGTCAGGATCTTTACATATACACATACACACGCACATGCACACATACACATATACATATGCATATGCATACAGACTGGTAGCTATGACCCCAGTTTACAGATGAGAAAGCTGAGGCCCATAGAGGCCGGAAGTAGCAGAGTGGGAATTTGAACTCAGTACTGGCTGGAGCAATATAGGGAGGTGCAGTGGTTTCTGATTGACGTCAGAAGGGAGGAAGTGGCAGAAAGGGGACCTGCCCACTGGGAGTGCACAGGGAAGCCCCGGCGGTTAGACACCTGCTCTGTGCCACTCCGGCTGACTCACCCGCAGCCCCTCTCCTGCTCTGAGCTCAGGTTCCGGCAGCTGCTGGCCGAGCAGGAGCCCGAGGTGCAGGAGGTGTCCCAGCTCTTCCGCTCGGTGCTGCAGGAGGTCTTGGAGAGAATGAAGCAGGAGGAGGAGGCCCACAAGCTGACGCGACAGTGGAGCCTGCGGCCTCGCGGCAACCTGGCACTGGCCACCTTCAAGACCCGCGCACGCATCTCCCCCTTCACCAGTGACATCCGGACTATCTCGGAGGACGTGGAGCGGGACACGCCGCCGCCGCTCCGGACCTGGAGCATGCCCGAGTTCCGGGCGCCCAAGGAGGACTGACCGGTGCTCTCCCCTGCCCAGGAGCTGAGCCACCTGCGGGAGGGCATGATAGGCCGGTGACTGGTCCCGAGTCCTGGAACCTCCCCACCTGCCCTTGACAAGGGGCCCAAGAGGTGGCCCCATCCCAAGACATTGCTGTAAGATGGAGCAAGCCCTCCGGCCCACCCTCCCCCATCAGCCACGAGGCTTGGGGTTAGGGCTTGGAGCTTGGAGCGGCAGCGATCCCTCCCCCGCCAACCTGCGCAAGTCAGCTGGAACATCCCCTCCCCTGCCTTGCAGAGATTCCGGGCCTTGGCAGACAGACCCCAGCCCATCCGCATCTTCTGCTTCTGTCTGGAAAGGGAAGAGTTGCCCTGACTTTTTGCCAAGACCTGAGTTCTCACCCCAATTCAGGGATGTCCTAGTCACCCCCTCACTCTGAGTAAGGAGGGACTTGTTGGTAGTGTGGATTCTCTGCGGGTGACTGCTGGTGGCTGGTCTCACCACTGCAGGTAGGTCACCGCCTGGTGGACAGGCAGAGCTGAAGGGGACCACAGAAGCCAATAGGTCCACTCTCCTCAGCTAGTGAAATGAATAAACTGAGGCTCACAGACAGCCAGATTCTTATACCTTAAATTGCAGCCAGATCCCCATGGGCCGCAAATTGTTCCTGCAGGCATAGTCTCTGCCCCTGAGTCCTTGAGTCCTGGGCTATGATGGGGACAGGTCCAAGGGCTATGTCTCCACCTGCCTGTGGCCTGACACATCTCTGACCTAGGAATTGACATGAGGTCTAAGGCAGCTAGGATCAGAGGTAGGATGCCCTTACCCCACCCCCAAGAGTATAGTCATGTGGGATGTGGCCAATACCTGGCAGCTCCTTCCAGAGGTGAAGTTTCAAGGCCTTCCTCCTCACTGCTCTGGAGAGCCCAGGTGTCTGATTCCAGGGTCTGTTCTCTAACTGGTCACCCCAAGGAAAGTGACACCAAAACCCCTAACTGGCCTCAAAGAACCAAGTGAAATGTTCTAGAAGAGCCTCCCTACAGCCTTCACTGTCCTTCCATTTCTAATTCAGTTAGACCTTGATAATGTGCATGTGGTGCTCCAATGTCTGGAAAGTCAGGTGGCTTCCCCACATACCCTGGGCTGAAGTGGAGTGTGGGGGGATGGGTGGGAAAAGGGTCTGTCCCCAACTATCAGTGCGTGCTCAGTAAATGCAAGTGGATCTTAACAATTAGTCTAAATAAAATGCCAGGAGATAAGTCAATGGGGGAAAATCCATATATTGCCTGACCAAGCTCAGTAGAAAAAAATAATTTTTTTAATGATCTGGTTTTGGATTATTTTCATTCAAGTCTGGACAAAAAAATCATATGATGGAAAACCTCTTATCCAATACAGTCAAGATGAAGGAGTTGTCTCATTACATAACTGGTGGTAGTTGAAAAGCACTTAAATGAAAATATACACCTAAGCTTCTTACATATTTTCTGTTAAGACATAAAAAAAAGTTCATTCAATTGCCAAGCTGTGTTCGTTCTTTTGCGACATGTGTGGATTGTCTGATGAGAATTCCACAATTGAGTGTTATTGGCTTGTGTGCCCTTGAATCACACCAATAAGAACAACTGGCCTAAACAAGTTTGGGACAAGCAGAAGTGACCCTCGGTAAGCAGACAGGTCACTTGGTAGGGGCAAAAGTGTTGGGGAAAGTTAGAATAGGGTGTACTAGCTGTGAGCTTTCTGGGTACCCTGGATGGGGGTCAGGGTGTTTTTTCCGAGGGAATGGACTGTCAGGGTCAACCCGGTTGCAGGGTGCGGGCGGTTCAGGGGAGGTCACTTAAGAGAATATCTACTATTTTCCTCCTTCCCCACCACCCTACATGAACCTACCCTCCCCAAAGAAAAGGAAGATGTGAGACTCTCAACAGCATGTTCTTTTTTAAGTTGAAGTAACTGGCCATCCGTGGAAGCCTTCCCTGCCCACTGCAGTCAAGACAGACAGAACCCACCAGCCCCAGACACAGCTTGTCCTACTGCCGTGAATTCCAACTGGTGACCCTCAAACCTGTGAGAAGTTGCTCCTCTGGCTGGATTCAAGTCACTAAAGGAAGTTATGATGTCAGCCTCAATTTCTATCTATAAAACTCCAGTAAGAACAAATAAAAGAATGAAACAGTTGGAGAGCCTGCCTGCGAATGTGTGGCAGCCGCCGGCTGGCGCCAGTTGGAGGACTGAGCAGGGCTGTCCATCTCCCCTCAGCCCAACACCGCCAGCCACTAGAGGGAGCCACGGGGGGTGGGAACGCTCGGTGGTTGGTGGTTACATTTTATTTTACTGCGTGGAATTTTTCTTTAAATCTTGTTTTATGAAATTTAAAAATTTTTAAAAATTCATAATAAAATTTAAATTTGAAAACAGAGGAGTATTGCAAAAAGTGTAAGAGCCCGCCATATGCCTCTCACCAAGGCTTAGTAGTTATTAGCATTTTGCCGTATTTCCTTTAATATATTTTTTGGTGAAGTATTTTAACATAACTCCCAGTCAGCATGACATCTCAGCCCTGAACCCTTCAGTATGCACTGCAAAGGCAGAAGGAAAGTTTCCTGTGTAACTCCAGTGCAATACTATGACTTCCAACAAAATTAACAGTAATTCCTTAATATCGTCTAATATCCAGTCCATATTCAAATTTCCCTAGCTACTCCCAACAATAGATTTTTGCAGTTTTATTTCTTTGACTGAGGACCTAGTCAAGTCCCACACATTGACACAAAATTTGTAATTTGTTTTATACATGGTCATATAGCATTTATTTAATTTCACAATGAAGAATTGCTTAAATAGAAAGTGTTTATGGAACATTAGTGTTAATATGCAATAAGTTAATGACAGCACATAAACGAGGATAATTCTGCAAATTAGCCTAAGAATGCTCTTTATTTCGCTCCTTGTTATTTTCATTTGATTAAAATTCTTCCACAGCAACCAAGATTCTCTAATACCTTGAAAAGTGATGTTAAAAATCGATAATGGCAATATATCTAATTTGACTTTTCATTTGATGAAAGTGCTCTCCGTGTCCGTGGGCTTAATTATCTGAGACACGCTTGCAAATAGCAACCTAAAGCCTCCTCTTTTCTCGCCCTTTAGAAACAAAACACTAAAATGTATCAAAATAACTCAGGGGAAATCTCAAGAATTCTAGTAGTAGGTAATGAAAATAGTTTATGTCTATGTTTGATGCCATTATTCAACATGTAGTGAAATCTCAGTCTGTCTTAATATTCCTGTGGCTCCCCAGCACAATATGTTATTTCAAAATTTATTCATCGACAAATCATTTTTAGGCAGTTATTTTAAATCAATTTAACACCCTGCATCATTTGTTAAATGGGGGAAATTGGCATCTGTTTCCTTTTATCAATGTTATTACATAGAGTATTAAATTAGCATTATATATTTAGTCAGGTGCTAATCTAAAAATAAAAACATGGACTAAAAAGCATGACTTTATCGTACTCAAGGCAAAAATAACAGAATGATTTTTAAAAGTTTCTAAAAATTTCCAAGAGTTGTTACAGTCTTGAGAAAGGCATTCACGAGCCAACAGGAGTTGGAGTGTTTTCTAGCACATTTGATTGTACTGCATTCCAGTTACAATTCCCTTGCTGGAACAAATGCAACATTCCCGAAGCCCTGCAGGCAAACTTGGAAGTTCTCCAGCCCTGTCTCCCCTCCCAGCTAGGTTTAGTGTGCAGAGAATTCCATTCCAGGAACAAGCTATTTCTCTCTGTGTAGCTGAGTCCTGAGGTTCACAGCTGAAAATCGACTTCTGGCCCCTGCTCAGGGCTGTGGGCCTCTGCTAGGCTCTCCCTAAGTGTCCAGGCTCCAGGGCACCGGGCAGAGGAGATCTAGCTGAGGTTCACCTGTCCTTAGTAGAAAAGAAATCAAGGTGCTGGGCAAAGAAACTGCTCTGAAGTGTGAAAGGGACTGGAGAAATACGTCTCTTATCCACATAAGCCAGTCCAACAATATTGCTAAGGACAGAAATGGCACTGTCTTCAAGAAAATGCCTTTATTGGGACACCTGGAAGGCCCAGTTACTTAAACGCCTGCCTTCAGCTCCAAGTCATGATCCCAGGGTCCTGGGATCGGGATCGAGTCCCACATTGGGCTTCTTGCTCAGCAGGGAGTCTGCTTCTCCCTATCCTCTGCCTGCCGCTCCCCCTGCTTGTGCGCATGCACGCTCTCTCTGACAAGTAAAATCTTAAAAAAAAAGAAAAGAGGGGCGCCTGGATGGCTCAGTCGTCTGCCTCCGGCTTAGGGCGTGATCCCGGCGTTCTGGAATAGAGCCCCACATCAGGCTCCTCCACTAGGAGCCTGCTTCTTCCTCTCTCACTCCCCCTGCTTGTGTTCCCTCTCTCCCTGGCTGTCTTTCTCTGTCAAATAAATAAATAAAATCTTTAAAAATAAAAAATTTTTTTTTAAAAAGAAAAGAAAAAAGAAAATTCCTTTATTAACATTTGAATGGCCCTTTGCACTTGACCCACTTGATCTGCATGTGATCTTGACCATCAGGCAAGTGCATTCTGTTTTTGATACGCCAGGGGCCAGCCTAGACCTGGAAGGCAGGGCTCCTTTCCCTTGTCTCACTGCTCCTCAGTGTTCGAGATCCTCGTTCCCTCTCAGAACCACCCGGCAGAGCCTCACCACTGAACCTCTCACACAGGGATGTAAACTTAGGTGTGTCTCTGCTCACTCCTTCCCCGGGCCATTCAGCTGCCTCCAGTAGCCTGCGAAATCCTCAGGGCAGGAACCAGGTCTTTCACCTCTGAGTCTCTACCTTCTGGGCATGGAGTAGGCACTTTACAAACGTGCTTAGTGGATGGTGCATGTGGACACCAACTGCGAGCTGAAGGCACCACAAATGAATGAGCACTGAGGCATTTATGATGTATCCACATCATTGGTTGGATTCAGTTCTACAAGGCCAGGGTCCATGTCTGATTTGAGTGTGTATCTCCCAAAATATGCCTGGCACATTGTAAGTGGTCTTTTTAAGAATTCATTCATTTATTCATAAAGTATTCGCTGAGTGCCTCTATGTGTTGTAGCCGTACAGGAGATGGGGCAGGGGTGCAGTTACCTGTAAGGGTTCTAGCTGGATAAAACAAAACCGAGCTTTTGGCTCTTCTCTGAATTACTCTGGAAGGCTTCCTGGAGGAGGTAGGATTTCCCAAGGGCATGTTTGGTCAAAATGACCCCAGTGTGCGTGGTCTAGAAACAGACCCAGATGCCTATCATCCTTTCTTTTGCCCGTGTCTTTCCTTGTTCAGTGTAGGCCTGAGGGAGACACTTCTACTTAGCATTTTGACTTTACTAGAAACAGGTTCTCTGTGAAGACAGAGACGTGGAAGGACTCTTCTAGAAAGACTGTACTTTCCCATGGTGCTCAGGCCTAGACCAGATAAACGCTTACATTAATTCTTTCTGGGATTCAGAAGATGATACAGAAACCAACAAGGGGGAAGCTTTCCCTAGGGGAAACCACGGAGCGCCACATAGCTCCAAGTCTGTCAGGGTCCAGGGACAGGAATACATGGAGGACTCACCCTCTTTCTTCTGTGAAACCTTCTTCCTTTTGTCTGGAGGTGAGGCTGGGTGCTATGCAGAGGGGTTGGAGGCTTCTGCTGCTCGGAGCAGGCATTTATCGTGGAACTGAGAGCAGGGGCTTAGGGGAGAGCATGCACGCACCTCACTTGAAGCAAATTCGATTTCAGAGAATGTGCACTTTTGAAAGGAACAGTTCTTGGCCCGACAAAATAATTCCCCATGAGGTTCCTTAAGGGGTAAGTACTGAAGGTAGGATTTGGTTTACAAAGAACGAAAGTATACTATGAAATTTTGGGGGACTTCTCTCTTGTCAAAAGACATGTACATCTCTAGGCCGATTCACAGAATCCTACAACCACAACAAACCTCCAGAGCTCAGCCCGGTCCTGATTCCTGCCTCTGAGAAAAACTGCCCTAATCAATCCTTACTGACATCCCCTGTATACAGAGCTCCATGCCAGGACTCGTAAACACACTGCAGATTTATTATAATTTCCAAAAGCCGAGGGTTTACAACCTCTGGGGGACAGAGTCTAGGGCAATGCTATTGTATTCATCAGGAGTTTTAGTTGCTGGTGAGAGAAACACAGATGAAATTGGCAGAAAGACCAAAGGGCATTTGTGACTCCCCCGGGATCAGTCCATGGGCATGTGACCTATAAAGTCACACAGGGCCCCATGCCCAGAAAGGCCTATCCTTGGTTTAATGCTTTGCTATCGCTGCCTTGAAACTCTTTTTTTTTTTTTTTAGATTTTATTTATTTGAGAGAGAAAGACAGAGATAGCAAGAAAGATCATGAGTGGGGAGGAAAGGGAGAAGCAGACTCTCCGCTTAGCTGGGAGCCCGATGTGGGGCTCCATCCCAGGACCCTGGGATCATGACCTGAGCCAAAGGCAGACGCTTAACCGACTAAGCCACCCAGGTACCCCTGTCTTGAAACTCTTCATAACTTTTTAATAAGGGGCTCCAAATTTACTTTGGCATGTACATGGCTGGTCCTGACGGCAGCCACAGTTGGGAGTCCAGGGTCGTTACTGCCCAAAGATACTCATACCATGGAATGTGGGAATGTGCTCTCTCCTCCCCTCCCCCATCCCCTCCTCCTCACACGGCCCCCTCCTTTCTTCTATCCCTTTCTTTGCTCTCTCTCTTCCCTTCCCTCTCTCTCTCTCCCCAGCTCCTGGCTCTGCCTCCCTCTGTGTGCTGATTTATTTGTCCTCTAGAGTGTCCTCTAGATGGCCACTGGTGCTGCAGGCTGGCATGACCCCAGGTTGGCCCTCCTGACATCCGTATACCAATCCCAGAGAAAGGCTTTTTGGCAGAGCTTGACTGGCCAGTCACCAAACCTGCTTCTTCCTTCTCCTGGGATCACAACTAGATGGCATTCCAGCCTCCCCTGCCTCTGGAGTGGCCACGTGAATGAGTTTGGCCAATGGAATGTGAGCAGATGTGAAAGTCTCCTCTTCCAGCCTGGCCCATAGAAACCTCCCAAAAGTGATTTTCTTCTTCTCTTTCTCCCTTTGCTGGCTGAATAGAGCAGACTCTGAGGCCCAGAAAGAGAATGGAGCCACAAGATGAAAGGAGCTTGGGTCCCTGAATGACTCCATGGAGGGCCACATTGGACTTAGAGTGAATTACAAATGCACTTCTATTTGGTAAACCACCAAGATCTGTGGGTTCTCTTTGCAGATGCTAGAGTTTCTAATCTGTACCTAACACATACTGTGATTGCCCCTGCGTGGGACGTAAGCCAGCCTTGGACCAATTACTACTGCTGGGTGATCATGAGCCCATCTAAGGGCCTGGGGCATCAGACTACAGCCCCACTAGGACTACATGCAGCGGGGGAGGAAAGTGGATGGAAAATACACACATGGCCCCACAAAAAAACAGCTTCCAAAGTTTACTCTAGCCCTGAATAAGAGAGCAACCCAAAATCTCAAAGTTTCCAAAGATGTATTCTTTGAAAATTTAGATAGCTTACTATTAAAATGGTTCTCCCTATTACTGACTATTGTAATATCATCATAGTTCTTTCAAAGAACTTAATATTGCCTTCATTCCCATATCGAGGTAATTAACAGAGGCTCACCCCCTTTATTCTTGCTTCAAGGGCCACATATAAGACTCTAGCTGAAGGTCTCGTGGATGAGAAAGCTAGAAAGTTCCCTTGACAGTCTAACCTTCTGTTGCCATTTCAATCTTTAGCCTAGATGTAGCTATATAGAGGAAAAAATAACGCAGCAACTGCTTCTCATAGTCCCTGAAATAAAGCCATGCCCGCCATTGTCTGCTGAGGAACTTTTCATTTTGGTTGGTTTTCTCTCTGCCACTCCATCTGCTCTTAAAAGGTTTCCTATCTTTGACTGGTGAACAGATTTCGCTCTGCCTCGGGGGGTGGGGGAGAGCTTACCAATGTGGATAGAATCGTTGGGACTTTGGGGCTGCTGGAAATTCTGGGTTATAGTGTTCACAAAATGGTTCCCCCATTTCCAACTTTGCAAATCACTCACCTATCTGAGGCTCCTGTTCCTCATCTATCAGATAAGCATGGCTACGCTGTCTACCTCCCTGGCTGTGGTGAGGTTAAAATAAGATCAAATGCCTTGCAAACTAGAAAGGAACTTTCAAATTTAAGATCTGACAGTTGCTCGTGACAGACTTCCTTTCAGTTAGTATGGATAATGGAAAGTCAATGGGACACACTGAAGATCATTTGTCACCTTCCTTCCTCTGGGATATCCAGATCCAGTTCTTTAATCATCACTCTTGAACCTGATTGCCCTAATCTCTTAGATCTGTGGTTCTCAGGTGTGGCTGCACAGATCATCGGGGGAGCTTTTATTCCGGTGCTCAGCTGCACCCCAGACTCAATAAATCAGAAACTCAGGACGGGTCTTAGGCATAGGTTTTCTAAAACACTCCAGGTGATGCCATTGTGCGGCCAAGGCTGAGAACCACTGTTTTAAGTTACTCTTTTGGGCGGGGGGGGGGCTTAGGAAATTCTCTCTTGTCATATCTGAATCTATCTGAATCTAATACGTGCCTAAATAATTTCATTTCAATAGGAGATGAATGCACTTTGGAGCTATTACATTGGCCTTATGTTATGTTAGAGACAGTTGATTGCCCAGATTGTCACATAGATGTTTTTCATTTTGCTTAGCAGTATTCAGGAGATGCTTGGAGATGAGATGTATCTTTTACAGAATGCTGAAAATGCTGTTTTATAACAACTGGAAAGATGGAGAGAATGATGGACTCTGAGCTGTTTTGTATAAACCTGGAAGAATACCATTTGGTAGGATGACAATTATCTGGTGTCTGTTGTAGAAACTATTCATGAGGCTGTGTGTGTGTGTGTGTGTGTGTGTGTGTGTGTGTGTGTGTGTCTAAGACAGAGACAGAGAGTTGGAATCCAGTAGGTGGAGGGGCTGGCAAGACCACGAGGCAGCTGGCTAGAGTGGGAGGGTGGAGGTGCCATCACTGGTGACACTCTGATCCACTGGGCGCTAAAGCAGCCCTCAGACCAAAGCCACTCCAGAGAACCAAGCCGGGTTTCCTTTGCAGAAGGTCCCGTGAGCGTCCCCTGGTGGTCACGGGAGGCTCAGCTGGAGAGTCCATCCTGTGGGCTGTAGATCCCCAGGGAAGAGCAGCATGCTGGTCTTCCCCAGCCACAGCCAGCCCACTTCTCCCCTCCAGCCACAGGTCTGCCCTGCTGCTGCAACATCACATCCTCTCCTTTTGTGTGACCTGGGCCCAGGTATTTAATCTTGCTGAGCTTCAGTTTTCTCATTTAGTAATATTTACTTGACACCAGTGTTGTGGGGATCCACGGAGATTGAGGCCATATGGAGCTCTGGGAACCAGAAGGGGAGTCCGCTGAGCCCCTCTCTCCGTGCTCAGAGGCACCTTGCTGCGTGCACTCTTGCTTTCCACCTGCTCGCCTGCCCTCTGTGTCCTCAATGGCTGTCCCCATGGTGTAGGCTGTTTCCCCAGGATCCATTCTGGGCAGCTCCCTCCCATCTAAGAGCACATCACATTCTGTCCTGCAATCCTTTTTTTTTCCCCATTGACCTCCACACTTACCCTGGGAAGTAGATGAGGCAGCATCACCATTTCCAGTGTGCCCAATATCAAAGCGCAAATCACTGGCAAGCACCTCAAGGAAAGGACCTGCCATCTTAAAACTTACTATGTGTGCCAGGCTCATGCCAAGCATGCTGCACACAGTACCTCATTTTAGCCGCACAAACAACACGGCGAAGCAGGTATTTTTGTCCCCACTCTACAGAGAAAGAGGCGGGGGGTTAGGTAGTTGGTGACTTTTCTAAGGTCATAAAGAGAGTAACTGGTATACCAGAACTTTAACCCCTTTCTCATCAGTTACAAAGGCCTCCCCACCTCTCCGGCAGTGACTTATACCTAGGTCTCTGGATTCCTGGAAAATTGTTTCTCTTCCAATAAAATCCTGTCCTCTAGGAACAGCCTAGCACACTCATAGCTGCCAGTAGCACTGTGCTGGGCATTTCAGTAAAGCCTTCTCTTCACTTGGAGACAGTTCTGCTTAGGATAACTAATTGTCTAATGCAGAATAAACCAGAATATGTACTCTCATGACTCAGTCCTTCCAGGGCCAGAATCAGGTAATCCCCAGATAAGTATCAACCCTGGCTATTCTCACAAGAGTGCTTCAAGGGGGAAGAAATGTAGATTCACTCTTCTTTCCCTTTCCTGTTCACTTAGGTGGAAACAGTACTTAGCCCTGAAAATCTGTGTTTTTAAATGTTTTTCAAGCGGTTCTATGATAAGCCAGGACTTTTATGCTTCAGGTCCTGACCTATTGACAAACAGATGGTATTATGGACCTGACTCATAAAATCAATGTATTGGATTATGACTAGGAATTTTTTTCTATTTTTAGGGATTTATTCATTTTAGAGTGAGAGAGCATGAGCGGGGGTGGGGGGACAGAGGGAGAGAGAGAGAGAATCCTCGAGCAGGCTCCCCACTGAGCACAGAGCCCAATGCAGGGCTCGATCCCAGGATCCTGAGACCATGACCTGAGCCAAAAATAAGAGTCAGGCACTTAACCGACTGAGCCACCCAGGCACCCCGGATTATGACTAGGAATTTTTAAAAGAAAAGCAATACAGTAGAAAATAACAGTGTATATGGCACATAAGAATAAATATAAATATTACTTCAGGAAACTTTTGCCTTGGTTCCATATCCATGAATATGTGTATGTGTGTATGTATACGTATACTAGGTCACAATGTAAAATGTATTTCTTTTGAGTCACAGAAAGCACTTGGAAAATGCCAACTGTTTGTTGTTTATAATCTGTTTGCCATTAGGATTTATTATATTAACAGTTTTCATAGTTTTGGTCTCAGACACTGTACTCTTAAAATTTATTAAGGTACCCAATGAACTATTTTTTTTTTTAAAGATTTTATTTATTTAGTCAACAGAGATAGAGACAGCCAGAGAGAGAGGGAACACAAGCAGGGGGAGTGGGAGAGGAAGAAGCAGGCTCATAGCGGAGGAGCCTGATGTGGGGCCCGATCCCATAACACCGGGATCACGCCCTGAGCCGAAGGCAGACGCTTAACCGCTGTGCCACCCAGGCACCCCGCAATGAACTATTTTTTATAAGCATTACAACTATCAATATTTACTATATTAGAAATTAAAATTGGAAAATTCAATCTTTACTAATTCATTTAAAATAACAACTAGAAACTCATTACACATTAACATGAAGGACATTTTTAAATAATATATATATAATAGTGAGAAGAGTGACATTGTTTTTTTTTTTTTTTAAAGATTTTATTTATTTACTTGACAGAGATAGAGACAGCCAGCGAGAGAGGGAACATAAGCAGGGGGAGTGGGAGAGGAAGAAGCAGGCTCATAGCGGAGGAGCCTGATGTGGGGCTCGATCCCATAACGCCGGGATCACACCCTGAGCCGAAGGCAGACGCTTAACCGCTGTGCCACCCAGGCGCCCCAAGAGTGACATTGTTTTACATTTTTGCACATCCGTAATGTCTGGAGTGGACACACCCTAAGATGACCTCAGTGAGTCTAGGGAGCGAGGGAGAACCTATGACTTGCTTCTCGCCAAAAGAATTTGCAAAGGTGATGATATAGTCACTCTTGGGATTACGTTATGTTATATAAAATGCCATCAAGGAGACTGGAGTGGGATTTTGCTGCTGGCTTTGGAGAAGTAAGCTACAATGTGGTGGGAAGCAAGGACCGATGTTGTCCTATGGCAGGGACCCGCGAGTTGCTGAGAGCAGCCCCTGGCCAACAGCTAGCCAGAAAACAGGGACGTTGGTGCTACGACTTCACAGCACTGAAATCTGCTAACAAGCAGTGCCCTTGGACAAGGACCCCTGAGCCTCAGGTGAAATTGCACCCCTGGCCAACATCTTAATTTTAGCCTGTGAGACCTTGTGCAGAGACCCTGAGGATCCCATCTGAGCCCAGACTCCTGACCCATAGAAACTGATATAAATGGGGGTTGTGTTAAGCTGCGATGGTTGTGGTTGTTATACAGTAACGGGAAACCAATACATATGGCCACTTGTATCTGCTTCTGCATTCAACCTGTTGTGATAAGTTGTTTTAACTGAAGTATCTGAAGAAAATCCAGCTGCACACAGATATGCACTTAGAAAAGGGAAAAGAATTTTAATTGTTTTTTTAGATCCTGCTGGGAGAGGAAAATGGGAATTATTGTTTAATAGATACAGAAATTCAGTTGGGGATGATGAAAAGTTCTGGAGATGTAATGGGTGATGCTTGCCCAACAATATGAATACACCTAATGCCACTCAACTGCATACTTTAAAAAATCGTTAAAATGGTAAATTTCATATTATGTACATTTTACCACCATTAAAAAAAATAAATTCCTGACAATTCAGAGATCAAAACAGAGTTAGCTGCAATGTGGAATCCGAAATCATGTCAATGATTTTCATACTCTGTTACACTAAAATCCATTGGTCAACCTTGCACTTTAAATGGCTTTTACCTATTCATGATTTTGTAACATCATGCATTGATTATCTGAAAAATATTGGTCTCACTTAATTATACAATATAAAAAATTCATATTCATTAACATCACTACTAATCACATCAGAAAAGTCATTAATTAAGTTTGGGGAAGCTGTTTAATTCATGATGTAAGAAAAAGAAGGAAAATGAGGAGTGGATTTAAATTTACCAAAATTTTGATTTTTCCTTGAGAGCTTGACTTTTATCACTGGCAACAAATACAGTACTACTGACTATATACTAGAGATTTAGAAAACAAAGCAGGAAAGAGGGCATGGGAAGCAGAAGGTCAGGAAGTTGACATCTTTTGGTTGTATTTTCCAAAGATGGTCACAGCCGTATCACCCTTTACAATGTGTTCTTG
This sequence comes from Ursus maritimus, assembly GCF_017311325.1. Taxonomy (NCBI): domain Eukaryota; kingdom Metazoa; phylum Chordata; class Mammalia; order Carnivora; family Ursidae; genus Ursus; species Ursus maritimus. The sequence goes on from NW_024424452.1 coordinate 93,043,566, forward strand.
TCACACCCCATCAAGAAATGGAGTCTAATCCCATCCCCTTGAAAGCAGGCTGACTAGAGTGACTTGCTTCATCAACAGAACAAAGCAAAACTGACATTCTGGAACTTCCAAAGGTAGGTCACAGCAAGCCTTACAGCTTCTGCCTGGAATGCTTGCTCTTGGAACACCCCTGTCAGAACTCGGCCACCAACCTTGAAAACACAAGTCTCCTGGTGAGGACACCTGTTGCTTGACAGCCCCAGAAGAGCTCCCAGCAGCCGGTCAGCTTCCACTAGCAGTCACAGTGGGGAGCCCTCTTGGTTGTCCAGCCCTAGAGTGCCTTCAGATGACTACAGCCCCATGAAAGACCCCAGGTTAAAACTGCCCACCTGGGGCACCTGGGTGGCTTAGTGAGTTAAGCGGCTGCCTTTGGCTCAGGTCATGATCCCAGGGACCTGGGATAGAGCCCCACATTAGGTTCCCTGCTCAGCGGGCAGCCTGCTTCTCCCTCTTCCTTTGCCCCTCCCCCTGGCTCATTTTCTGTCTCTCTCTCTCTCTCTCAAATAAAATATATAAAATCTTTTTTAAAAAGACAGTAGGGAGAAAAGATGGAGGAAAGTGTAGGGGTATTTATAGAAAAAAAGAGTAAAATAACTGACTATAGTTGATGCAACAAAAAGTAAAATTGCAAGCATGTTAGTGATGCCAAATTAGCAAAAAGAAAAACGAATTATAACACAGGTAACGAACTGACAGGATAAAGTAGGTGAGACAAAGAACAATTAAAAGTGAACTAATCAATAGATATTGTCTAGACTTGAATGCGAACAACAGTTGTTTTATTTTGACTATTTTGACTGCCCTGTATCTGATTCTTCTATGTTTGGTGACTATTCCTCTGCGTGCCTCCTGCCATCAATGCCGAAAAGGTCAATGCTTGCTTTCCCAGTTTCCTAAGCAGGCAGGACATGGGCATGTGATCGAGGCTCAGTCAACCACTGCTAGGAGCCAGTGACACAAAAAAGCAGAGATGGCGAAGAATCCATTCTGCAGGGAGGCAGAAAAGCCCAGCGTCTAGTGGCAGCAGTGGCAGTGAATGCAGAGGGTGGCAGTGACCACGGCAACGTGAACTGAGGCGGTCGGGCTCGGCAGAGGCGGTGGTGGTGGTGTGCCCTTACCAGACTGGGCTCTGTGGCATGCATTTGCCTATAGTTCTAGCTGCCAAGTTTTACTTCGTTCCTAACTATACTCAGAGATTCATTCTCAGGGTTTCTTGGCATTTCTGTGAGTTACTCAATATCCTTTCAGTATATCCCTTTCCTATTTACATAAGCCAGAGTCTGTTTCCTTTGCTTAGAGCTAGGAACTCTGATTAGTCCACTGATAAATCAAGAAATAGAAGTGTAAGCATATTACCTGAGAAAGAATGAGAAACCCAAATGTCAACAGTGGTTAGCACATGCAATTCCTTTAGCTTTAACGAATCTTCCTGAATTGCACTTTCCTGGCTTTGTCTGGAAAATGCCTCATCATCCTCCAAATTTCAATTTAGATATCATTTTCCTCTCCAAAGCCTTTCCTTGTCCTCTAACACATTCGTACCAAGTCATAGCATTCATTTGCATTGTAGTGGACTATTTCTTTGTCTTTATTGCCCAATATAATAAAAGTTCCTTGGCTGAGGGGACTATATCATGGTTACCATTATGCCTGGTACATACTGCATATTCTCAATGAAATTTGTTAATGAACAAGTTATAGGGGAGTTTTAATGAATTTTTTTCTAAATTATCTAATTTATAAATGGAAATACCTTAACAAGGTACTAAACATACCTTCTTCACTACTTGAATCCATAGGGCTTCCTTAATAACGATGAAGAAGTAAACACACGGTCATCTGAAGAATAAAATATTGATCAGCTGTGTTAGTGTCAGTGGTGTCTTGGGTTTTTCTTTCCCTTTTTCTTTTGTTTGTGTTGATCTTGATTGATAATAAATGTAACACAATTATCCTCTCAAATATTAACAACAAGTGAAAGAGAAACAAAGTAATTTTCAAAACATACATGAAAATACTCAGAAGGTCTTAAACCAAGTAAAATTCCTACCTCTGTTTCTGGCGGTCCAGGCATCTTTGGCACTTGTGTGGACATTTTTTTTTTAAGATTTTCTTTATTTATTTGAGAGAGAGAGCAAGAGCAGGGGGAGAGGGAGAAGCAGACTCCCCACTGAGCAGGGAGCTGGGCACTAGGCTGGATCCCAGGACCCCGGGATTAGGACCCAAGCCCCAAGGCAGGTGCTTAACTCACTGGGCCACCCAGGCGCCCCCTTGTGTGGGTTTCTTATCCATATCTATACAACCTGCCTTCGTTGCCTGTAAAACCAAAATGTTGACAAATTATTAGAGAATTTAAAAAACAAAATGAAGTTTTTGGGGACAAAAGATATGAAAACTATGTTTTAAATTCTGAATAGAAAGAGGGACAGATATTAGTGACTCACAAATGGTTTTATTTTCCTATTAAATGGTAACTTCCATAAACCTAATGTGAATATCTGTCCTCACAACAAAAATCAAATATGTATTTCTTTTTTTTTTTAAGATTTTATTTATTTATTTGACAGAGAGAGAGAGAGAGACAGCCAGCAAGAGAGGGAACACAAGCAGGGGGAGTGGGAGAGGAAGAAGCAGGCTCCCAGCAGGGCAGGGAGCCTGATGCGGGGCTCGATCCCAAGACTCTGGGATCACGCCCTGAGCCGAAGGCAGATGCTTAACGACTGAGCCACCCAGGTGCCCCTCAAATATGTATTTCTATAACCTTGCTAAAAATCTCATGCAGATTCAATCAAACTAAGCACCCCGTTTCAGTTGAATTTTGCTTTGTAGTCTAAAAACAAGAATTCAGTAGTGATGTGGTGATACTCTTGGACCACATTACATCAGACTGGTTTTCTTCATTGATAAAGGGAAATACCAGTTGCTACAGACTGAATTGTATCCCTCCAAAATTCATTTATTGAGACTCTAACCCTCAGTGTAACTGTATTTAGAGATAGTATCTTTAGGAGGTAATTAAGGTTCAACGAAGTCATTGGGTAGAGCCCTAATCTGATAGGACTGGTGGCCTTACAAGAAGAAAGAGAGATCTCTTTCTCCTCCCCATGCACCCGGAAGAAAAGGCCATGTGCAGGTGTGAGGGTGCAGCAAGAAGTTAGCCATCTGAAGCCAGGAAAAGAGTTCTCGCTGGAAACCAAACACTGCTGAAACCCTGCTCTTGGACTTTCTGGTCTCCAGAAGTGTGGGAAAAGAAATTCCTGTTGTTTAAGCCACGTGGTCTATGGTATTTTGTTATGGCGGCCCAAGCATAGCAATGGACCAGTCAAGGAGAGCTGCGATTTGGCTCCCTTCATAGCTGAGATCATCTCCTTGGTACCTGCCACATACCATTCCTTATCTCAATCTGGGGCTTCACTTTTTTCCTCCACACTTAAAGATAGTCCATCTTAGGGCTCAATCCTGAATCTTTTTGATTGTTCCTCTCTATACCTTATTGATTCCTAACCTTTAGTACACATAAGAAACACCAAGGAGCTTGTTAAAAAACTAAATCCTATGCTCCACACACAGAAATCTTCATTTAGAGGATCTGGATTCAAGAAGACTTGAGACCAAACTCTGCAAAACACTGCTTTTTTAGAAATCTTATGTAGTCCTATAATTTCAATGAATATATTACACCTCCAACCTTTTATTTGTCCAGAACTCCAATATTTCATCTCTGTTTAATAAGCACTTGCCCTGAATCATCAATTACCAATTTGCATTTTAAAGTAAAACCAAGCTCTTCTGGAGACTTAGTCATTTCGGTACGTAAAACCACATTTCTCCTAGTTCATACTGTCATACAGCAAATTTACTTAAGTCTCTGATCCAGTGCTGAAAATGTAGTCCTGAACAAAACAGACAATGTTTCTACATTCACAGAGCTTACATTCTAGTTTTGGGAGAAGAAGAAAAAACACAAAACAATTTCTAATGGTAAGTGTTATGAAGAAAATAAACAAGTGATGTAATTGATAATGCCCTGGTGGATAGGAAGTGTCTGCCTCTGAGGAGGTGACACTTGACCTGATAATTTGAAAGATGCGAATCAAGGGCACCTGGGTGGCTCAATCGGTTAAGCTGTTAAGCATCTGCCTTTGGCTCAGGTCATGATCTCAGGGTTCTGGGATTGAGCTCCCTGCTCAGTGGGGAGCCTGCTTCTCCTTCTCCCTCTGCTCCTCCTCTGTTCTCTCTCTCTCTCTCATAAATAAATAAAATCTTAAAAAAAAAAAAAAGGATGCAAATCAGCCAACCATGTGGAAACTTGTAGGAAAAAACTTTTAGGCAGATGGAACACACAAGTTCAATGGTCCTGAGACAGGAAGAAGTTCAGCATTTTTGATGTTCAGAAAGATGGTTGGTAAATCTCAAACACAGTAGTCAAGGGGGAGTGGTATGAAATGAGGTAACAAGTAAGCAAGGACCAGACAATGTAAAACTATAAAACCAGCTTCAGGTTTAAGGACTTGGAATTTCATCCTAAGTACAGTGGGAAGCAAATGGAGAGTTTTAAGCAGGGACTGTCAAAATCTGAATAAAATCTGATTTGTGTTTTTAAAAAGATCATATGGCTGTGTTTTGTGGGAAGAGATTGTATAAGGGTAAAAGCAGAAGCAGGAAACCCAGTTAGATGCGTTTTACAGTATTTTGAATAGGAGATTTTGGTGGTTTGGCTTAGGGCAGAGTTTCTCCACCCTGTTCCTATTGTCATTTGGAGCTGCATTATTCTTTGTTGTGAAGGGCTTTCATATGCAAGTAGGATATTTAACTACAGCTCTGGCCTCTACCAGTTAATTTCAAGTTGCTTTTTTTTTTTTTTTTTTGGAAAAATGAGAGGAAAAAAAGAATTACAGAGAATAAATCTAAGAGGCCTATAAGTATAATAAGAATGCCAGAAAGAAGAGACAATGGTGGAAATGAAATAAAAGAGTGGAAAATGTGTCAGGGCTGAACAAAAAAGAACTCTTCAAATTGACAGAACCCACTAACTACTAAAGAAGATAAAAGAAAAAAAAAGAATCTCTATGCCTATATTCATCATGTTGAAAGTTTCAAGAGATTACCAAATGCTTCCAAAAGGAAAGTGATCACAAAGAAAGATTTAGACTAGCATCAGTCTTTTTATCAACACTGAATGCTAGGACATATTGAAAAAGACCTTTAGGGGCGCCTGGGTGGCTCAGTCAGTTAAGCATCTGCCTTCTGCTCAGGTCATAATCCCAGGGTCCTGGGATCTGGCCCCGTGTTGAGCTCCCTGCTCAGTGGGGAGCCTGCTTCTCCCTCTCCCACTGCCCCTGCTTATGCTCTCTCTCTCTGTCAAACGAATAAATAAAAATCTTTAAAAGAAAAGAAAAGAAAAGAAAAAGATCTTTGGAGATCTCAGGGCAAACAATTTTAAGCCTAGAATTCTATATTCAGCTAAGTTATCAGGAAATAGGCAGGCAAAATCAAGTCATGCAAAGATGTGGAAGGTTTATTTCCCACGTACCTTTTCTGAGAAGTTCCTTGAGTATTTGCTTCAGCAAAATTAGGGTGAAAAGAAAGGAAGCAGAAGGTGAAGGATACAAAATTGTGGAAAACCCTAGGAGTTCAAAGGAAAAAGTAAGATCTCAGGAAAAAAGCTGTGCAAAGGACTAAAAAGGAATTAGTCCAATTTAGAACAAAATATCAGTGGGTTCCAATAAAAATGTTATTGAGAATTAATTAATACTAGCAACATTCTCCTAGAAACATGACCCCAGAACTTAAGGAAAATATAAGCCAAGCACATAACCAGGACTTGTAGTGAGCCATATTTACAAAATTACAATGATATAAATGTTCTTTTTATCAGTTTTCAACTTTTAAATTCAACTTCTAGAAGAAAATATGGATGTTTTAATCAAGGCTATAGAATAAAAAGTAATTTATCCAATTACAATGCCATATCTATAAAGTCACAACTTACAGAACATGAAAGATAAAGGGGGAGAAAAGGTAGAGGGAAAGATAGGAGTGCTGATATCATCCTACAAAATCAAGAAATACTGCTGAGATTTGCTGGAATGAGAAATATGTGATTAAATATATTGTTTAAGATTATAATCGTGAATAAACAATAGAGGAAATAAAAACAGTCTTAAAACTATCAAATCTGGGGAGAAAAGTGGTTGGCACAAGTGAAAGGTGGTAGAAGCAAGATGAGTGCTCATCTATCATAGCAGAAAGTCAGAGCATAACATATAAATCCGATTGAGAAAGAACAGTATAAACATATTATTTAGAGATGTAGCTGTAAGCACCAAAGAAACTAAACATTCAGGGGCACTTGGGTGGCTCAGACGGTTAAGAGTCTGCCTTCAGCTCAGGTCATGATCTCCAGGTCCTGCGATCAAGACCCATGTTGGGTTCCCAGCTCTGCTGGGAGTCTGCTTCTCCCTCCTACTCTCCCTCTCTCCCTGCTTGTGCTCTCTCTGTCTCTCTCTCAAATAAATACAATCTTTAAAAAAAGTAAAAGAAACTAAACATACAAAAGATTTAAGGTGTTTGTCTGTGGGGAGCTGGATCTAAAATTAGAAGAAAGCAAGTGGGCTAGAGACTGTTACTTTTCATTATAAACCTTCTACACTCCTTGATCTTTTAATCATGTGCATGCATTATGTTGCTGAATGTTTTAAGATATTTTTTAAAAGAATGAGTGGTAATCAAGGAAACAGAGCCAAGAAACATAATCTATATTTTATGAAATACAGTTCTTTGAAAGCAGAAAAGTGGCATAGTGGTTGGAGGGACTATTGAGGTCAAGGGTAGGATTTTAAAAGAGATTTTACACCAACTAGAGTGCTTTTTTTTTAACTTAAAAATACTTTTAAATTTCCATACAGTAAAAACTTATTTGTGTGTGTGTACACAGCACTTTGAGTTTTAACACATGCATAAATTCTTTTAACAGTATACAGAATAGTATAACAGTATACAGAACATTAACAGGATACAGAACAGTATACAGAACAGAACAATTCCAATATCTCAAAAACTCCTTCATGCTACCCCTCTGCAGTCAGACCCTCTCCCTACCTATAACCCCTACCACTCACTGGTATGTTCTCTGTCCCTTCAGTTTTGCCTTTTCCAGAATATCATATAAATGGAATCCTACATATGAACCATTTGAGATTAGCTTCCTTTGCTTATTAAATACATTTGAGTCATTGCATATATCAATAATTTGTTCCTTTTTCCTTTTTTTTTTTTTCTAAGAGAGAGAGAGAATGAATTTGGGGCAGGGAGGAGGGGCAGAGGAAGAAGGAGAGAGAATCTTAAGAAAGCTCCATGCCTAGTGTGGAGCCCGACATGGGGCTTGATCTCACAACCCTAAGATCATGACCTGAGTCAAAATCACAAGTCTGATGCTTAGTGGACACCCTTTTTATTTCTGAATACTATTCCATTATATGGATGAACCACGGTGTGTTTATCCATTCACTCACTGAAGGGCATTTAGTTCATGTAGATTTTCTTGTTTAGTCTGCTAATATAGTGAATTACACTGATTGATTTTCAAATGTTGAATCAACTTTGCTTTGGGACATTTGAGATAATTAATAATGCTGCTATAAACATTGATATACACATTGTTGTGTTAATGTTTGCTTTCATTTCTCTGAGATAAACATATAAAAGTGGAATTTCTGTATTATATGGTAAATGTATGTTTAACTTTATTATAAGAAACTGAACAGCTGTTCTCCAGAGAGCCTGTACTATTTTGCATCTCCATAGCAATGTATGAATGTTCCAGTTTCTCCACATCTTTGCTGGTACTCGGTGGGTTTTTTTTTTTTATTCATTCTAATAGGTATGCAATATTTTTTGTGGTTTTAATTTTCATTTCCCTAATGATTAATTATGTTGAATATCTTTCATGTGCTTATTTGCCATCTGTGTCTCTCTTTACTGAAATGTCTGTTCAAACTTTGCCCATTTTTTTGAGTTGTTTTCTAGTTAGGTTTTGAAAAAGTCTTTAAATATTCCAGATATAAGTCTTTTGTTGTGTATATGCCTTGTCTTTCATTCTCTTTGTAATATCCCTCATGTAGCAAAATATTTTAATTTTGATAAAGTCCAATTTATCAATTTTTCCTTTTATGAAGTGCTTTTGGTGTTGTAACTAAGAACTCTTTGCCTAATCCAAGGTTTCAAAAATTTTTCTCCTATGTTTTCCTCAAGTTTCATATTTTTTGCTCTTTTAGGTCTATGATTCGCTTTGAGTTAATTTTTATATGTGGTATGGGATGTAGGCCAAGATTTATTTTCCACATGTGGATATCCAGTTTTTCCAGCACCATGTATTGACTGAAAGGGCTGTCCTTTCTTCATTGAGTTGCATTTGCCCCTCTCTCAAAAATCAGTTGGCCAAATTTTGTGGGTCTATTTCTGGACTCTGTTCTATTCCATTGGTCTATGTGTCTATCCTTTCACCAGTACCACATTGTCTTGATTACTACAGCTTCATAGGATGTCTTAAAAGCAGACTGTGTGGATTCTTCAAATTTGCTCTTCATTTGCAAAATTGTATTGCTATTCTAGTTCCTTTATTTTCCTTATAACTTTAGAATCAACTAATCTGTATGTACAAAAATCCTGCTGGGATTTTTATTGCAATTGTATTAAGTGCATAAATCAATTTGGGGAGAACTGACATCTTAACTATACTGAATCTTTTAATCCATGAACATAGTATGGGTGTTGATTTTTTTTATCAGCATTTTGTACTTCTCAGCATAAAGATCCTGCACATACTCTGTTAGATTTACACCTAAGTATTTCATTTGTAGACGAGAGGAGTGGGTCACCTTCCAATTGTTCATTTCTAGTGTAGATATATGATTAGTGTATGTTAACCTTTTATCCTGCATAAATTCACTTCTTAGTATTAAGACCTTCTTGTAGATTTCTTGAGATCTACTACATAGACAATTATGGATTTGACTCTTTTTTGGGCTCAAAATGTTTATTTTTCCTCAACTTGGTTGAACCAAATTTTACTTTTTTTTAAGAACACAGATGAAACATCTTGGGTTTGTGATGATGAGTTTTAAAAAATCACAGATGTTGAATCTTGTTAAGTGCTTTTTTTTTTGCATCTATTCATAGGATCATGTAGTTTTTCTTGTTTAGTTTGTTAATGTGGTAGATTATACTAACTGATTTTCAAATGTTAAACCAGCCTTGAATTCCTGGGGTAAATGTCACATGATAACAAAGTATTTTTCTTCTTACATGCTGCTGGATTCAATCTGCCAATTTTGTTGAGGATTCTTGCATCTTTGTTCATTAGAGATAATGATGTGGTTTTCTGTTCTATATTGTTTTTATCTGGTTTTGGTATCAGGTAATTTTGGCTTCATAAAATGAGTTGGGAGCCTTCCTTCTTTTATCTTCTAGAAGAGCTTGTGCAGAACTATCATTTTATCTTTAAAATGTTTGGTGACATTCACCAGCAAAGTTATCGGGGCCTGGACTTCACCCTTTTATAGATTTTATTTTTTTAAGTAGGCTCCACACCCAGCATGGAGGCTGACACGGGGCTTGAACTCATGACCCTGAGATCAAGACCTGAACCGAGATCAAGAGTTGGATGTTTAACTGATTGAGCCACCCAGGTGCTCCTATATTTTTAAATACAAATTCAATTTTTTAATAGTTACAGTACTATTCAGCTTATCTGTTTCTTCTTAGGTACATTTTGGTAGCTGTGATAGTGGTCTCATTCATCTGAGTGGTTGAATTTATAAGTATATAATTGTATCTCTTTTAATATCCATTGGGTCAGTAGTGACATCTCCTCTTAGAGCATGTATACTATAGGAATGACCTAGTGCAATAAAAAACTGAAGACAAAGTAGAAAAGGTATATAATTGCAGCTGTACAGACCTCAAACCTTGTTATCACTGACTCCTTCCTGTCTTTCAATTCTATATCCATCCTTTTCATTTGTCCTTGCCAATATTTCTTGCAGTTTCCCCCCATTCTCTATACTGCTTGGCATAGCCCTGTAGTATCTCCTCCACTATCTACCTAAATTATTCCACTGGCTGCCTAACCGGTTTCACTGCCATTGCCCACTGCCATTGCCCATTCACCCTTCGCACTCCTGCCAGATTTTACTACTTAACTTCCAATGGCTCCACTCTGCCTGCAAGATAAGGACCCTCCATATCTGGTTTAGTCTTGCCTTTTGAGTTGCGGTTCATTTTATTTTCCTAAATCAAGGGTCTTTAACATGCAGGCTTTGGAAGGGAGGGGTGGGTCATGAATCTCCTAAAATTTGAGTATAAAATGTTATATGAATAGGAACTTTATTCTAGAGGAAAGCTACAACCAGTATCAGATATTCAAAGTGAAAAAAAGTGTGCTAAGAAGAGCCTTCAACCTAATCTTTGTTTCTATAATGTATCAAGAATACACTATACATATTAAAAAATTCACTATATAGCCTCGCCAGCAGTTCCCACATCAGTAGTCATCACTCCTTTCTCTGAACTTAAGATTCACATAACTTCAATGATCTAGCGTAAACTTAACATTTTACAGATGAGGACACAATCTAGCACTTAAATTTGTCTAAAGTGGCTCCAGTAGAACTTTTCTGTGCAACTGAGTGCTGATGTGCTATTTGGTTGGTCTTTTTATGAATAAATTCCATATTTCTCCTTGTAGTCAGGAACTAAACCTCAAGAGTTCTTTGAAACTCCAATTATCTTTACTGTCTTAAATAAACTAGCTGCTCAAATGTTTGCTGAGAACAGTGATGATGATAAGACAGTCATACTGGGGCAAAGGAAAAGGGCTGGTTAGTGAATACTGGGTTAGAAGCACATTTTTAAGGAAGCATAAGCACATTTGGGGAATGCAACATATTAAGACCAGAGCTTAGATAACTTATAAAATGTAACTCTCAGGGGTTTGCAATAAGGAGAGCTTTGAGGGTTCCTAGACAGCATCCAGAAAAAAATTCCTCAGAAGCAAATAAAAAGGGGATGCCCAGGTATTTGGTAAAGAGAAAGGATAATAGCACCTGCTTTGGAGTGAGCTACACCATGGATTCAAATGTCAATGCCACATCCAAGCTATTCACTGTTGCAGTTACAGGGTTCTTGTCTCACAGAGTAGAAGAATGAATCTCAAGGAAAAAAGGGTGAAATGAAGTAAAAGTTTAAGTGAAGGTGAGAACAGAAAGAAAAGAGCTCTCTAAAGTGAGAGGGGTTCCGAATGCGTTGTCACTGAGGGGTTTTATGGCCGGTCTTTTATAGAAAACTGACCAGGGAACTTGGTAAATATCTCATCTATAACATTTAGGACAAACAAGGTAGATTTGTAAATGTTATAAAAGTATCTCGACTATATTTAGAAAAAACAAGGTGGATTTGTTATGTTCCCTTCTCTCTGGTTAATATCTTGTCTATAACATTACTCTACATCTGGAATTTCTGTGAGGCTGGTTATGTAGCCCCCTACCCAGCCTCACCTGTCCCTTACTCATCACCTGAGCAAATTATTAACATTTCTGTGCTTCCGTTTTGTCATTTGTTTCTACCTAAGGATCGTAGCAATGTTTAAAATAATGCCTGTGGAGTGCTTACGTTCGTGTCTTATTCTTAAGGCATTCCTTCGTTAATTGCTGCTATTATTTAATGACAAGAGGGGGTTTGGGAAGGGAGGAGGTGCTGCGCTGAGGGATGATCCTTGGTAGAGATTTTCGTCGGAAGATGGGAGATTCTGTAGCAGACAGATGAGGTATATTCGAAGAAGCTGGGGGTAGGGGTCACATTTCCCCGGTGCGTACCTGCAGGACCCATCCCAGTGGCAGCGAGAGGAAGAGCTGGCAGTGTCGGACCAAGAACACACCCTCCACAGTACATACACGAGAGGCCCGCGACCGGATAAGATGAATGAAGCTTACGAGAAAGGCCTCACCTGCTGGGGAAACCTGGAGCGCTGGAAACGGCCTCATTTGGGGAGAGGGGGAGGACGGCCTAGGGGGTGACCGGGAGGTCGGAAGACATGATAACGGTGCTTGAGGGAAGGGGAAGGTGGGAAGAAAGGGGCAACGCCGGCCCCTTCCAGCCACAGCTCCCACTGCGACCATCACTTACTGGAAACTACAGGGGAAACGACCATTTGGGGCGAGCTCCACAGCCCCAGGCCGCGGCGGCTCAGGAACCCGCCGCGGAGCAGGACGTGGGACCGCTCCCCGGCGCGCGGCAGGAGGGCGCGGGGGAGTCACCGGCGGGAAACGCCCCGCCCACGACGCAGGGAGGGCGGGGCCACGGGCCTCTTCCGGCCGCGCTGTCTTCGGCCCCGGCTGCGGGCGCGGGGCCGTGAGGGCGCATCTGCGCGGGCTGTCACGCTCTTCGGCGAGCGTTTCCCCTGGCGACGTCGGGAACCTGGAGCTCTAGGGCCGAGTTCTGTAACAGATGGTCGCCAAATGGCAGCGGTTTTCCGGCATTTGTTTGGGATTCCATTTCAAATTCTATAATGGGTTGTCGCCAAATGGCAAAGGTTTCCTGGGCTTTGGTTTCCCGTAGATTCGTTTGCCCAGATTTGGTATCAGTACAATTTTGAGAGTTCCTGTCCAGCACTGAGGATATTTCTCCGTTTATCCGAGTCTTCCCTCGTTGTTCAGCTGAAGTCTTGCAATCTTCTTGGCGGTTTGCACATTTCTTTTTAGGTTTTTTTTCCTGGCAGTTTTTATTGCTATTTTGGTTTGTTTGTTCTTCCTAGTGGACTTTTATTGTACGCTAGGATAATGTGGGTTTTGGTGTGGATCTGTGACTTGACTGAACCTTTGTTTTCTAATAATTTTCTTGGATTTTGTAGGTAAGAATTCATCTGTAAATAACAATTTCGGCTTTTCCCAAGAATCCAACACAACACTTCACTAGCCTCAGGACTTTCTCCCTTCTTTCCAGAAGTTACTTGGATTGCATTTTACCTTAGCCTTCATGATGTTTTCTGAAGGTTTCTGGCAGTTCCTTTTTTAAAAACATTAACTGCACTTTGTTCTTTTCCTAGTTTATCAATTCGTTTTTATTTTCTTAAAATCAGAAATGGGTATTTATTATCAAATACTGTATCAGTCTCACAGATGATCATACAGCTTTTCTCCATTACCCTGTAATAATAGGACTACAATAATAGATTTTCTAAAGTTGAGCCATCCTTACAGTCCTGGTATGTATTCTTCCAGTACATTGCTGGATGAAAATTGCTGTGTATTTCATACAGGATTTTTGTGTCCAAGTGAATAAGGAAAGGGTTAAGGTATAGACAAGGAGAGATAGGGGGCCCCTGGCTAGGCTCCTAGACTCTTCCTGGCAGGCGTTAAGACAGTAAACAAAAGATAAGGAAACAGACCACCCGGCCTTGGATGGTCCCGAGTATTTTTCTTTGGCGGCTACAGTGTATCACAGAAAATGACCAGACCTCAAAGAATTACGTCACTGAGGGTGTTCTCAATGGTCCTTACTCAAACCAAGATGGCAAAGAATCTCAAGGCCACAAGCTTCCCAGTCAGTTTTTAATAAAAGACTGCCACTAGAAGCTCTCGGTGGCAACCAATTCGGGACCCCCTCACTTCAAAGAGCTGCTTCTTTCTTCTTTCCTTTCCTTTCCTTTCTTCCCTTCACTTAATAAACTTTCAATTCACTTCACCCTTTTGTGTCCACGACTGTTCATTCTTCGACTCTGAGACAAGAACCCTGGATCCTGTAACATATGTTCATAAGTGAAATTGGCTTATGCTTTTCTTTAGTTGTCCTTGTCCAGTTTTGATATTAGTTTATGGAAGGTCAAAATGACTCAGATTAATTTCTTTTTATGTGACCTGGAATAGAACTACCGTATGAATGATCTATGCCTTAGGTTTGAAAAACTCATCTTTAAAGCCATCTGGGTGTGGTGACTTTTTAAGAGATAAATATATTTTCTTCCTAGAAAAGTATTAATTTCATTTACATTTTCAAATTTTTGGGTATTAAATTGTCTCTGTGTCATGAGCACGCTGTCAGGGTATACGCAGGAGTTGTGTCTTTCCACTATGTCAGCTTTATTCTGTCATAAATCAAGGTTAATGTAATTATAAAGCAGGTTCAGGATTCCAAACTCAATGACATTTCACCAGTGGTTAACTTGGCTTTTTCCATGACACACAAAACAGAACACAAGTCACCCAGAAAACAAGATAACACAGGGGGTAGGAAGTTAAAAAACCAAACGCAAAGTCATTCTGTGGGCGCGCAGTTGAGATAAGGCCTTGGTCAGGTCCAAGTCAGCTCTTGGCACTTGCATCTTACTATGTTTAGGCAGTGAAGGGTCTCAGTTCTGTTCAGAGATCAATGGGGAGAGCCTTCAGCGTAAGCTGCCTTTTTTAAGTGGTCACACGTAGAGAGGTCAGTGTCTGGAGAGTCTGACAGTTTCCTGCAAAAATCCTCCCCTTTTTAAATGGGTTGAATCGGTTTGAGGTCCTGCAGACCTCCTCTGCCTCTGCTTGTGATCAGTTCTGGGGTGTTGTCAGCTGGTGCTGGTCTCTGCGATATCTCATGGCTGCAATGCCCTTAACTGCTGGTGTCATTGCTTGACATAGGCCCCTGCTGGACATCAGAGACTCCATCTTGCTCTCTACACTCTGGTATTAACTTTTTTTTTTTAATCTCATATTGTTCTTATTCATATATATTCTGTTGGAGTCCATTTTCTTGATCAGTTTTGTTGAACCACCTTTTGATTTTTGATTAATTTTGATTGATTTTGTTATTGATAACATTTATCTAGAAGTTTTTTCTCTTTCGTTAATGTATGCCTTCATTAATTTCTTCCTTATTTTGTTTAAAGATTTTATTTATTTATCTGACACAGCACAGGCGGGGATAGTGGCAGAGGGAGAGGGAGAAGCAGGCTCCCTGCCAAGCAGGGAGCCTGATGCGGGACTCAATCCCAGGACCCCAGGATCATGACCTGAGCCGAAGGCAGACGCTTAACTGACTGAGCCACTCAGGAGCCCCGCTATTTTGTTTTAAATATGTGTTTAAATAGCATATACATGTGCCCCCACATTGGAGATATTTCCTCCTTTAATAGTAAAATTTAACCCTTTCATATGTATGTGCTTGGATTTAATTCTGACTTGTTTTTTTCTATATATTGTGCTTCCTGTTGTTTTCTTCTCTTTTCTGTCTTTGGTTTGATAAAGTTTCATTTTCCAGATTTTTTTTTCTTTAGTAGTTTGGAAGTTATATATTCAATTTTTATCTAGTGGTTACTCATTATATTTTAGCTCATTTAAATTTCTTTTTTTATATAAACATACGGAGCTTATCAGCATTTTTATGAGGCAGTCTTATCTAGTGGTTAAGAGTAGAGACTCTGAAGACAGATTGCCTGGATAGAGCTTATTATATAACCTCTCTGTGCCTCAGTTGCCGTATCTGTAAAATGGGGATAAAATAGCATATACCTGATAAGATTATTGTGAGGATTAGTGTGTTAGTGTATAATTAGTATGTAAAATTCTTAGGATACTGCCTAGCACACAGCACATAGATCTCTCTAACCACGTTTTTTCATTTATGAAAGGGACATAATACCTGCCTAGCAGATTTGTTATAAAGATAATGCATTATTGTATCTATACTATTCAGTTTAATAAAATAAACACCTTCTACGCACTTGAATTAGCATGGGTTTTGGCTTCAAGGATTCATGATTTAGTAAGGATCCAGGCACAGAAACACAATTGCAGTATGACACAACTTTAATACTGTTCCCATCTCCTCTCTTGTCACCTTCTTACCCATGTTCCACACAGAGCAGTTTCAGAACACATTCATCAGATCACGTATTCTCCTGCCAAAATGATTTCCACTTCCATTACACTTTACACAAACCACAGTCTCCTGACTATGACTTTAACACTACACTCTGGGCCCTGCCTCCCCTCTACTCTCATCAAGTGCCAGTCTCCCCTCTTCTGGTGACTCTAACCACACAGGCTACCCTTGGTTCCTTAAACCAACTCTCTCATTCCTTGGTGCCCTCTGCCTAGAATTTTCATCCCACCTGCGCTGACTCATCACGGCTGACTCATCTTTCAGGTCTCATCTTGACTCAGTCAGGTTCTTAGTTACAGACAACAGAAAGCACTCCGGCTGAGAAAGGGACTTTATCAACATTGCATAGCCCACAGAGTCTCCAGGAAGACCAGAAGCCACATGTAGGTGCCGCAACGCCCAAACATGCCAGCGGCTCCAGTGAGAACCCACTGCTCCTGCCGACGCTTGACACCAACACAACTTCCACAAACACACGCTTCAAAACTCAGGGCTCTCCCTCTGGGACGCTCGGCTCCCTCCCCACTGGGTAGGCAGAGTTTGGCACGTTTTCTTCTTCGTCTTGCAAATCGTTCTTGCAACAAATGAGTTGAATCTGTCCAACTTCATCTTTCAAGTTGAAGTGGTGTGTGACCATGCCTAGGTCACCCCTGCCTGTGCTGCAAAGGGGGTCCAGGGGGCAGGTCTTCTCACAGGAAACTCCTCGGGTATTGGAGGGTGTTCAAAAGTGCTGCACATTCAGAGAACCTGTCATGTGAACACTAAATATCATGTCACCTCAGCAAAAGGCCTTCCCTGACAGCCCTAAGTATACACATACTCTCCCCAGCCCAGCCCCGTATTCTTTGACCGGGCTCCGTCATCTTCTTCAAGGCATTTGCCACAACTTCTATTGTTGTCCATTGGCTCAAATGCCTTATAAATCCTGGCACCAGAGTCTAGTCTCCAAGTGGAGGTGCATTCAAATAAGTGTCACTCAAGCAGCCAAAAATAATTTTAAAATGTATTTCAGCCTTTAACATGGGTCTCTTGGAAGAAAAAATTATTACAGGGGCTCCAGTCAGAATTTCCATCTGTTCTCACTGGTTCGCGTTCCCTTTTCTCTCTTTGTTCATTCCCCTCAATCCTCCTGTGCATTGATTTAGCATTTCTTCATAAATTTTGCCCCTAGGGCTCTCTCTTCAAGTGTTTCCTGCCTGTTCCCTTATCCTGCATCACAGACATTCAGAACTGGTCTGAGACATCCATCTTTCTCACAGAACAGGGGGAAGAAGTTGAGAGACCGAGGAGGCTGAGAACATTTACACATTGAGGCTCACTGGCTCACCACGTGTGTCTGACCTCCAGATTATAAATTTTACAAAGACAGGGACAATATCTGTTCTATTTGTGCCTAACGGAAAAATCTGACAAACACATAGCCAATTAACATCTGTTTTCTGGAAAAAAAGAAGAGTCCAGCAACTGAAGTACAGAGAAGGAAGTACACAGTACAGAGCAGGAGCGCTTGGCTTAGTGAAGGGCCGGCAGCGGGGAGGAGGGAGGAGCAGTGAGTAAGGAGTTTGGGAAGGCATCCTGGAGAAGAGGAGGCCAGGGCAGAATCTTAAACAGAAAGAATTCACCATGGAAAGAAAGAGGTAAGGATGGAGAAGAGCATTCTAGTTAGAAGTGCAGCACCAGCACAGAGAAATGCCAGTCAGCTTGCAGGGACACCGCTAAAGGTGACGTAGGGGGACCGGCAGGAGGCAGGCATGGCGGGCCTTATATGCCATGCCAAGGAAGCTGAGCTTTGTCCTATGGGTGATGCAGCCACAGTGGGTGGAGTGAGGAATCGTTCTCAGATTTTCATTTTAAAGAGATTACTGGGTGGCAGTGTGAGGTTAGATGTGACAGCAGCGAAAGAGAAAAATAAAACAAGCTGTGTAGCAAAAAATGTAGGCCTTCAAACAGGGCAGTAGTGGGGAGTAGGGAGAGTTTGCAGGGATCAAGAAATTACTTGGAGGTCAAATTGGCAGTACCGGGTGGGTGACTGGATGGCGAAAGGGAGGGAGGAATCTAGAATAGTCTCCAGACTTCTGGCTTGGAGGATGAGGTCATCAGCTGGGGTAGAATAAATGGGAAGAGCCACGGATTGGCAGTGGTGGGGAGAGCCAGAAGATGGCCAGTTCTGAGGTGGACTTTAAAGTACCTTCGGGACTTCGAAGACGAGACGTGCAGCAGGTACTTGGATATTTGAGGCTGCAGCTTACGGCAGGTCAGGGGCAGAGACGCAGAGATGCTCCTGAGGAGGGAGCAGCACGGACGGAGGGGACCCTGAGTTTAAGAGTTGGCTGTGGGGTGCACTGGGAGGAACTGCTGTTTTCAGGGGGGCATCTGGCCCTCCTGACATTCATTTGCCTTCCCACCTCTCTTGGTACGTCTTTTCCCTCCGACCATTCCTTCTCCAAATGCTTTGCTGGCTCCTCTTCCTCCTTTCCTAAAATGTGGTGTTCCCAGGTGATTTCCCCACCTGGGCTCCCTCCTGTGCGTCCATCAAAGCTTTATCTCCGGTCCAGAATTCTTACGTAGAGTTAAGACCCATGTCTCCCACCACTTTCTAAGAGAAAAGAGGTAGTTAGACTGAGTGTCCAAGGAACCACACAAAGGGCGTGTGGCTCTCCGTTCTGTTTGCTTGCATACAAGACTGTCACTGTGACCTGGAAACTGGCTTTAACTATCTCCTGTCTCTCTGAAAAACCAAACTTGGACATCAGGGGTCAGAATTCAGATCTGTTCATATGCATTGATATGTACCCCACCTTTCCACCCTACTTTAATCCTGTACATACCTTTCTCGAGGTTTTTAACTTCCTTTTATGCCTAGTGTATTGTTTTCATTAGGAATTTAAATCAGACCAAGATAGAGATAAAAATTTAAATATTTCTGATATAGGGGTGCCTGGCTGGCTTAGTCGTAGAGCATGTGACTCTTGATCTTGGGGTTGTGAGTTCGAGCCCCATGTTGGGTGGAGAGATTACTTAAAAAATAAAATCTTTATATATTTCTGATATAGAATAAAAATACCTACTCTGATCATAAAAGAGGAAAAATAGTCTACATGGATCCACTTCTTTAAAACAAAAATCACAACTCTTATTTTGGAGAAAGGAGTGCTTTTTCCTCTGGAATACCTTGTTCCATGATCACTGTTTTAATGATGAAGGGACTCTGAGCTCGTAAGCAAACCATGCCACGACTGAAGCTTTTTATGTAGAGAAGCTGGTTAGAACACAAAACCAAACCAGTATTTTGATAAATTCACTTTAAAATGTTTTCCATACAAGCTCCTTCAAACTAGTGACAACAATATGAACTTCGACTCCCAAGGAGTTGGACCGGATTAAAAACACTGAAAACAAACACGCAGAACCAGGCGGTCTGGCTGTGTGATCGGCATTGGTGTGAGCTCAGTCTGTCGACCATCGGTTGTACCCGCGTTCACCAGGGGCTACGGTGTGGTTCTTTAGTATGTGTCCACTGTGAACTTACTTCTTTGACTTTAAGCCTTTGGCATGATTTCTGCACTATGAGTCTTCAGCATCTTGAAAATTTTCACCGAAGAGATTAAGGAAGTTCCCATTATTCCAGAAGCCACTGGTATGAAAATCATGTCTCTTCTATCAGATTCAACTGTTCAAATTTGTAAGGTTAATGGTCGTCACCTGAGGGAGCTGCATTAAGTGGCTCTCAGCCCATGGCACTTTGCCCTTACACACTCAAGGCAGCCAGCTTGAGTGTGAGTGAACACTCAGTTGCATAACAAGGAAGGAGGGCTTGGAAAACTGGGTACTTTTTTTGATCAGCTCAGGCTTAACAACAATCAGAAGGACTCATTTCGACTTATATAAACACCCTTGTATAGAGACCCACACAGATAGATGCATAAGAATAGAATCATCTCTGTTTTCACAAAGTACTTACAACTTTGATAAGAAAAGTCACAAGTTTATATAAATGCCCATTTTCATAACAATTTGTGAATTCAAAAGTTCTCTCAAAAAGAATAGGAGATACTGCTTTTCATAATCAGTTTGGGATGGGACTACTTTTGATACCATAGGACTAAAAATGGTGTTCTCCCTAGGTTTTAAATTTCTCTTATCCATGAATGACATTTTCTCCGTCACATGCTAAATTCTGCCCATCCTCCCATTAACTTACTATTATTACCAAAATACCTTAAAGCTAGATGTATACATATACAGGTACACATATATTTACTAAATTGACTCATGAAATTGTTACTATTTGACCTTCCCTGATGTATGAAAATAGTTTTCTTCACAGGGGTTGAACCTAATAAAATACAAACTTTAGTTGGATGGCTATATCCCCTTATACATACATATATATATGTATATACTTTATCTCTCTACACACACACACACACACACACACACACACACACACACACCACAATATTTCCTGTTTACTTCAACGGGAAGAATGAAAATCTTTCTCAATACACCAGTTCTAATGTGCTTGCTGACCACTAGTGATTTTTAATGAAAATATTTAGAGATATAGTAATTTCTACAAATTTAGCATTTGACCAAAAAAAGTCTGGTCCAAACTGGGCATATTGTCTTTGAAATCACAGTACCCTGCTATGTAATTGGGACAGCCTATCTTGAAAGATGGCTTTTGCAGGCTTACGGTTAGGTCTAGAATCAGCAGGCCAAATACTAAAATGCTGAAGCGTTTTCAATTCTTCCTGTGTGTCCTCAATAACATTTCACACAGTGCCTACCCTGAGACACTATGCCAAGCACCAGTAAAAGAGATAGGCCCCAGACCTTGCTTTCAAGAAACTTAACATCTTTTAAGAGATATAAAAATATAAATAATGAGAGGATAGTCTAAGTGTTTTAAGTTTCAAACTGGGACAGAGTAAGATGTAAAAAGAAGATAGCACTTGAGAAGTTTTACACTGACTTCAAACATCAGGGGCAAAAAGCCAGCTACAAATGTGTACTGAGCTCAAAGTCAGTCCATATGCTAATCACAGGTGTCCTCCTCCATGGTTCTGGACCCAACAAGCCCTTCATCACCCCAGACACAGGGACTAGAGGTCCTCTAGGTCAGTTAAATCCACAGCCACTTTCAGGAACACGGTGTCATCTTTAATGTAGGTGTTCTTGGCATTCTCCAAAGTGGAGTGGGCCACGAAGCGGGGGCAGCCAGACGCAATGTTCATCTCCCCATCAGGTCTTTTAAAGCTACTGCTGCTGGGGTCAGCCTTGAAGGTCTCCATGATGTGGTTCTTTTTACCACTCTGGTCCAAAAGCATCAGGGTCACCCTCTGCCTGAACGGCCACTGCAACAGGGAGTCGAACTCCCCTCGCATCACCACGAAGTACAGCGACAGGTGGGTCCCCTTCCCGGACCCATCCCCGTTCAGGTACGCTCTAGCACAGAGCCGGTAGCCGCACCGGCTGGTATAGAAAGGCTGGCTGAAGATGGACAGCGTGTGCCCGTCCAGCGCCTCCCTCTTCTTCATCTTATAGTCTGTCACCTTCCAGATGAGCTTTCCGTTATAGCAGGCCCCTTCCAGCAGCTTAAATCGCTCTTCGTTTTTATTCAGTTGGGCTTTATGGATATTAATGTGGGCATCGTGTTTGTTAGTCTCCCCTTCCAGAACAACTGCAAAGAAAAAAAAAAAAAAAGATTCCATAGGCCTTAGAGCTGTCTTTAGAATTTGCCCAAAGTGGAATTTTGATATCGGAACAGAACCAATAAAATTCTGACATCCTAAAAATGAACTGAATTCAATGTCCACCAATGGACCATTTGTATTAATAATTACTGACTCTCGTGTCTTGGCAAGAGTAGCACCAAGGAAACCCGAATGCGAACTCTTGAACTGAAACTGATCAAAGTGCAGGGAAGACACACGCATTGAACTAGTGTGCATTAGCAAGGTGAGCCCCATTATTTAATAACTGGAATGCTTTTAAAGAGCCAAACCTTTTATATTTTTCTGTACTTAAACAATGTTTATGCCACTTCTCTCTCTTCGCTTTCTCATTATCTTCCACTCTCCTTAAAATCCACCACTCCCTGTTTTCTGGAATTTCCTGGCCCATTTCCACCCCTTGCCTGTTCCAGCCCCTGCTCATCGCCCTCCATCACTTCTCCCCCCGAGTGGCCAATATCTCACGCTGTTCTGTTTCACAAATACCAGATTCGACCATTGTTTATCCTGGACAGCTGCTACTCTCCATTTGGCCAGACAACAGAATCATCAAAAGAGACAAGAGAATCATCAAAAGAGAAGTAAAATATGAGACATACCCAGTCTTTGATCATTGGTTTCTAACAGGGTAATTTTCTGTTTCACTGTATCAATCGCTTCCACCAAAGGCCTCAGGTCGAATTTATTTTGCTGCTGGTTGGCCGTTTGTAACAACTGGCGCACTTGAGTTTCTAGCCAAGCAGATTTGTCAATGTGACTGGCGAGAACCTTTCAGTACAACATGGATCATGACATCAAAAAAAATATATTGTTACTATCTTAGTAATTCACTGAGATTGAATTTTTTCGACTCAAACATTTCACATTTAATTAAACAATTAATGAGATGGAAAAGGGACAGTCCAGAAGAGAAAATTCGGTAAGGATCACAGAGAGATGACCCATCTAATAATATCTTCCTCCTCCTCCTCCCGATCCCAGCTCCTGTTCCAAGTCTTTGAACTTCTCTTCATCTGACTTTTACTCCTCCCTCAATTTCTCTCCATTTGGTTCTCTAACCTATCTTTATATTTCTGTTCTCCTGTTGTCTCTCCTCTTCCCTTACAACTTCCTTCTCAGGGGCTACTCTCCGGATCCACTCCTGCTCTGGTAGAAGACCGAGAATGAGCTGGGAGTTGGCCCACCGCTCTGGCCTGAGCACTAAGATGGTACAGAAGTGCCCTGAGGTAAGGCCTGAACTTTTGATTGCTCGCCTTAGATGGAAGAGATTAAATAAACCTAGGCCTATATTACTCCTCACCTTTACCCTTCAGTACCTTACCTCTGACAGGTTTCTGTTAGAAAAAGGTCAAAACTGAGATAGTAACATATGATGGATTTCCTTTTTTTCTTTCTTTCTTTCTTTCTTTCTTTCTTTCTTTCTTTCTTTCTTTCTCTCTCTCTCTCTCTTTCTTTCTTTCTTTCTCTTCCTTCCTTCCTTCCTTCCTTCCTTCCTTCCTTCCTTCCTTCCTTTCCTTTTTTTTTATGTCCTTTTTTTCTACACACACACACACACACACACACACACACACACACAGTATGCTGACCAAGTATGGAAATTATACGGCCTGCATTTTTCTGGGAGAGTCTACATTTCAAAAATACTACCCGTGCCACAGGTCTTAAAATCTTTTTCACTATAAATTTTGTAACTACAATAAAGACATAATTCATTAGAAATGTGTTTATGGTTATTTAACATTCATGATTTGCAAAGTAATTTTTGCTATAGTTTAGTGTTGCTTAAAGCATTTTCTTCCCAAGGGAATTAATAGTTTCACTTTGTTGACTGCAAAATGCAGAACTATAGATACTCTCAATGAAGCAGACATCAAGGGACTAATATTGGCCCAACATTAATTACAACCCCAATTGCCATATACTGTATAAAAGTATTGTATCAATATTAAATTTACTGACATTGTTAAATGTTGGGGTTATGTAAAAGAAGATTTTTATTCTTATGAAATACATACTGAAGTTTGTAGGGGTAAAGGGGCCTAATATATACAGCTTACTCTCAAATGGTTCGGAAAGAACACACACCCACACATACAGCACCAGTGAGATGGAGAGAGAGATGGGACAAAATACTGACAATGGGTGAATCTGGGTGAATACACAGGTATTTTTAAGCACTATCTTATTCTTGGAGCTTTTCTTTACATTTGAAATTCTCTCCACTGAAGAAGTTATAAGGAAAACCTTGGCTATGAGTAGAGAGGCCATTTCTCACCTGGATGTTTGAGAGGAAGCTTCCATTTTTGCCAAACAGCTGTGCAAACTGCTTGAACTCCTTTTCGAATTTCTTTACAGTTTCTGCTAGCTGCTGGATTTTACTTTCTTTCTGCTCTAGGCTCTTATATAAATCAGAAATCTAGTAACAGGAAGGTGAATGAGATCATTTAAATGCACGTATACAAGTTAAAATAATGTAAATATAGCCCTAGGAAAATATTGCAAGTTAGAAAACATTTCTAGAAAAATATATACATATATATATACATTTCTAGGAAAATATTTACCAGTAGGTTCCTATATAATATTTGCAGATACTTCAAAAAAACCAGATCCACAGATTTCTTGTCAGCCTTTTCTATACTTAACCTGCTACGAGGGTCCATCTAACCATTGTGATATCACTTGACTAAATTTACTGAACTGGTTCTCTTCATTCATTCAGCACGCACTGAGTAACAACCGCAGAGTACTGATCACCATACCATCATAGATACTATCTGCACCGTATCAGCAGTAACAGCTGAAATTTGCTGAATGTCTGTCATACCCTCATATTCATTAGCTCTTTTAATCCTCAAAGAACCCCATGAGTTGGGTGTGATTATCAGTCCCATTTCACAGACAAAGAAACAGAGGCAGAAAGCTTAAGTCACCTGCCCAGAACACAGCTAGCTTAGCAAGTGGTAGGCAAAACACGTTATGCTCTTCGAATCCGTAATGTATTTGAGGGAAGTAACCAAAAGCCTTCGTGTGAGCCTGGATCGCTCTTCTCTTATCCCCTCATCTGTTCAATCATCCATACTCAGCAACTTTAACTCCTGACACACAACAAAACAAACACGACTCTTACATCCACTTCTCATTTCATCTCATTTCATCTCAACACCTGTTTTAGCCTTCATTATTTCTCACTCGGGCTGGACCCACAGCTTCCCAACTGGTCCTACACCGTGCCTCGCACTCCCGCCAGAAGGGAAGCTCTTTGGGAACTGGGACGCGGGTCCCACAATCCACAGTAACCCCAGAACTGGCCTGGTGTCTGGCATGTGTGATAAATACTTGTTGAGTGACTGTATGAATGAATGATGCTCTCCCTTTCTTTAGTCTTGTTTTCCTCTAATTTATCCTCCATGCTGTAACCAGAGTAACATGAAGAGAGAAATCTGGTCTTGTCACCTCCCGCCTTCCTTAACCATCCTCAGTGGCCTTCTTTTACAGACCCTACAGGGCCCTGTGTGATCTGCCCCTGGCTACCTTCTCAGCCTCCTGCCCATCCACATCCCACGTGTGCCCAGCAAGACTACACTCTTCTATTGTCCCTTGGGTCCTGCTCTCTCAGATGCTTCCTTCTCCATCCAGAAACCAACAATTTTTCAGCTTCCACTCAAGGGCACTTTCTCTCAGAAATATCTCCTTACCAGTACCAACAACGTAGGTCCTCTCTCAAGTTCCAAGACCCCGACCTCGCTCTAGCATTTCACTTGCCCTCATTACTCTTACTGCTTCCTGGGGTTGTTTTGGTCTTTTTCCTCCACTCCATTGTTGAGGCTACATTTCACTCATTTCTCCAGCCCCAAAGCCTGGCACCCAGGGGACATTTGATACATGTTTTATAAATGTGCTCTCCGGCCCCAGAATCTTCCATTTAGACCCTGAGAGCTGACTTCCACCTNNNCAGACCTATCTCCCTGATCAAAAGCAAACCTCGGTGTCTCCTCTCCCCACCCTCTCCTCTGCTCTCCTCTGCTCCTGCTCCTGTTCCTTAGTGCCCATCTCAGGCAGTAACTGTCCTCTGCCTTCTCGACTTACAGCTTGCAGTCCCGACCTCTCTCAGTGCCCTCTCCATCCCCACAGACACAGCCTCGGCTGGCCTTCTCCAGCACCGCCGGCACCGCAGGCTCCAGTATCTTGCCTTCCCCTAATACTGAGCGGCTTGTCATGCTGGCGCTCTGCTAAGAGTTTAAACCGATTCCCTCATTTAAGCCTCACCACAACCCCATTTATGAATGAGGAAATGGGGAAAAGAGAGGTGAAGTAGCTTGTCCAAACCCATACATGGCAAGTGTGGAGCCAGGTCTTGAAACCAGGCGTTCCGGCTCCGGAGCCCTCAGCCATCCGTGGCCAGGCTCTCCGGCTACATCGTCTAGGTTAGCGCAACATCCTTCTGCCTTGTCCCCCCCCCCCCGCCCCCGTCTCTCACGCTCTCCTCTCCGTCTATCTGTCTTCTATGCTTCCACCAGCTGTCTTTTTTTTTTTAAGATTTTAAATTTTGTTTATTTATTTGAGAGAGAGAGAGAGCACGAGCAGGGTGAGGGGAAGGGGCAGAGGAAGAGGGAGAAGCAGACTCCCCACCGTGCTGGGAGCCCAATGTGGGGCTCGATCCCAGGACCTGGGATCATGACCTGAGCCGAAGGCAGACGCTGAACCGACTGAGTCACCCAGGTGCCCTGCGGTTGTCTTACTTTTTAAAGCCAAACAAACCATTAGCTGACCACGTACTGGTCTCCACCTGCCCCCAGTATCCCGAAGTTCACCTAATGCCACTTTGCTTTTATGAAAGACCTATGTTAGTACCTGTTTTCACTAACCAAAAGAAGTCAAAGAGGATTTTCGCTTTTATGAAATGGTGACTGCTTCTTTGCTTTACGCCCCTTCAGCTTATGAAAGGTTTCATAGGATCGTTCTACTTTCCCATAGTGGGGGAAACCTGTATTTTCCTATTTCAAAAACCTCCATTATTAGCTCCCTATTACTGACAAACATTAGTTCTATCTTTGGCCTTTAAATCCTTTCTGAAACAAGGCAGAATATGAATGAATAAAAAAAAATAATTGAATGTACAGTATCCACAACTTTTTAGCTTACATGGAAGGCGGTGGCAGTGTGGATCCAGCATACCATTCATCAGCTCTCCCCTGTCTCGCACTCAGCAGCCTCACCACCCCAAAACCCCTGTTCCTTGAACCGTCAGCCTCCCTCATGCCTCCCTGTCCTGGCAGGAGCTCTCCTCTTCTGAAACGTCCTCTTGCTACAACATTCAGGCTGACAAATCTCTTCCTTCAAAGCGAAGCTCACATGTGCTACCTTGAAGAGCCTTCCCCAACCCCCGCCGAGGAAGCTGCTGCAGCCTCTGTACCCCAGACTGAGCCCCAGCATGTCCCAGGGCACAGCAACGTCTCTCTTTGCATTTTCATACGTTCTTCAAGGGCAGAAGCCGTGTCCTCCTTCACTCAGAGCCCCTAGCAACTAACCTCCAACCTGACATATGGCAGGTGTTTGTTGAACGAATGAATGGCTGGGTGGATGAGGCGAGTGGTACAGAAAGAGCTTGGGAATGGTTACCAGGCAGCGTGCCCTCTACCAAAGTTACAGGTTAACTGGTCTTTCCAATTTTCTCCAGGATCTCACCTTGAAACTCATATACCTCCTTTAATATGGAACCAGACATCATACAATGGGTTTGAGAAGTCTGATCCTCTGAGATGTTCTAACAGAATAATTAACTTTTATAATAACTACTCAACAGAATCAGCACTTATTGAGGTCCATGACGAATATTCTGGGGATTGTGGCAGGCATTTGCACACACAATTTCACTTGATAATCCCAACTCAGTGAAATAAAGAGGTATGTAGGCATGTATCAGGCAGCAAAGCTTCTCCGACTTCTAAGACTTACTGCAAAATATATAAAACCCATAATGCCTAGAACAGATAATCAACTGTCGTTTCAGAGTAACACTGGTCTAATTCAAAAACATCAAACGCCTACTTATCACCTACCAGGTGCCAAATATTAACCAGAAGGCGTGTGGTTAGGCTGCAGAGAGGCAGTATGGTATTTCGTGCCGAGCACTGGACTGAGAATCAGGGGACATGGGTTTGAGGTTCCATTCTGCCACTTACAACTTACAAACACACCAGAATTTCTTTGAGCTTAGTCACTTCATCGGATGAATGAGAGGGTTGGACCCAAAGATCTCAAAGGCACCTTCCAGTTCTAATATTCTATAATCCTATGAGTCTGCCCGGCCGCTTAGTAGAAAAACACCTACCTCCAGTCGACTTGTACTGAAACAGAGGAGAATGTAAAAATACCAACAGTTACCAATCCCAGCAAGGGTGCTGCCTCCCTTTACACGTGAACCCTTGAATATTTACCTGTTCTTCTAACTGAAAGTTCTTTTCTAAAACCAGAAGCATGTGGTCCCGTAAGGCAGAATGCTCATGCTCCTGCAGGTTCCCCCGTTTATCCTTCAAAGGGAAGAGGAAAGGAAGTCAGGTTGTTGAAAGGCTTAAAAAATGAAGGTGGTGGTGGGATATTCCGCTAACGCAGAGCTGTAACAACTTTGCTTACTGGTCTAAAGGTGGGTTGTAGGGAAAAAGAGCCCCTCCTGGTCCCTTTTCCAGTTCCAGGATTTTAAGGTGCCCATGCGACCATTTTATTTTATTTTTTTCATTCTGAATTTCTTTTTTTTAAATGTTTTTTTATTATATTATGTTAGTCACCATACAGTATGCGACCATTTTAAGTCTGTCAAAATTCTCAAAGCGGATTTCCTTCTGTGCACTGGGAATCTAGGATTGTGGGGTTAAGTGTAGTTATCGTTTCTCAACTAGTCCCACATAAAACCTATCTCCTTGGTGGGTTAGCTTCAGATCAGGGTCAAGCCTAGTTGAGTTCTCTCTCCTACCAAGCACCCAATTCCATGCTGCCTTCTATCAAAGGCCAAAGGTACACAACCTGATGGTAATTCCATCCCACGCAAATTTGTTGCCCTCAAAATCAAATAATATGTTTGCAAGAATAAAGGGTCACTTCTTCCCTAATCATTAAAATACTGAATCACAAACTGCCTATATTACCAGTAAAAGCAAATGTTAGGTGTTCTGGGTGATCTGTGGACCTAAGCATACATTTATCATCAATTTCCCTTCAGTTTTGGATTGGTTCCTCTTCCAGAGAACAAATCTCATCCTCCGCTTTGGTACTGAGGAGAGTTCTAGTGGACGGCCCGACTGTGAAGATTTCTCTCAGAGCTGGAAAGCAATTCTGTATTTCATGCACTAAAATGGTAAACCCTATCTGTTTTACAGCCAAGATAATCACTGGCTTGGTATGTGAAAATGTATGGACTCTTCACTGATTTTTTTTAAAAGGCTTCTCACAATATACATTTTTTTTCAGATAGGTTTTTAAAATAAGAGAAATGTATGCTTATGTCAAACAAAACAGCAAGAAACAGAATGAAAAGCAAAAGTCCCCTTCCCTCCATCTCCACCCCCAATTCCCCAATCTCTCACTCACCAGACTCAGCAAAGATATATACACATTTTTAACTCAATGAGATCATAACCATATTCAATTTTTAAAAATATGTACCTTATTCTTTTTATCAGATGCATGGTATTCCCAAATATAAATATATACAATTATATAGTCAGCACTTTAGTGATGGGCTTTCAGGTTTTTAGCTTTTTGTTTCATTTTGCTATATAAACATCTTTGTGTGAGTGTGTTTGTATATGTGCGTAATCATTGCATACTTATAAAAGAGTGAGAAACTCCTAGCAATAGAGTTATAAGGTCAATGCGTGGATTCACTTTTTTTTTTTAATGAAGACATTTTTATTTTATTTATTTATTTTTTTAAGTAACCTGTATGCCCAGCATGGATGGGGCTTGAACTTACAACCCTGAGATCAAGAGTCATATGCTCCATTGACTGAGCCAGCCAAACACCCCTCACTTTTCATAAATATAACCAAACTGCCCTCAAAAAATTTGGGTATTATAAACTGTATTAATCTTCGTCAGTTTGATGGTGAAAGTTTTATTTCTTGTTATAATTTACATTTATTTAGGAGTGAGATGGAATGTCTTTTTTTTTTTTTTACATCTATTAGTCAATTGAATTTTTTTCTGGAACTACTCATATATTCCATTGCCTCTTTTCTATTAAGTTGGATAAACTATTTACATGTAACAGTTTTTATATATTAAGGAAAATACCCTTTTTGCCTTGTCATATACTGGAGATATTTACTTCCAGTTTGTGGTTTGCCATGTGACTTTATTTATGGTATTTTAAAAAATCATATAAAAGTTTCAAATAATTGTGGTTAAACATCAAAGTTATAGCTTCTGGTTTTGTGTTAGTCATCTAAGACCTTTATTTCAAGAATAAAAAAAAAATTCACTCAACTTTTCTTCTAGTATTTTTATGATCTTTTTAAAATAAACTTTTTATTTGGAGTAATTTTAGATGTACAGAAAGTGTGAAATAATACAGCGCATGATATATCTTAATGCGTAAAACTTTGATTCATTGAAATGTATTAAACTGAGGTAGGACTCAAACTTTCTTTTCTTCTCTTTTTAATTTATTTTATACAATTTATTGACTAATATTTTTAAGGTTTTTAATAGGTAATAAAATACACTTTAAAATATGATTTCAAATCAATTCTGTTTCAAAATACTTCGTGATAGACCAGGGGTACCAGAAAACCAACATTTATAATCATCAGAGGAATCACTCCAGAAAGTCTCAGAATCTGGTAGAGGCAGTGGAGTCCAAATTAGAGAAATTACCATGATGGTTAATTTTATGTCTCAGCTTAGCTGGGCTACGGTGCCCAGTTGTTCGGTCAACACTAATCTAGATGTTGCCATGAAGGTATTTTGTAGATATGATAAACGTTTACGATCAGTTGACTTTAAGTAAAGCAGATAACCCCCCATCGTTTGGTAGGGCTTCATTCGACCAGCTGAAGGCCTAGTGAGCAAAAAATAAGGTTTCCTGAAGAAGAAGCACTTTTCCTCAAGACTATCACACAGAAACTCCAGCCTGCTGGTCTACCCTGCAAATAATCCAATTCGCCAGACCTCTCAATCACATAAGCTAATTTCTTAAAATAAATTTCCATCTATGTATCTACATGTAGATATGTATCTCCTATTGATTCTGCTTCTCTGGAGAACCCTGACTAATAACATTGCCAGCCTTAAAGTTCTTCCAAAGTGAATGTCCTTCTGCATCCTGAATGGGATCAAAGAGTAAAATAAACCTGCTATATAAATTACACAGTGGAATGTAGAGGCAGAAACAAAAAGGCATCCCATACCTTTACAGCACAGCCATAGTGCTTAAAAGGACAGTCTTGTTCACCTTCAGGACACACAGCAAGGTGTTCATCCACCTATGAAACAGACGGCCTCATGCTACCGAAATTCATCACCAGTCTCCAGCTCCCTGAGAGAAGTGTAGCACGCAGGGAACCCCAGGGTGGCTTGGGAAGGAGGGAGGGAACAGAATGGGAAAAGCCATGCTGAGGCCTGGTGGAGAGAGAGCTACGGTAAAAACGGAGAAAAACTCTCAGGGAAAAGGGAAGGGGACACAGAGACGTGGTTATCGTGGGTGTTCTTTAAACCCTGGGCCTCAGCTGGTGGGATGTGATCAAACACACACCACATTGGTTACTAAACCTTTATCTTACATAAAATCTACTCAGAGAATCATTTACAGTTACCTCAGTTCTTGGAATAATCTGCAAACACTTGTTAGGACAAGATACTGGGTACTCGGGACACAAGTTTTCCTCATGATTCTGAAACAGAGAAAGGGTGATGAAACAGAGCCAATCTTTGCTTCCCAGGGTTCCTTTCTATGGCCTCAGAGTGCTGATGCATGTCTCTGGGGGTCTGTGTTGTGTGGCTTACCCTCTACAGGAAGGTACAGCCTAGTTCCAAAAAGGACTAAAGATGGCCACTTCCTTCCCATGAATTCAATTCAATTTTCCAACTATTCCAAAAGAAGGTCAGAGGGCACAGGACTCACAGAGGGCAGATTCTGGGAGACAGCAGTATGGCTCCTCCGGTACATGTAAAAGGTACCCCATGCTCTCTTTCTCTCCTATGACCTGCCACTCCAATTAGATCATAGCACCCTGAGGGCACAGTATCGTCACCTCTTTGTGACCCAGCACCCAGCATTGCTCCTTGCACACTCACACTCAGTAGGTGCTCAAACAATGCTTCTGCCAATGATAAATAAGTAGAATCCTACCAACAAGAAGGTTTTTAGCTTTTTACAGAACTTTCAGATAATTCTTTGGACCTATTTCTGTACAAAAATAAATTCAGGAATGTCCTGATTCAGTGTGACGGCTCACGTAGAATTTAGTCCCATAAAGACTATTCGTTGTTTGTTTGTTTGGGTTTTTTTACCTGTAGATTGATTACTACCACATCTTTTTTGCAATAAAGGCATTTTTCCTCTCGAAAATGGCAATGTGCACTCAAATGTTCTTTCAGATCTTTCCGAAGGACTAGCTCCTGACAGTTCTCATTAGAACACTGCACAGCTTGAAACAGGCACTGTTGGAGGTGGTCCTGCAACAGAAAAAACAGGCCAGTGGGCCCCACTAACCAGGGCAGTGGGAGGGGGAGCCAGCTGGAAGCCTGGAGAGGGAGAGAGGACACGGGGGGCGGGGTCAGCAGGGCAGACCGAGGCCGCGCCAGGCAGCCTTGTTTGATAGGAGTTAGGAGGACAGGGGCGATGGCTGGAGAAGGAAGCACGTTGAGTCTGTTTCAGATTATCTATTAGCTCAGATTCTCAGGTTAGTTCCTGAACATTTTCCTTAGGCTTGCGAATGATTTATCTGTTCTTCAAAGACATTTTTAATTTCTTTTTGCACCCCTGGCACCAAGTACTAATCTCTGCACAGCAGATGGCAAAAGCTAGGACGGAGGGGAAAGAGAGAAGAAAAGCAGGGCATGTCCTAAGTGCAGGAAGGAAGGGAAAGGATTGAAGAGAAGAAGGGGGGGAGGGAGTGGGAGCTGTTCCAGAGTGGTCAAGAAAAGCAGACGGAAGAAATACAGGATCCCAGGCCCAAGAGAAGCTGGGAATGGTCAGGCTGTGGTCAAAAAATGGGCTTCACCAGAATAGTGACAATGATGACATGGACAGTGCTCGTTCCAGTATCTTCTGGGTATAGACTTTTAAAAGCAGGAGGCATACATTAATAAAACCTCTGATCACTGCAAGTTATTGCGATGCTAACAAGTCATCAAAACCCTAGTGAGTCCATCCCCTGCGCGATCCCCTAAAACACAGCTGGCCTGTTACTTGTTTTGTAAATAAGTTTTTTCTGGAGAACAGCCACCCATCTACTTGTTTACATACCGTGGGGGGTCGGGGGTGCTGGTTTCCCTCTGAAAGGGAAGGGCTGAGTTGAGCAGTGGATAAAGAGACTGTATGGCCCGCAAAGCCTAAACATTTTACTAATTGGCTCTTGACAGAACAGTTTGCTGAGCCCTTTCCTACAGGAAAGAAAAAGCAACCAGTTTTTCTGCAGGAGATAAATAAATATTATAGCTACTCTCCTTTGCCTCTATTTATAAGAAACAAAGAGTGACCACTGAAATCCATATCTTCTCCAGAATTCGCTAATGCCACCCCTCCACTCTCACCAAAACAGTCAACACTCAACACGATTCCACTACCAGGGGGAACCTACACCTCACTATGCAAGCCAGGGTGCGGGTGGGGGGCAGGAACGAGGGGAAACACGGAAGAAACAGGTGAAAAGAAACCAGCCACTGTTCTCTGGAAGCTGATGATCTGGTCACAAAAGCTGATGGCTGGTCCATTTGAGCCTCATTTCCTGCTCAGGCTTCGTGACAACAAAGTTGGAAAAGAGGCTCTGCTCTAGGGCCTGGCTATAAAAACATAAGAAAGTTCTAGAAGGTTTGGTGAACCTCCAGAAAAGTCCTGGGGTTAACAGGGAAAGCGTTTACACGTTTAAAAGCTCAGTG
Source organism: Ursus maritimus (assembly GCF_017311325.1). NCBI lineage: Eukaryota > Metazoa > Chordata > Mammalia > Carnivora > Ursidae > Ursus > Ursus maritimus. The sequence goes on from NW_024424452.1 coordinate 93,077,354, forward strand.
CCTGGGGGGTTTGGAGGCAAGGGGGAGAAAAGGCTGAATCACCTGAAATGTGTTCCAAAATGTGTGGGTGGGAGAGGAAAATTTCAGCAGCCTCCAAGCCATTCTCTGGAAGCTAGAGACGCCTGCTTCTTATTCCTGCACAGTGTGATCTACCTGATATGGGCCTGCCATGGCAGAGCCCCACTGCCCTATTTCCAGTTTGGCATTTACCAAGCTTCCTGCTTCCCCAGCTGGATGGAAGAACCAGGTAGGGCAGTTTCATGTGAAAGTAACTCCCCTTCGCTCCCCCTACACCTCATGAGTTTGCAGCTCATACCAGTGCTTCACCTTTAAACCACATCCTAGCTCTGATCTGGTCTGCATTCTATGCTTCAGATCATAAACTAACAGGCCACAGCCCATAGCTTCTGGAACCACCCACCCACCACCTGCCAATACTTTCGGGCAGGGATCCTTGCAATCACGTCTTCCTGCAGACTGCCATGGCTCCCACCGTGGCTACCCCAAATCCTTCACAGTTCCCCACAAATGACATGTCCTTTTGCCCCACATGTCCCACATCTTCTCTTTTGGATCAATGACCCCTAACCCACAATTTAGGTCTAGCACAGATAGTACGCCCTCCATGTGTTCCAAACGAAATGGACCTCTTCGCTCGCACCTTAGCCTTTGGGGTGCTGTATGGTAGCCAACTATATTGCTAGACAGGAATTCTCTGAGAGCAACCCAATGAACCCCATACCACGCTTAGCCCAGGAACTGTCACATAAAGGTGTTCAGTACATGTCACTGGAAAAAATGACAAAGGCAAATATTGGTCATGAGTAATACCGACCTGGAATCGTCCCAGAATAATCTTGGCATTACATCCAGGAGCATTTTTGCAATACACATATAAATTGAGGACTTCCCTTTTGCAGCAGTTGTCTTTGAACACCTAAGAGAAAAGACATAATAGGTCTCATACACTTCAAAGCTTCAGAGCAATGTGAGTGAAACTATTATTAATTTGGTCTTCAAATACATCTCAAAAGTCAGGTGGAAACTTCCAGACAATGGTTGGAATGGAAATATCAGATTCAGCACCATAAAAGAAGAGGCTTTCTCAGATACATTTTTCCGACAGGCTACCCTAAACATTCAAGTCAGGAAATTCAATGCTCAATGCAGTAGGCTGCAGGAGAATCTCACAGTGACTTGACCTCGTACGCTCAAAGGTCAGAAGGTGGGCTGTGGAGGAGGGTGATGCTTTCAGCTTCCTGTCATAGTGTAAAAGTTTGTATTAGTCATCAGGTCATGTCACTGAGGCTGTGCTGACTTGCTATTTCAGTGCACACCAGGGGTTGGCAAACTTTCTCCATAAAGGGTCAGATAGTATTTTCAGCTTTGCAGGCCACGATGCAACCTTTTCTTTTGCAACTATTCAGCTCTGCTGTACACAATAGTTAAATTGACATATACGGCTGTGTTCCAATAAGGCATTATTAATGGACACTGAAATGTAAATTTTGTGTAATTTTCATGTGTTACAAAACATTATTCTTCTTCTGATTTTTAAAATAAGTTTTTGTTTTGAAATCGCTCAAAGACTCAAGAGAAGTTGCAAAAATAGTACAGAACTCCCGTGTACCCTTCTTTGGATTTTTTTCAATGATATACAGGAAAACCATTCTTAGCTCACAGGCCATACGAAAACAGGTGGCAGGCTGGATTTGTCCCAACAAATCTCATGTTGTAGTATGCCAACCCCTGATCGAGTGGGTGAGGCCCAGACAAACACAGCACTGTCCTCTGCTAGGCATTTGCAAAACACAACGTAAGAGCGTAGAGAAGGAGGGGTGCCTGGGTGGCTTCGTTGGTTATGCGTCTGCCTTCAGCTCAGGTCATGATCCCAGGGTCCTGGCATATGGAGTCCCATGGCTCTGCTCATCAGGGAGCCTGCTTCTCCCTCTCCCCGCCCCCCCACTCATGCTCTCTCTCTCTCTCTCTCTCTGACAAATAAATAAATAAAAAGTCTTGGAAAAAAAAAAGAGCATAGAGTAGGAGCTTATACATCAGACTAGGTGCTCAGGGAGATTCCTGGAGGGGGTGACGCTTAGACGCCCTGTAACAGAATTGTAAAGGAAGAAAACTGAGCTTAAAAGGAAGTTTTAAGGGTGGGGTGCCTGGGTGGCTCTGTTGGTTAAGCATCCAATTCTCGATTTCAGCTCAGGTCATAATCTCAGGGTTGTGAGATCGAGCTCCAGGTCAGGCTCTGCACTGAGTGTGGAGCCTGCCTAAGATTCTCTCTCTCCCTCCGCCCCTCTCCCCCACCAAAAGGAAGTTTTAAGGGAGAAAATCTTCAGATTAGGTAACAGTTTCTTAGATGCAACACTAAAGGAACAAGCAACCAAAACAAACAGAAGACAAGTAAGACCTCATCAAAATGAAAAGCTTTCATGCTTCAAAGGACACCACCAAGAGAGTGAAGAGACAACCCACAGAATGGGAGAGAAATATTTGCAAATCATATATCTGATAAGAGCCTTGTATCTAGAATATATTAAAGAGCTCTCAGAACTCATCAATAAAAGACAATTAATCCACTTAAAAATGGGCAAAGAAATTAAATAGGCATTTCTACCCGAAGATATACAAATGGACAAATACATGAAGAGATGCTCCATATCATTAGTCATCAGAGAAATGCAAATCAAAACAGGTACCCTCTGGAAAGACAATAATCAGGACAGTAGGGGTGCCTGTGTGGCTCAGTCGGTTAAAAGTCTGCCTTTGGCTCGGGTCATGATCCCAGGGTCCTGGGATTGAGCCCTGCATCGGGGCTCCCTGCTCAGTGGGGAGTCTGCTTCTCTCTCTCCCTCTCTCCCTCTGCCCCTGCTATGCTCTCTCTCTCTCTATCTCGCTTACTCTCTCTCAAATAAATAAATAAAATCTTTAAAAAATAATAATAATAATAAAGACGGACAGTAACAACTTTTGGCAAGGATCTAGAGACATTAGAACTCTCACACCCTGCTGGATAGAATGTAAAATGGTGCAGCTCCTTTGGAAAATAGTCTGACAGTTCCTCAGAATGTTACACGTACAGTGACCATTATGACCCTAAACAGAATTACCACATGACCCAGGAATCCCACTCCTGAGTGTATACCCAAGAAACACATACACTTTGAAGGCAAATTCAGTGGCAGATGAATTATATCTCAATAAAGCTATTGTTAGACATAATCATAATAGAAGGAAGTTTTAGAAATTGACGCGAAGAGAAAGTGAATTCCAAGAACCAGGATGTTTCATTTCTCCAAGCAACTCAGTACACCCGGAGCTGGTGTAGGAAGGGGGTACGGAGAGAGCAGAGGAGAAACTGGGCGGGGGGGGGAGGGGGCGTCAATAAAGCCCCAAACAAGCCTCTGAAACAACGATAGGAGTGGGGTTTGACCTGACCCCACAGCAGAAGAATGTGGACTCTAAGAAAGGGCCCCCTGTCCCGCTCTACTGCTCCAACCCCTCTGTCCAATTCAGCCCAGAACACTGGCTTCTCCATCACCCAGCAAACTACTAAACCAAAGTGGGGATTTTCTTACCTCCTGAGATCTGATAACCTCCTTATCTACAGGACAGAGTGGAACTGCATTTAATTCTCTGGCGAGAAAAATAAAAATAGAGCAGAATTAAGAGTTGACCTCAACAGCTCTTCCGAGAGCATCCCCAGCACTCCCGCCATGCTTGATCCCTTCGAGCTCCCCCTGAACAGGCCAGGCCCTGTCTTCCCTCCTGCGCTCCCTCCCCCAAGAAGGGTTGTATCTCTCCCCCGTGCCCTCATTGCAGCTTCAGCACCTCCCCAGTCTGCTGAAAAACTCCTGTTCATTCCCCAGGATGCAGGTCAAATAGTAAGTTCCCCAGACAGAGTTCGATGTCCTCTGCCAGGGCTTATCACCCTGTACCACAATCTGTCTCCTTCACTAGGCTGGAGCATTCTAGAGGGCAGAGACTGGGTCCTGTTCCACACTGGACCTCCAGCTCTTCCTCTCCGTGCCCTAGAGCTTAGTTTAATAAGATGCCTGGAACACACAGGTGCTGAATGGACAAACCCATGAATGAATGAGAATGTGCTGTAATAACCTCATTTTCAAGCTTGGTAGGAGACAGCTTGTTTACTGCCCTAAATAAGCCCCCAAAGCCTGCTTCCACATCTCTCCTGGTCTCCCCTTCTAAAGGGCAGGACCCAGGTTTTACAGTGCGCCCACTGAGGTGAGGATGTGACACCACCTCTGTCTTAAGGCAGGGAAAAGTCAGAGCAACTGTCACGAAGATCCTGTGAAAGTCGGGTCCTTCCCAACACAGACGGGGCGTCAAGGTTGGCGCTCCCGTGCAAGGCAGGCGTGGTCTACATTTTAAGAAAAGGTGATGTCGTGAGCCCCAAGTCATGTATAGAATTCTTGAATCATTACATTGCACACCTGAAACTAACAGAACACTGTATGTTCATTACACTTGATTTAAAAAAAAAAAGTTGGGGGGTAGGTGACTATCAATCAGTGAGTGGCAAAAAAAAAAAAAAAAAAAAAAGAACATGATTCCTCAGGCTCTCAGAGAAGGGCTTCCGGAGAGCCCCTCCTCGTGTCCATGGTTCTGTGGCCAACCACAGCAATTCCAAAGCTACCAAGCTGAGTGGCCGCTCTGGACACTTGGGTCCCAGGAACACCCCCGTCTGCTTGTGAGCAGAGCTGCGGGCCCTGCGCGCTCACCTCAGGGACAGGATGCAGTGCTGGCAGAAGCGGTGCCCGCAGCCCGTCTGGTGGGGGTTGTGCAGCACGGAGTGGCAGAAGGCACACTTGTAGCGCTCTTCTAATGGCTCCACAAACCGGTACTCTGTGTCGGGCTCAAAGTCCAAGGAGATGGAGTTGCCGGAATTCTGGCGGATGAAACCACACGGGACACCTCCTTGCTCCTCAGAATAAGCCATTCTGCGGGGGTGGGGGGAGGGGAGTCAGGAGAAGAGAAGGAAAATTGAGTGTGCAGAGACCAAAACCACTGTTTCCTAATTAGTGCACATCACCCCCGTGGCCATTTCATGAGGACTTGGTAACAAACAGTAACAACCTCCGGCCACTGGAGGGCTCCTGCACAGGGGAGATGTCTTTGGGGTGCTCAGGCAGGAGGCTGGACCAGAACACTTCTTTTTTTTTTAAAAGATTTTGTTTATTTATTCGACAGAGATAGAGACAGCCAGCGAGAGAGGGAACACAAGCAGGGGGAGTGGGAGAGGAAGAAGCAGGCTCCCAGCGGAGGAGCCTGATGTGGGGCTCGATCCCAGAACTCTGGGATCACGCCCTGAGCCGAAGGCAGACGCTTAACTGCTGTGCCACCCAGGCGCCCCTGGACCAGAACACTTCTAGCAAGATTTTATGAGACTTCGGACTTTTGCCCATCGGCCTCTTACAGGATGCTAAATTATCCTGTCAGTGTGGCCAGGTGTTAACTACATTCTAAGCAGACTCTTGTATGCAATTTTCTTCCACTGAGTTGAGAGAATGGAAACAAACGTTTTGTTAACATTTTTTGGAAGCACCTTGTATACCAATACACTTCTTGCAATATATATAGATACATCACCACCATCAAACCCCATCATTTCTCACCTGAACTAAATAAGCACGTTAACTGCTTTCCCCTCCAATCCATTCTCCATGGTATAGCCAGGGCAACATTTTCAAAATGCAAGTGTGATTGAAGGTTACCTCCCCTCATTGTTCAGTGGCTTCCCAGGTTCTTAGGGGAAAGTCCACAATGCTAAGAGAGCGATGAGACTGTATCCTCTCCACCCAGCAGCACCCCAGAGCTCTCCTCCCCTCGCTTTCTGCACTCGAGCCATACAGGCTTTCTTTTCATTCTTCTAATACATCAAGCTGTCTCCTGCCACAGGGCCTTTGCATAAGCTATTGCCTCTACATAGAATGCTTCCCCTAGCCTCTTCCAGTCTTCTTCACTTCACATTCATGATTCAGATTTCAAATGTCATATCCTCAGGTAAGCTTTCTCTTCCCCACTCCCCTTCCTCCACCCCATTGAACAGCAGAACACCCACTCATGCCTATGAAGCATGCATGGCCTCTAGGGAGTGGCTGAGGGATAATGGTAGGTGGGTGGCAGGGGTGGGGGTTGGGGGGATGGAGTGGTGTTTCACTCTATAATCCTTTTGAATTTTTGAACATGAATATAGTACCCGTTCAAAAATAAACAAGTACACAAAAACAAAAACTAAACATCCACTGTTATATCTATCATAGAACCAGATTCGGAACTCTGATTTTAAATTAGACATGCGTTTGTGTATTTGATCTATAACTGTGTGCTTCAGTGACACACAAATCCCATCTGGTCTTACTCATTGTTGCTTCTCTAGCCCTCAGCTCCGAGCCAAGCATGGAGAACAAATCAACTATTTGTTGAATTAATCTGATTGAATGGACTCTGACAAATCTGCAACAGGACGGCTCTAACTAGTGTTGCCTGTTAACACAGTGATTCTTTACTTTCTTATAAGGAAGGACTTTCCCCATCTTTGAAATCTGATGAAAAGTCTAGACCTTCTCCGCATAAAACAGCACAGACACCTGATCTCTGGACCTCCCCAGACCCTCTGAAGTTTCCCCAGGTTAACAACAGCCCTGCCTCCCCAGTAGGAATGCTGTTGCTTTGGGCACACGGCCAGGAGTGGTGTTTTCAGGGTGTCTGGCAAGTGGCTAAAGGATGGGAGGCAATCGAGTGTGGTCCCTGGCAGTGACATCCTTCCACGTGGTTAGGGAACAGGAAGCCTTGGCCTTCAGGCTTGCTTGCTTTGGCTTGTGCTTGGGATCCCTCAAGAATCTCCTGCAGCTGATGAGGTCAGCTGGGCCTGAGAGCAGCTGCGTGGCCTGACAGTGCAGGCGGGAGATGGGCACCATCCAGCCCCCAGCCCCGCTCGTGTCAGCTGCCGACCTCCCCCAGTGCTGGAGAGGGCTGACTCTGGGGTGCGGCTGCAAACTGGAGCAGAGAAAGCAACTGGCCTCTTTCAGCAAAGAAAGCTTTCTCTCTGGAGGAGACCCGCGGAACAGGGGATTTTTTTTTTTTTTAATCCCAGGGTTTGAGACTGAAGCCCCCCCTTTTCCTCTCTGCATATGTTTCCTGAAGAACATCAAGGTGGGTAGGTGAATAGTACAAGATGTGATTGCTCCCCTTCCAACCTGGTTTACTCTTGAGAGTGAACGAGTCTTAACTGTGAAGACGAAGAGGCACCGCACTTGACTCACACGCCAATCCTAATACCCAAGACTCACCTTTCTCTCAGAGAAACAGAAACACCAACTCCAAACCTCCTTCATCGGCCCTGGCTTCTCTGGTCCCAAGGGATGACAACGATTCATGTTGACGCCCCTCTAGGATTCTCTCTGAGACCAGGCTCATGTCTCTGTCACACAGCATCTAAATTTAGACTCTCAGAGATATGTCCTAACGCAACAGGCTTGCTCAGCTCCTAAAACAGGGCAGTAAAATGTTCCCTTCTGCTACATTCGATCCTCTTTCCTAACAAAAGAATTTAATACATTCATCTGTGTATCCATCTTTCTCTACAACAGCAGTTGTCAAACTTTTTGGTCTCAGGACACCCCCGTCCCTTTACACTCTTAAAAAAAAGAGGACCCAGAGACCCAGAATAGCCAACACGAAATTGAAGGAGTAGAACAAAATTGGAGGATTGACACAACCCTACTTCAAGTCTTACTACGAAGCTATAATAACCAAGATAGTGTAGTAGTGGTGAAAGAACAGACAGATGACTGGAACAGAATAGGGAACCCCAAAGTAGACCCGCATCAATATAGTTGACTGATCTTTGACAAAGAAGCAAAGGCAATACAATGGAGCAAGGACAGGTTTTCCACCAGTGGTGCTGGAACAACCGGACATCCATGCAAAAAAAAAAAGATGACTCTAGACCTAGACTTTCCACCCTTAAAAACCTAACTCGAAATGGATCATAGCCCTAAATGTAAAATGCAAAGCCATTAAACTCCCAGAAGACCACATGGGAGAAACTCTAGATGACCTGGGGTATGGCAACGACTTTTTAGAGACAGCACCAAAGGCACAGCACGAACCATGAAAGAAAGAATTCGTAAACTGGACTTCATGAAAATTAAAACATTCTGCTCTGCAAAAAGACACTGTCAAGAGACAGACTGGGAGGAAATATTTTCAAAAGACACATCTGATAAAGGACAGTTGCCCAAAATACACCCCATCAGAGAAGATAGGCAGAGGGCAAATAAGCATATGAAAAGCTGCTCCCCATCCTATGTTGTCAGGAAGATACAAATAAAAACGAGATACCACTATTTACCTACTTGAATGGCCCAAATCCCCAACACTGATGATCCCAAATATCAGAGGATGTGGAGGGACAGGAACCCTCACTCACTGTGGGTGGGAATGCAACACTTGGGAAGACAGCCTGGCAGTTTCTTACTAAACATTTCTTACCATCCAGGAATCCCTCCTTGGTATTTACCCATGGGAGTTGCAAACCTATGTCCACATAAAACCCTGCACACAGATGTTTATAGGAGCTTTATTCATAACAGCCAAAACTTAGAAGCAATCGAGATGTCCAACAGCAGGTGAATGGATAAACTGTACAACCTGACAACGGGACAGTCTTCAGCACTAATAAAAAATGAGCTATCAAGCCATGAAAAGGTGTAAAGGAATCTTAAATGCATATTACTTAGTGAAAGAAGCCAATCTGAAGAGCCTACATACTGTACAGGTTCAACTATAGGACATTCTGAAAAAGGCAAAATGATGGAGGCAGTAAAAAGATCAGTGGTTGCCAGGAATTAGGATGGAGGTAGGGAGAGATGAATGGGTGGCGCATGGAGGATTTTTAGGACAGTGAAAATACTCGGTATGATACTATAACGGTAGATACATGTCATTATACATTTGTCCTAAGCAACACCTTATCTGCCTAAAGACAGATCCTCCAAATGGAACTCAATAATTATAAACCACCTCTCCAGGAGTCTCATCAACCAGGAAAGAGTGGCCAGAAGAAACTAGAAGGTGACACCCCGACAAACTTGGTCACAAACTATCACATCTCCCACCTAATCTTCTAAGGGCTCATTTATCTCTCCTAAAAATCATTCCCTCTTCCCTAAGAGGCCTACTTCCCTCTCCCCTCCCCCTCTTAGGATGGTATTCAAGCCTGAATCCCAAGCCACCTCAGAGAGCTACTCATTTTCCCCTGGGTATCTCCCACGCATACATGAATTATAGATGTTAATAAACTTGTTTGTTTTTCTCTTGCTAATCTGTCTTTTATCACAGAGGTCTCAGCTAAGAACGCTTCCCCAAAATGGAATCAATTCAATGTATTCACAGATATGACAGAGTCCCAATAATACGACCATAAAGGTTGCTGTTTCTTTGTCTAACAAACATATTTCTTTAATTAATTGAACATTTCCAGCTAGTACTCTGTCATTCCTAGGCAGCTATTTAGTGGAAATAAATAAGAGTTCCATTTTATTAAAATCTTTCCCCTTTGGGTATAATAGCTTATGTAACAGGAAGAGTAAAAAGAGTTCAGTTCTTGCAAATAAGAAAAGAAAGTCATTGAAATTATTATCAGAGCCCGTATATCTGCCTTATTCCTGCCACTGATGGCACTCACAGTGCGGTCCTCCTGCTGAAAAGTTACTGACTCAAACCTGAAAAGACAAGAGACCTACAATATGCTCCCCAAGGGTTCTTATTGAGTTTCTTATAAACGTCATTTTTTAGCTTCATAAATTGCTGCCTCTTTTCGTTGAGAATTTTCTAAGAATTCCAAAGGAAAGCTGTGGATGTCAAGATTTAAGTTCTTTACTTACAAATTTCTTCTGATTCACTTTTGGGGAACACATAATGAACACTCTAACATCTGAAGCAACAAGAGCTTAGGCTTTAGTTACTATAAAAAAGGCACATGTCTAGCAGAATTCAGTCTCAGGTTTTAAAAAAAAAAGGTAGATCCTTGTCTGTCCGTCTGTCCGTACTCCTTCCATAGGATCCCAAACACCTTGTTTAGATTAATGAAGGTTTGGAAAACTTGGGAATGTTTTTATAAATCATTTTATACTTTGTGGGGAGTTTTTTTTTTTTTTTGAAAGATTTATTTATTTTGAGAGAGAGAGCTTGAGTGTGGGATTGGGGGGGAAGGGGCAGAAGGAGAGAGAGAATCTCAAGCAGACTCCCTGCAGAGCATGGAGCACCCCCACAAACCTGAGATCACACCCTGAGATCCCGACCCGAGCCAAAAACCAAGAGTCAGAAGCTCAACTGACTGAGCCACCCAGGCGCCCCAATCATTTTATACTTTGTAAGACATAAGCCCAGAAATTATGCCTCCAGAGCTTTCAAGATCTGATTCTTGGGAGTTACTTGTTACTACAGATGAAGTTCCAGAGTGAAAATGGCACAGGGCCAGAGACCTGGGCTCCATCCCTGCTCTGCTGCTCACCACCCAGGCAACCTTGAACAAGACACCCCCCACAGCTCCCTCATTTGTCCAGCCCTCATGGACTCAGCATGCATGTGTCCTGGATTGGGTCCCAAGAGTGCAGAGATCTGTTATATTACATCTGCCGTGGAGGGTCTCCAGGGCAAGTAGAGGCAATTAGACACAAGAATGATGCATTATAATTCCCTGGAGGCAGGTACCACAAAAAAAACCTGTCTGAGCCCAGGTGAGGGGTAGCTAACACTTTCTGAGGTGTCTGTGTGGATTGTACAGAGAAGAGAATGTCTCGCTGGTTATGAAGAAAGTATCCCTTCTCCTTTCCCAATGAAGGAGATACAAGAATTTCCCATAGGATATCATAAAAGTTCTGGAATAATTAATAATTAAATGTAGATCAAGGGGAATGAAGGGAACATGCCAGTCATTTGCCTGTTTGCTCTCAGACTCCCTGCTCTCCTGCCCTGGCCTGCATCACGAGGTGGGGTGAGGGTTGACCCCCACAAACTCTGTTTTCTGGGCTCCCTGGCTTTTGGCTAGGTTCAGCCAATAAGAGACACTGTTAAGAGACTGAAGGGTGGCAGGAAGGGAGAAGCCAGAATATTTCTCTCCCATCCCTTGGTGCTGGGTAGCATCTCCACAGTGACTGGGTCTCCTCTATGGCTTTGGTCGCCAACAGATGGCCCCTGGCTCTGTGGACTAGCTCCCGCCAGGTGGGCCAAGGGTGGTCCACAGCTCCTAGGCTCTAGAGGGTTGGGCAGCCTCCCGCCAGGACTCATCTCTGAGTTGCTTCATCCTGAGTCTTATGTTTAGCTTCCCAGCTTTGCCATCACCTGTGTAAGCTGATACCTGTGTAACTAAAAACCTGTCAGAAACCACTGAAAAGGTCTCCGTGAGATATACGTGTGGAGAGAGAGGGGAGGAGCATCACATGAAGAGCCCTGAGTGAATGCCACAGCCAGGAATTCCAAATTTTACCTCATGTTTTCGATGATTTTAGGGATGCTAAACATACGGGACAGGCCCAGGCACGGAGTTTAGGAGAGAGGCTAATACAACAGACCAAAGGAGGATGACAATGGCCTGATCTAAGGCAGAGGCAGAGAGAAGTCATGTTTGTGAGGCATTTCGGAGGTAAAAATGCAGGAATTTAGAAATGGGTTCAGTGGAAGGGCTGAAGGAGAGGACAGTGGAGGATGAATCCCAGGTTCGCTTGGAAGACTGAGTAATTGATGACACCAATGGGAGAGGATGAAGGAGAGAAGGAAAGAAGCAAGGGTGTGGGTAGGGAACATATCGAGGTTGGGGTCCCTTAGGGACAGTCTTAAGGGAGTGGGGGTGAGCCAGACGAGCTGACATCTAACATCTCTTCCAGAATAAATGATATGATTTCTAGGAATGGCCACATTTCTTTTTTTATCAATAACCTTTTTAAAATTACCCAAGGCATTAAAAAATTGTTTGACTTTACAAATAATTCGGTTGTCATTTTAGTGACGGCATTTGACATAATAGATTTAGATCTATGCCAGGAATGTAAGATCTGGAGACAGAAGACACCCCAGAGAGACAGCAATGGAAAAATTCCTTGAAGCCAGTACTGAAGTCTGCCCTTCCCACTCACGCCTGTGGCTACAGAGCAGCCCTTGTTTACTCCCTACTTGGGATTTAACTGGTGCCGCTTCCCCCAAAGTAACTGCCATTCAGCCTTGTGTGACATTCTACCCCTTTCTAGGTCCAAGATCCCTCCTACTAATGACTTCTAGGGTCCAGGGGCTGTTGGTAGGTGTACAGAGGTGCCTGGGAAGGGTTTGAGAGGCTTACAGTGTTCCCCCAAGTCTCCTTTGTAAGGGAAGGTCCTGACAGCTGCAGTCAAGAGAGGCTGCTTTCTCTGACAGGTGGGACTGACAGGGTCAGGTGACAAGGAGGGGGCACAAAGGCTGGCCAGGAGCCCCAGGACAGTCCTTGAGCTGTGGGCAATGGAGGGGCAACCCCGCACTGGCCAATGAAAGCTACCAATCCCAGGATGGGCTGCTAGAAGGCAAACTGCCCTTTTCTCAGCTCCATTCAGGCCTCACCAGAAGCATAAGGAGCCAACCCCTGATTGATGCTCGCATTTGGCAACGGGAGGGGGAGGTGCAAGAATGCTTTTCCCCAGACCCACCTGAGAGCCAACAAAGGGTCCTGGGCTGAAATTTAAGGAGGAGAGATGTACTGAGTGATGAGGAAAAGTTAAAATGTCAAATCCCAAGAGGCAGTGACCCAAGGAGACTCTGGAATCTGTGCCCTGGCTCCGACAGCCCGGTGCCCATCTGCTAGAAGGACAGGCAGTTCCCGCTCTCAGTCACCTGGCCCTTGAATTCTGAGATTCCGCTCTTCCAGGAAGAACAGTTACTACCAGGAAAGTGAAAAGAAGAAGAAGAAGGGGAGGAGGAGGAGGAGGGGGAGACAGCAGAAGAGGAAGAAGACACTTTATTTAGTACGTTATCCGCATGGCATGAGGGAGAAGTGAGATACATTTAAAGTGGTTACCAAAACCTCAGTCTTCAATGGCCCAGAAAGATCTTTCCTTGGAAGACGAAACCCCTTAAGACAACTCCTAGGCCTCTGGTCCAACCCTTGACCTTCTCTTCTTCTCTACCGTTTCCATAGCTTTTAACACAACAACAATATGACTACTATGTGACCTCTGGGAGAAACTGGTTTTATTTTCACTAACCTTTAGCCATGTAGGTTAGACAAAGAGGAAGGGCCTTGGAGAAACGCAGAAGTAATGAGGCCATTTTCCATCAGGCGTAATGTGGGAGGGAGACCATGCGGCCCGACAGTATGTGACGACAGCTTACCGATGACCCACTGCCTATCCACGGGATGGCTGGCTTTGGTGTTGCTGAGGCAGAGGTAAGGGTGTATCTTCTTTTTCTTTTCTTTTCCTTATACTTGCCCAGGAAAGGGTTTTCTTGGATACAGGATGAATGATGTGGGTAAGATTGTAATTCCTTTAAAGAGAAGTGTGATTTCTTTCCAAGCTGTCAGGAAACCCCTGGTTCCCCATTTTCCTGGGAGTGCAGCAAAGCACTGCTGGTGAGAAGAGGGTTCCAGGGCTGAAGGGCATCCCTGCACCCCTCGTGGTGTGCCACCCCCATTGCCCTCAACAGCTATCTCACCTACGGGGAAACCTCAGAGCCCATCTTGAGCCCACCTGGCTCCAAGTGATGCTGGATCAGACCTTTTAGATTGGCTCTCAGAACTTAAGAACAAGAGAAAAAAAAAGAGAGAGAGAGAGAGAGAGAATACTGCTGATCTTCCCGCACAAAAGCTTCCTCTTTGGGAAGCTTCGACTCCAGTCTTTCGGCCGCCAGCCTCAGCTGTCCCAGTCCTCCCTGCTGTCCGGGGTCAGCTCCTTGGCGAGCTCCTCAGGGAGGGGCTGTCCTCATTGGTCTCCAGATCCTCAGAGCCAGCCTCAGGCCCGGCCTACAGCACTCAGTCAGCGTTCGCTAAATAGGGGAACTCTAGGATTAATGTGAGGCCTTCCTGAAAAGGGGCTGTTGGAAGGAGGGCCACGAAGACAACCTAGGGCAAATATGAATGAGGCAGACAGACGGCAAGGGGACGATATGAAAAGATGTGAAGGGAACTAAGGGCTGGAATTGGATGTGGGTCAGGATTACATTCAGTGAGGCTATGTCTAGGCTCAGAGCCAGCTAATTTACGTGCACAGTCTTGTTTTAATCCTGATGGCAACCCGATGATGGATACATCATTAGTATCCCCAGTTTGTTGAAGGAGGAAACTTGGAGATTTCCCATGGCCAGGAAGCAGTGGAGGCCCTCAGGGGAGAAAGAGGTGCTGGGGTTCCTCTCTGCTTCTCCAAAGCCTGCCAAGAGGAAGTGCGGGATGTTGGCCACCGCCATGGACTCCGGAGTTGACCTGCCTTGGCACAAATCCTGATTCTATCCCTGAATAGCTGTATGATCTCAGGCAAGTTGGTCAGTCTCTATGCTTCTCAGTTTCTTCATCTATAAAATAGTGATAATGATAATAGTAGTTACCTCAGAGAATCTTTGAAGATTATATAATATGATACATCAAGGGTCAGCCAACCCACCACTTGTTTTTGTAAATAAAGTTTTATCAGAACACAGTCACGTTCATTTGTTTACATATCATCTATGGTTGTTTTGTATTGTTTTGTTTTGTTTTTTGCTACCACAGCTGAGTTGAGCAGTTGTGCCACAGGCCATATGGCCCAGAGCCTAAAATATTTACTTTCTGGTTCTTTACAGAAAAAGTTTGCTGACCCCCCCCCCCATGCATGAAGAGCTTATAATGGTGGTACACAGGAACTGCTAGGAGGGCTATGATGATGATGATGATGATGATGAAGAAGCATTTGCCTCAGAGCCCCTCCATCAATGTCCCCCACTCCGAGGATAACCCTGTGGGGCACTGTATCAGGCTCAGGGGGCCAGGGAAGAACAAGAGAGAGAGGGTCCAAGCCTGCTCCTGCGGGGCTTACAACCTAATGGAGGAGACAAGGGAGTAACAACAAAGGAGGCAGTTACAAACTGTGATAAGTTCTCTGAAGGAAATAAACAGGATGTTGAGATAAAGAAACGGAAGCAGCCACTGTTGACAGGAAGGCCTCATGGAGGAGGTGATACTTGAACGGCAAGGGGAGGATGAGAAGGAGCAAGTGTGAGGAGTAGCAGGACGGACGCTGCAGGTGGAGGGACAGCAAGGGTAACAGTCGGGTCTGGGAAAGGCCTTGCCATATTTGAGAAACACCGAGGAGGCCTGCGTTGCCTAATGTCAGGGACAAGAGAAAGAACAGCAGGAGACAGGCCAGGAGCCAGATCACATGGGCCTGGTCGCCCACAGGAAAGAGTCCGGGTTTGTTCTAAGAACAAAGCAACGGGAAGCAGCATGAGTATTTTAGGGAACTAATGGCAGTGTCTGCTTTGGAGCCTAAAAAGGCCACTCCAGATGCTGCACGGAGAACGGACCGTGAAGGCAGCGGGAGAGCAGTCAGGAGGCTGATGGAGCGGAGACACTGCGGCAGTCGGGGGGAGAGCACAGACCTGGACTGTGGTGGTGGCAGGGAAATGGAGCAGTCCAGTGACTGAATATGAGGCTTGGAGGCAGGGAGGACTGGAGGCTGATGCCAGGATTGGGCCTCAACACCTCGGTGGAGGTGGTGCTGTTCTCTGAGATGGGGAAGAACGATGGCAAAGGGAGGGTAGTCGGGAGTCATTTGGGACCATAGGGAGAGAGCCTAGTCCCTTTTCCTGAAGATACCCCTTCAGGTAGGAGATAATGACCTCAGCCCCCCACCCCCACCCCAGGGCAACTTGCCTAAATATTCCCCTTTCCTTCCTATGTTCTTTTCATGCTTGTATATGTTCCCTCACTCACTGGTTTGCTATGCATGCACTTTGCTTTTTCTGCATCCCTATATTCCTACCCCCACTCCCCTGTCCGGGCCCAGAAGCGATAGCGATGAGTAGGAGTTCTGATCAGAGTTGCGTCCTGAGAGCCCGCCCACTGTCCCCTCCGCTACAGTCAGCAGCCCCATCAAGGCTCGAGTCACACCATTCCCTTGTGGGTGGGCACAGCACCTCGCTGACTCATCTTCACTCAGATGCATAAATTGTACCTCCTCCCATGATTTCCCCAGATACCAGCCCCTCCCCAACACAAAGTGCTGCTCCCCGTCATCAGGGACCTGCCTTTCTCATTTCTCTATCTCCTCCTCCAAACACATTCTCCTCCTCCCTTCACCCAATGCATTATTCTGAATTCATGGTTACACTGGACTATCTCCCACTGAAGTTCATTCATTCAATCACTTCTTGTAAATCATTCCTCTGCTGAGGACCTATCACACGCAGACACTGATGGGGAAACAGGAATGCAGCGCTGTGGGCCCGGATTCCTCACACCCCCACCCCCACCCCGCCACGGGCTGTGGGCAGTGGGCTTCGGCCCAGCAGCACCTGCACCGGGCACTTCGCCCCCTCCCCTGCCCTTTCATTGCTGGCTCCAGAGCAGTGCCTGTAGACCTGTGTCCCTCCGAGGAACCCATGGGCACCTCCCTGCAGCCTGGCCTGCTCTCCCAGTTCTCTGTACCCTACCCTTGAACAAGCTGGGGGGCCTGAATCATCTCGTGTTGGGTGGGCGAGGGGAGTGCCCTAGGTAGTTTGGAAAAGCATATTATATTAGTTTGATGACCTAAACTGAATCACACAATCAGACTCACCAATTAGTCTGCCCTTTATGTGGCATTTGGTACTTCCTCCTTGAAACCCCCTGATCCCTGGGTCCTGGGGACACTGTGCTGTGTGGCCTTCTCCCACCCCTGACCACACTTCTGTGGGGCTCCCTGCGGGACTCCCCTGAGATTGGGTCAGCCTCTGTCCCTCATTCTTGCCAAACTCCCACCTCTCCCCATGGGAAAGGCTGCCTCATCCCAACCGGATTTCTTTCCAAATGTGGGGGAGGATCCCTACTTCATCACATCCTGGGGCGTCATCTGAGCCTTACGGTTTTCTCACCTTCTCCCTTCCCAACCACCCTACCTTCTCACATACATGGGGAGATGAAGACTCCAGGGGCCCGGCCAGCAGAGCCAGTGGCAGTTTGGAGACACAGCCAATAGACAACGGTTGAGAGGCTGAGACTGGGCTTGGAATTCAGAAGCTTTTGCCCAGCCCCACCGTCCATGGCCTACGGGGGGTCTGCGGAAAGGGGAGAGACCTGAGACCTCCCTAGACCGGATGCACAACAGACAAGCCAAGGTGGATTCAGAAGCCTTGGCCTGACCTTCCGGCAACATCGTTCTAGCCGCGCCTCATCTCTCACATGAGCTCGTGCACAGCTGTCTCTGGGCCAAGTCACATCTCCAAAGCTGACCACAGACGTGTGACACACTGGCCAGTGCCTCAGAGCTGGGAGAGACTGTGGCTGGGGCAGGAGTTGATGTTCTGTAAGGAGCAATCCCCTCCTGACCAGCGGCGAGGCCAGCTGTGGCCCGGGCCCAGGGAGAAAGCGGATGGGACTAGAGGTGGCCCTCTCATCCCGGCTCTATACTGTGGCAGTATAGCCTAGAAGCTTCCTGAGGTCTGCTACTCCAGGTGTACCCCAGATGCCCAGTGCACACATGGGTAGGCATCCTTGAGTTGTCACAGAACTCTCTAGCCCCTCACACAACCCTGGACGTCGGGTTCTTGGGATCAGGACGGCAGAAGAGGGACAGAAGGAAGGGAGCCCGGGGGGTGGCGCAAGAGAAAGAGAAAGAATTTGAAAGAATGGCTTTCCCTGCAACAACTGAGCCAGTCAGTTGTACAAGGGCTTAAGAGATCAGCAAGCCAAGGGTGTCACAGCTTTTAAAGAACAGCGACACTCATTAAACCAAATCTCACGCAGAGACATCGGTAAATAAAAAAGTGTATGGAGGAACTATTTTGGTGGAAACAAGGCCTGTTTGGGTTTCCTACGACCTATACCCCCTCTGGCAACTTCTCTGGGTAGTTTTAAGGGGTTCCACAGCTTGATTTTTCAAGATAATAATACTAACACTACCACTCACACACTTAGCAGTTTGTTCACACACATCTCACCCAGCCCTCACACTAACCCTGTGGCAATATTATCGTCACCTTTCTGATGGCGTCTGTACCTGGGGCCCGAGCTGTCAAGCCACTTGCCCCAAATCACACAGCTAGCACATGGCGGAGCAGGAATTCAATCTAGGCTTCCCAACTCCAAGTCCAGTGCTCTTTGCTCTGTGTCATGGCTAAAGGGAAATGTACCACATTCCACCCGACACCAAGACCGAGGTCTGGGTGAGAGGCAGTGCAGCCTAGAGACCAGCTCTGGAATCAGACCTTGGGGTTCAATTCCTTCTGCCATCCACTTACCTGGGTCATCTCTTCCTCATCGAGAAAATGGGACAATAATAGTTAGGATTAAATATGTTAATTCATGTAAATCACTAGCACACAGGGCCTGATGCATAAATAAGCACCATCCTTCACTCCTAGTCAGCATTTATTCAGTGCCTGTTGTATGCAGAGGCCCATGCCTCATTCTACTGTGAGAGGGGGAGGGAGGAGGAGCGGGGGAGGACCCCAAGTTACCAGACAGTTCCCATCTCCCAGACGGTTCCAGCCCTACATGCAAAGTACAACCACCGTATGCCCTAAGAGCGCGCCCTAGAGCATGGTACAGATGCTGGCTTGGACAGCTTACCCCAGGGAAACAGACCTCCGTTTGGGGAGCCTCCCTGTCGCAACATTTTAGCCTACCCTATAATGTATTTCAGAATTGGGATCTCTCAGTAGTAGCTAGAAGTCTGCTTGTTAAGCAAGTTTCTGGGCTAGATTCTGTAGCAGGTTACCATGTGAGCCGCACAGAGCTGGACCCTTGGGCCAGCTCCTAGACCATTCCTCCTCCTCCCCACTGGCTGCTCCTCATTTCCCCATTGCTCAGAGGACCCAGGCTGGTGCTGGACCTCTTTCTCTTCTCTCTACGCTCATTTTCCTGGTGAGCTCATCTTGGCTCCCGCCTTAGATGGCATCCGAGGCTGACAAGTGCCCCGATTTCTATCTGCAGTCTGGACCTCTCCTCATTCCAGCTGCCTGGTCCACACCTCCACGTTCGTTCACCAGACACCTCAACAGTAACACAGCCGAGCCCACCCGACCTGCTCCTGCATGGCCTTCGTCCACCTCAGGAAAATGGTGCCACCGAACACCCTACTGCTTGGATCAAAACTTTGGAGTCGCCCTTGGCTCTTCTTACTCTGCACCCCACCACACAGATCCTCCCAGCTCTTCTTCCAAACACCTCAAACTGCCGCTCCTCACTTTCGGCACAACCACTCTGCTCTAAGCCGGCATCGTCTCCCCACTGGAAACAGCATTAATCTCTTAGCTAGCCTCCTGCCTCTGCCCTTCCCGGTACAGCCCAGTCACACCCCAGCAGCCAGAGCCACCTGTCTAAAAACAGAAGTCGGATATGCCACTCCTTTGCTCTCAGGGTGAAAGCCAGTGTTCTTCGAGTCCTGCATGACCTGGCCTGCTACTCAGTTTCTAGCACTCTCCTCCTGTTCACACACTCGAGCCACACTGACCTCGCTTCTTCTTAACCAGTGCAAGAGGCTTTATTTGCTGTCTGTCCCCCCGGCGCCCGAATGGCTTGTCCCCCCACTTCAGGTATCTGCTCAAATGCTACCTCTCGAGTGAGGCCTTCATCGACGGCCCGCTTGGAGACCCCACCTCCCTGACTACACACCCCCTCCCTTGAGGCATTTTTCTCCAAAGTGCTTACAACCAGAGGCATGTTACAGGTTTACTTCCTTACCGCTGAGCCTTCCCAGCCAGGATGCAAGCTCCGTGGGGGCAGAGGGGTTTCTTCTGTTTGCTGAGGCCCTGACGCTCGGAACAGTGCACGTGATAGGTACACCACAGACCCTGACGGAAAGACCACACGGCTCCCTCACGGTGTTCTGCAGGGAGCGGGAGAGCTTCAGCTCCCACCTACCCTGCTTCCCAAGGCCT
Organism: Ursus maritimus; assembly: GCF_017311325.1. Lineage (NCBI taxonomy): Eukaryota > Metazoa > Chordata > Mammalia > Carnivora > Ursidae > Ursus > Ursus maritimus. The sequence goes on from NW_024424452.1 coordinate 93,097,457, forward strand.
AAATCTTCTCATCTCCGCTGTTTGTAAGTCTTGAAATCCCACCCGTTCCAGCTAGACGGGGCAAAGCTGGCTAATAATGCTGGTCAACCTGGAGAGGGGCACTCAGGGTCAGGAGGGGAGGGTCCAGCCAGACGGGGCTGGAAAAGCCGAGTTTGAGCCTTGCTCCTGACTCCTACTAACGTGAACCAGCCCCTGGTGAGGGGTCACAGCGGGAGCCAGGTACCGGGGAAGGAGGGGAAGATGCCAAGAAGGATTTTTAAAGGTTGACAGGCCAATATTTCAATCAATAAACATGGATGGGGCCCTCACCCAGGTGTCTCGCAAGGTGCTAGAGAGCTGACATCACATTTGCCAGGGTCCTTTTCTGGAGGCTTCATCATGCGGACAGGTAACAGGGTTTGAGGCCAGGTTTTCCTTTTCAACTTATTCTCTTGTTTTCAGTATCTATTTCAAACCTTTCTCTTCTCCACAGACCTTGACCACGCCCCCCTACGCCTGCCCCCTCCCCCTCTCACCCAGAAACTTCACTTCCTACTGCACAGAAAAAAATAGAAATCTTCAGACCAGAACGACCTCCACTTCCTGCCACCAGACCTGCGTGTCTCCCTGCACAGGGGCCCCCTTGCTCTGCCCTCTCCCTCCCAGGGGGTGTGTTAGAGGTGACCTCTGAATTAGGCCAACCTCTCCACCTATCCTGAACTCCTGCCTTCTCTGGGGGACTTGACTTGACATCCATTGTCTCCCACCCCACCTTCTTCATTGCCAACTTCTCCCTGTCAGTTGGCTCCTTCCATCAGCTCTCACACAGGTCTCTCCAGAGATCAAAGCAACACTAAAAATCCTCACTCTCATATTTCTTGAAAGTTCTAACTCTCTCCTTCCTCTCATAGCCCAACTTCTTCATTTACCCTCACCCAGTGGAGTGACCGTCTCCACTGGCCTTTCTTCACTCCAGTCCTCAGCCCACTCTGGCCTGGCTCACATCCTCACCAAGCCACCCAAAGCAGTGATGGCTGGGTCACTAATGCCAATGGTCCATTTTCAGTTTTCATCTTCCTGGCTTCTCAGCAATGTCTGACATTGTTGTCCCCCAATCCCTCCTCCAAACACACATTCTCCCTTCAGCTTCCCTGAAACCACACTGTCCAACACCAGAGACAATGTACGAACTAACAGCGGCCAGGCGTCTCTCTCTCCCCACCCTGGACCTCCACTGCATCTAGACTCACATTCCGGCTGCCTACCCAGCGCCTCCTTCTGACTGTCATGCAGGCACTCCAAAGCCAACACATCCCCTCTCTGAAGTTGCTCTGTCTCCAGAGCTCCCTCGTAGTGAAGACCCACTCTTTCTTTATCTTCCTGCTGTCACCAGACAACTGGCATCATCCGGGCAATGCCTTCCCTCTCCCCACCCCCATCCTATCAGTCACGGAGGCCCCCCGAGTGTACCTGATGGGTCCATTCCACCTTCTTCTCTCTACCACCCTCACGACCAACGCCCTGATTCAAGCTGCCATCCCTGTCAGCTGGGCCCCCGCACAGCCTCCGACAACTCGTCTCCTTCACCCACTCGCTCCTGCGAGCATTTTTCACACAGAGCCGAGCTGAGCTTCTGAAAACACCAAGCTGCGTCACTCACACAATCTTTTTTGCGGCCTCCCAATCCTCTTAATGTCCTCAAGCCCTAGCACATGCTGCAGCGGTCCTGCCCCCATCCCCAGTGTCATCTGGGAGCCCCCTCCTTCCCCACCCCTTGCTCTCCATCCTCCCCAGCCCCCTCGCCGCTCCCCCTACACGCTGCAGACCCGCCCCATGCAGCCCGCACCCCGCAGGCTCTCTCCCTCTGCTCCAGCTGCGGTCTCTGCTGGGGACAGCCTGTCCGCCCTCGCCTCCCTCTCGCTGAGCGAACCCCCTCCCGAGGCCCAGCTGAAGCGCCTCATACCCAGCTAGGGCATCACGAGCCTCCTCGGCCAGGTTAGGTCCCCTCTTCCTCCGGGCGTGCTAGTCACCACCCTGTGCCTCGCCTCACCCTTCACAGCACTGCCGGTGACCGCGGGCCGTTTATTATGTAATTACCGGTTCGGTATTAAGCTGCACCAGCAAACAGAAAGCAGGGCCTCGGCCGGGCCTTTGTCAAGGTGCTGGCACAGAGCAAGCGCTCGGTATCTGAGTGAATGAACAGCTGCCCCTTCGGGTGCCTGCAACGTGCTAGAAGCTTTACATGGGTCGTTCCCACTTGGCACAGCAACCCAATGAGGTACGAGCGCTAGTCTTAGTAGTCGTGCTCCCGTTCTACCGATTAGGATTATAGAAACGTGTCCAAGGTGACACGGGTGGTAAGTGCTGGCTAAACCCCAGGCTGGTCTCCCCTCAAAGCCACTACACCACGCTTCCCTCTGAGCTCCCACGGGCTCACTCAGCACCGGACACACGGGAGGAGCTCGACCAAGAGGGACAGATGGAGTCACCCACTATGTCATCTCTTTGGTCCTCACAGTCACCCTTGAGGCCTACAAAGAAGAATTATAATTCCCCTTTTCCAAATGAGGAAAGAAAACGGAGTCTAGGGGTTCAGACGGTCACCAGAGGTAGGTGGCCATGCTGGGCTGGTCCTAGGTCTCCTGGCTTCTCTCTGGAGTGATTTTCTCCACAGCATAACCATAGCTAGGCACGGATGGGTGGAAGTATGCAGGGAAGCCATGCAGAAAAGAGGTAACATAGCAGGCTTGAGATTGCCATCCTTAGAAAGTTCTGCTTCTAAGGATGGCCCTTGGTTAACATCTTGGAGGGTGGATTTGTGGCAGGTGCCTCTGACTGGTTCGGGTGGTGCACTGGGCCCAAACTGTTTTTGCAAGCAATGCGGTTGTTGCTGAGCACTTGTTTTTCTTCTGGAAGTCTGGAATTTTGGTATAAGTTAGGCAGGGGATGCCTACATAACCCATCCTCAATAAATACCCTGGGCACTGAGTCTCTAATGAGGTTCCCCGATAGACAACATTTCACACGTTGTCACAATTCAGTGCCGGAGGAATTACGTGATCCTATGTGACGTTGTTGGTGGGGAGGACTCTTGGAGCCTGCGCCTGGCTTCCTCTGGACTTCTCCCCGTGTGCCTTTTTCATTTACTGATCTTACTTTACATCCTTCCACTGTAACGAATCATAGCTGTGTGACTATATGCTGAGTCCTGTGAGTCCTCATAGAATATCAAGGAACCTGGGTATGGTTTTGGGGAGGCATTCCTAACAAGAGATGAATTTGAGTTTTCTTTGAAAAGGGGCATGAATTAGTCTATTAAAACAGGAGGAATTCTAGGCAGAAGAAATGATGTGAAGAAAGTTAGGAACAGGTAAGTCAGATGGAGAAGACCCTACAGCCGTACGACACAGCCAAGCAGAGTTGACATTGAGAGAATCGAGCATTACGGCTGTGGGGTGGAAGAGACGGGCACTAGAGAAGTCCCACTTGTTCTAACGACCCAGCATCAGTGAAGGGAACCACTTGAAATCACACAGATGGACTTACTGTCAAGGAAGGACTGAAAGAATTTAGTGTCTGGCTGTCCACAGCGAATATCCACGGAATTGGACATTTCTCAGAAAGGTCTCCAGAAGTACCACTGAGCAGTTGAAGCAACAGCCTAAATTATTGGCTTTTCAAATAAACCACCTCAATATGAGGAAGTCAGTCTGCACCAGAATAATCTACTTCCCATCCATAAAGGGCAACTATTCACTCCTTCCTTATCCCTTCGAAACGCCTTTGCCCACAGTCCAGTATCCCCTCCCATCCCTCCTGTCCACTTCTCACTCTTCAGGAGGGCTTCCTGGAATAACCCCACTCAACTGTCGAATCGCTTCTTTTATTCTGCAACTCCGTAGCACTGAAGCCTTCACTTTATGTTAACTCGTTTGCCTTTAACCCAGGGCAGCATGGTAAGTTTTCCTAGGTTGGATCATAGGTATCTGCCCAGCCTCTTCCTCAGAATCTTCATGTCATGATGGCAGAAGAGGGACTTTCACGACTGTTTGGCTTCACCCCACCCACTTGCCTCCATCCTCTAGCATCAAGGGCCCCTCTAACGGAAGGCTCTGCATACAGCCTGGCTGTTCCAAGCCACCCCCCTTGTAGGGGAGCATGGAAAGGGCTCTGGCTGGTAGCTTTGTACCCAGTCACCTTCACTCCATGCTCTGCTCTGACGCGCAGCTGGCTCCCACTAAAGGAACGGCTCTGCTCCTGTAATCAAGCCAGTGCCTGTATTTTGCTTTCCAAATCCATTCTGTTTCTTCTGCTGGGTCCCTGGTTCACCTCCCTACCCAGCACTGTTTTCCCTCCAAGATGGCAGCTGCTCTGCCCACAGATTATTCTAAAGACTGGAATCCTGTCCCTGAAACCTACTCCCTGGGGCCGGGCCCCCATTATCTGCTGCTGTCTGCCCTCCTCTCTGGCGTCTGCCTGCCAAGGGCTTGTCCCAGCTTCTCCCCACCATGCCCTCCCCCGTCCCAGCTCACCTGTCCCCCGGAGACTGAGGTCTGCCTGGTCTAGAGATTGCAAAGTGACAGCACCAGGCTAGTTTAAAGGATGGTCCACCCTGGCACTTGGCAGTTCTTTCGTTTGTCTGTTTTTAATTTAAATTTGAATGCCTTTAGGCTAGACACACATTTTGCACCTCCCCAGAGACCCCACAACTCCCTACTGCTATGACACACATGGAACAAGAAAACCAGCTTTACTGAGTACCCACCAGATGCCAGGCTCTGTGTACATATTGGCTCATTGAATCCTTCCACCAGCCTCAAGCGAGCGACATTACTATCTCTCTGTGGAAACACTGAGGCTCCTGGAAGTTGGGCAACTTGCCCAGATCATACAACTACAACCAGCAAGCCATAAATTCAGATTAGAACCCAGATCTCCCAGCTTCTGCAAGTCCACACGATTTCCACTATGCATTACGCCCCCTCTGCTGCGGGCGTAAGAGGATACAGGAGGAGGGCAGGGCAGCGAGTAAATGCACGATTGAGGTAGTACAGGAAAGAGGTCGAGTGGATGTGAACTCAGGTAGCAGCCCTGGTGCCCAGAACCGGCTGGAGGAGACAGGCCAGACATTACCGTGGGAGAACAGTGGTGTCTGCACGGGTTAGGGAGACCTCAGAACTTCTTTCTCTTCAGACGGCTTGGGACAGGTGTCTAAGCGGCTCCTGAAACATCATGGTGAAGATTTTGTGTGTCACAAATCAAACTGGCCAGGAAGAGAGCTGGGGGAGAGACAGAAACCTTTCCTCAAGGGTGCTGGTTTAAACCTTGGGAGGTCAGGAGGGCTCGAGGGAGAGGAGCGCAGGGGATAGAGGGCGAGCCTGAGGACACAGCCTGGGCCTCATACCAGCACTTGCAGGGCAGAGGGAGGATGAGAAGCTTGAGGTCAAGGAAGGGAGTGTCAGTGGGGCCAGGGGGGCACCCTCCAAGGAGATGGGCAACAGCTGCACAGCAGGCTGGCGACTGAGGATTACCAGGCCCCAGAAACCCTCAGGCAATCTGAGCAGCAGGCCAGGTGCATGGCGCTGAGTGAGGAACACAGCCTAAGTACAAGTGTTGGCTGCTCTTTCCAGAAGCTTCTCAGTGAAAGGGAGAGAAGAGGGGGTGCAGAAACATGGGTTTTTCCTGTTTAACAGAGGCTGAGTTAGTGGAGCAGGGGAAGAAGTCAGTGGTCAGGAAACAATGGAGGGAACCTGTCAGAGGGAGCAGAAGGCTGAATCTGGGGTGTAGGTGGAGAAGGTGTTCTCCCGTGGGTCAGGAGAGTACCTTTTCCCTGAGAGAAAACAGGCCACGGGGGAAATCCCAGGGATGTTCTAAACTGGTGAGCAGAGAAGCCGGTGAAGCGTGTGTCCAGCCATGAGGCACGGGGAGCTGCTGAGAGAGAGATGGGTCCCCCTTCCCTGCTCACACCCCCCGGGGAAGGGCGCTCCACGGGCTCCATGATTCAATGCGGGGCCACAGACCCTGCAGGTGCATGCGAACGTCCCCTGCTCTTGCTGCCACCCGATCTGAGCGCGCACCACCACCTGCCTCCTGATAACAACAAGCAGATTCATCCCCGTCGCTGCAAATGGATTTTGAATTTTTCTGTCAGGACGGATGAGTATTTTCACTTTTATTTCCTCTCGGGTCCTCCAGCCCACTTCCTCACAAGACAGGGCCTGCCGGGGGCCATGCGGATCCACTGCTGTCCGACCCTCCAAATAAAGCTCTCCTCTGGGCAAAGCAACAAACTCAGTGGGGCCTAACGCTGGCCTCAGCCGTGGCGGGAACCTCCAACCCTGGGGATCACTTCTGCCCCTGGGACATGTTCTCCTTTCCCCCAACACACACACAGACACCCGCATAGCTCTGCTGAGGGGAGGACTCCTGCCCCAAAGGAGCCTCAGAAAAAGCCACCACCCGGGCAGAAAAAGCTCTTCAGAGACTGGGTCTGCCAGTGCTTCCGCTTCCCTGGGTCTATTAGCTCTGAAAGACCCCGGATCAGTGACGGAGGTGTCAGGCAGCCTTTGACGAATGCCTTTCTGGTTCCCTTCTGCTCCTCCCACCCAGAATCCTGACTTCCTCTAGCTGAAATAACCCAAGAGCACAGGACTTGGAGGCGAAAGACTTGGGCTGGGGTCCTGGCTGGTCCCTACATCCCGTGAGAGCTTCCCAGTCACTTCCGAGCCCCAGCTTTGCAACCAGCTAAGTGGAAGGAACAGCACCTGCCTCTCCCTTCTCTCAGGGAGGCAGGGAGAGGTTAACCAGGTGAGAAAGGCTATTTTCAAACTGCCCAGGGCTCAGCCTGTCTAGAGCCCCACCCAGCACAGGTTCCCCAGCCATCAGCCCCTAGCAGCTCAGAGCCCGAGGGAGACACATCCCCAATGAATCCAGTGCAGACATTTGCTTAGGCCTACTCTATGCCAGATTCCTGGACGTAAACAAGAATAGACACAGGTCTTGCCCCCCAGTTCACTCGGCTGGGCAGAGCTAACGGGGCGGGCATCTGTTCACGCAGTGGCCAAGGCAGAGTCACCAGAACCTGGTCCGTGTCGCTGGGAATAGACCAGACACGCATCATCAGAGTCCAGGCTGAGGAGGAGGTGGGCAGACTTAGCTCTCTGAGAAACCAGGGTGGGGGCCTGGAACCAGATACCTGGCCCAGCACGGGAGCCTAAATAAAGGGTTACTACACTAGTGCTTCGCCCTCACCGTCTGGGAGATGTGGACAATAATCCTGCGCTGGCCTCACTCACTAGGATATCATGGAGGACAACATGAGAATGGCAATGAGAAAATGCTTTAAAAAGGAAAGAGCTTTATAAAGATGGAATTATTTTTTTTCTTCAGGGTCCTCCGCAGTGAAGCTGAGATAATCCCTGAGGGTCTGTTTGTGTAAACGCTGGTGAGCCTTTCCCATGGCTAGCCTAACAGGCCTGACTCAGAGGCATCCAGCTCCCTCGCTCTGCAAATCATCCCCTACTGAAATATCCCTCTCACTGCACTTGGTACTTTCAGCGGATGGGGCCTCCTCTCCTTTCCCTATTCTTCCCACTGCCCTGCCACCCAGGGCCAATGGGTACCAGGTGATGGCTGGCTGACAGATGGAAACACTGCCCAGCCTCCTCCCACTGCCACAGACCTCAGCCCAAAGCCCAGAGGACCTGAGAAAATAACCTCCTCCATCACCGCCTGTCCAGCAGGACATCCAGAGGCTGGCTCAGATAGGAGACTTTCTTCTGCTTCTGTCTAGGGCTGGGGGAGGGAGAGTCCAGGATCTGAGTGCCTACCCATTCCTCAGGGTTCAAAACAAAACAATAACAAACACAACAAAGAGTTGACAGGGGCTCGGTATTTTATGCTTCCGTCTCATATCCATCTTTCCTGCAGCAATGCCTGTCCTGTGCAAACAGCAGAACTGGGGGGAGGAGTGTTCAGAGGCTAGGTTTTCACCCAGACGATCCAGTGCTAACGCCGTCTCGCTGGCCAGGTGAGGAGGGCAGAGCAGCCAGAGGCACTGTGGATTTGAGAGGTCGCACCCGGCCCTTCCGGCCTCAAGCTCTCACGCCCTGAACAGGTTCTATTCCCAGAAGTACTTCAGTGTCTTTGCATTTTGTCTTCCAGAGCCCTTTTAAAATGCAAACGCCCCTGGAGGGAGAAACCGTATTCCGCTGGCCCCAGCCACACAGCACCTGGGCCCGATAAATATTTACTGAATTAGATTGGTTACGCGGGGCCTGTCCTCACAGGACGCGGGTCGGAGCGCAGGGCTGAGAAGGGTGGGGCTGCAGGGACCGCCTGGGCAGGGAGCCACGCCTCCTTCCGCGAGCTCGAGCAGCCCCGCCAGCCACGGCGAGATAACGTGAGTTAGGAGAAAGTAAATCTGAAACAGCCAAATATGGAAACTCTGCAGGAGGGGGCAGAACCAGCCGAGAAAGTCGGCAGCGGCGGAGCGGCGCAGCGGAGTGAACCACAGGAGCGCGGCCCCAGCGCTCACTGACAATTCTCAGAACTGCCAAAACCCTGCAGGGCAGGAACAAGGGGGAGGCAATCTGGTCTGGAAAACCCAGATTCCACCAATTCTCTGGGTGTCCCTGGGCAACTCACTTCAACTCCCCGAACCTTGGTTTCCTCCAAGACCCCTCTGAGCTCAGCTTAGGGTGTGTGTGCGCAGTGTTGTGTTTTGTCTCGTGTTGTGTTTCTAAATGAGCACGCTCCATCGAACAGTTTGTGGAGGTTTCCATTCATTCTAATATTCCAGTTTCATTCCGGAGGGCTCTGGTTGGAGAAGTTCTGCAGAAGTGGAGGGGGTGCTTAAGGGTACGGAGGGAGAGCCTAGGGTTTGCAGTGCGTGTGTACCGGGCTCGCCTGAACCCCCAGCCCCCACAACCCGCTAAGTCCCCCAACCTGAACCTGGTCCATCCAATCCACAGCCGCGCTCTGGAGCAGCTCCCCAGCTCGGGACCCCCAGTTGCGTCCACACCACACCCTTCCTCTGCTAAGAAAACCCGCTCCGAGCTGCGGAGCCCAGCTGTCTCCCGAACCCCCTACAGCACCTCCTCGCCCGCAGCAGCGGCCACCTGCCCCGCGGGCTGGCCCGGCCGCGTCGCACTCACCCCCCGCGCCCTCCCGGCGCTGGTCGGAGCCCCGGTCGGGGGACTCGCTGACGCGAGCAGGGCGGAGGCCCGGGGCCCCAGCGGCCGGGCGCGGGGCACGGGGAGGAGGCTGCGGGTCTCTTGCCGCTGCGGCGCTTTCGGTTTCAAAGCAAACGGGACAGGCCAAAAAGCGCTCCTCGGTCCCCTCACTCAAGCCCTGCAGCCGGGTGGCTGATCGCCGCTGCCACCGCCGGGGCGGCGACCTGCCGGGACTCACATGTGGCTCCGCGCGGGGGGTCCGTCGGCGCGGGTCCGCAGGCGCGCGGCTACTCCAGGAAGGGGCCGGCGGCGAGGCGGGGGCGAGGCTCTCAGCCCCCGAGCCCGGCCTGCTGAGCCCGGCCGGGGAAGGAAGGAGGGCGGGCCCGGGACCGGGAGGGGAGGGGCCTGGGGCGGGGCCCGCGAGCGGTCTGGGCGAGGGGCGCAGGCCGGGGGGTGGGGTGGGGGGAAGGGCGGACGCGCGGTAAAGTGCTGGGTAGAACGCTGAGCGACAGTTACTGAGCAGTTAGAAATCTAACCCACCCTCACTAGAATCACAAGTACTTACAAACAAAAAGCATCTCAGATTTTCCTCAAATGCCTCTGAACTGCACACATCTTACCCCTCAACCTGGGACAACCAAGCTCAGCCAACCCTTTTTCATGCTTTGACCCCATTAGCTCAAGGTCTCAGGTCTGGTTCCAATCAGTCCTTCCTCATCTTCCTTAGCAGGAGCGCAGATTTGCCAGCCCTCCTCCTTGCTGCTGGTCTAGCAATCCCTTAGAGATGTCGAGGTCGCCCTTGGACCAAGGGCTTCCCAAACATCTCTTTGGATCTTCAAAACAACCTTGCGAAGTAGGCCTGGTCCTCCTCATTTCACCTATGAGCTATTTGAGGTCCAGAGAAGTGACCTGAAGTGATGTGCCGGAAGCTGGACCCTCAGCAAGTGCTGTAGCTACAATTTGATCCTGGTTCTCCCGAGTCTGAAACACAGGACTCCCTTACAATACCCCTCTCCATGAGCATGTGTTCTGAATGATATTTGTCGTCTAATAAATCTCCTCTGCGGGGCAACTGGGGGGCTCAGTTGGTTAAGCATCTGCCTTCGGGTCAGGTCATGATCTCAGGGTGCTGGGATCAGGTCCCCCATTCAGCTCCTTGCTTAGCGGGAAGCCTGCTTTTCCCTCTGCTTGCTGCTCCCCCTGCTTGTGCTCTCTCTGACAAAGAAATAAAATCTTAAATATATATGTGTATATATATATATATATACACACACACACACACACACATATATGTGTATATATAAATCTCCTCTGTGAAGGTTGATGGGGCATGAAGAGCATGGACTTTGGAATGAAATAGACCAGAACTCCAATCCTAGCTTCCTCACTTTCCGTTAGGCAAACTCGGGCAAGTTATTTGACTGCCTTGAGCTTTAATTACTCATCAGTAAAAGGGGAGAATTAGTGAAATGCACAACCCAGATATGCAGAGGAGCCAGGCAGGAATCAGACATGCTCTGGGCTCCTGGTACTGTCATTGACTGTGATTCAATGGCCTCTCCCCGCCCTCCTCTCCATCAACTGAATAAAGCAACCAATTTGTCCCTAGAATCATTTCAGAGTTTTAAGGATAATGAAATCAGATTCTGGGACAGATAGTGGATCTTTAATCATGGGCTGCATGACTTCAGGGCTAGGAATCTAAGTCAGGAGGTAGAGGAATTTTCGACAGGTATTAGTTGAAATTAAAGGACATTTCTCAGCTCCTCATGTTGATTGCAGAATCCTGGGCAAGGTGTCTGGAAGAATGGAGAAGACAGACCCTGGGAATAAACAGGTCTGATGGAAGAGACATGATCCCTTTCCTCGAGCATCTTTAAGATGGATAGGAAGGACAGGATGTAAATGTACATATGAAATCAATATTAAATACTTGCAGAGGATAGCTAACATTTATTGTCTTATTATACACCAGGTACTGCGCTCAGTGCTTTATTCCTATTAACCCATTTAATCATCAGCCCTATTTTATAGATGAGAAAACTTGTCTCTTGAACAATTTTCCCCAAACTGCGAAATCCTTAGTTTGGAAAGATGGGATTTCAACCTGAGAAGTCTGGCGCTATTAGCCATCACACCACCGTGACCCTCAAAGAAATGGTTGGTGTAAATTCAAACAAAACAACTTTAAGAAGGTGACAAATTTTAGCAATTTTAGTGTTCTGAAAATATTTGCAATGTTATGAACAGAATGGTCTTCAAACTAAATTCATCTATAAAAATAAGGGCAAGATTAGACTATACATTAAATTTTTACACAACAGAAAAGGCCTCAACTTTTTATCTGTCTCCTATAAACACCCTAAGTTTACCCTCAAACTTCAAAGAGACGTGGCTTTCAGCTGTTTCATTTGCTGAATAAATTAATAGGGGAAGAGATTGCAGCCCGGGCTGTCAAAGGAAGATTGTGCAGATGGAGCGGGGAGGGCGCCACCTACTGGAAAAGCAGATGGATGTATCACCTTCCTCGTGCTGCCCTTCTGTGACAGGACCAATTAATACAGGCAGTTAGGAGCGCAGTAAAATGTCACATCTTCCATCACCTAGATGTCAGTGAGATCAGACAAAAAGCAAAAATCTTCTTGGGGCTTAGCGTGCACCTTTAACTTCCGTTGTAAGTCACAATGGAAAGTCTTTGCCTGTAATGGAACCACATATGGAAAGTATGATAGAGCAGCAAAACCTACCAGTGCTGAGGACATAGAATGCTCACTTGCTAAGTATGTTCTGCACTGAGACGATAAATGAATGAATACCTGTGGGTTTTCCGTATTTAAATTCTTGACCCAGTGATATGTGGTCCCTTTGCTTTCATCAAATAATCTTTAACCCAGCTCCGCCTGTGAGTAGGCTGACCACCACAAGAAAAGAGGCAAACGGTGCTGGAGGCAAGGAGCTTCTCCCAGGACAGGTGCAATTAAAAAAAAAAAAGACTCGTTTTCCAAAGACTCTTTTTTCCAACGGTATATCCATTGTATGGGTGTACCACAGTTTATTTATCCATTCACCTAATGAAGGGCATCTTGGTTTTTTCCAATTATGAACTGGAGTTAATTGGAAATTATGAATAAGGCTGCTATTAATTTGTATGCTGGTTTTGGTGGAAAATACATCTCCATATAGTCTGTATTTGTTCCAGAAGATCCCTCACTCATTATACACGTTCCGCTTTCCCCTTCTCTGTTCATAGTTTGTGTGATCATCAGCCTTTTTGTTGGAGAAATTAGATTTTTATTGTTTTAAATGTAGGCCTGCTGTCCTCACTGTATGTTTGGCTAAATGTGGATTTTGTCCATTTTGATAGTTCCTTTAATAAGATTCACACATGCAATTCCCATCAGTGCTTGGAAAAAAACATTTTAACATGTTAACTCTGCATAGTCAATGTAGGGCATTAAAAACTATATTTTAAGGTTATTATTTAGCTTTAGGAACCATGAAGTAAGATCATGGGTTTGATTGGCACAATCTGGTTTTGTTAGACTTTGTAATTGGTCAGTAACAAGGAAACCATTTATTCAGTATTTCTTTCTTTCCTCTCTTTCTTTCTCTTCCTTCCTTCCTTCCTTCCTTCCTCTCTCTCTCTCTTTCTTTCTTTTTGAGAATGTTGCCTACTCTATATGGAGAGATTGTATTTATTTTGTTAAAGATTTATTTATTTCTTTTAGAAAGAGAGAGAGCGAGAGCGGGGGGTGGGGCAGAGGGAGAGAAACTCAAGCAGACCCAGCACTGAGTGAGGAGCCCGATCTCAGGACCCTGAGATCAGGACCCTGAGATCACAACGTGAGCTGAAACCAAGAGCTGGGTTCTTGACAGACTGAGCCACCCAGGCGCCCCAATACGGAGAGATTTTAAACAACGCTCTTAGCTCTTATAACCTTGGTTAGCCACATCCTCTGTTGCACAGAAAACAGGACAGAAGCATTAAGAAGGAAAGGCATAAGCTCAGGAAAGGGCTTATCCTGGGAAAAGCTGACTAAGTTCAAATGTCCTTGACTCCCACACGTAGTCTATGACCTTGCTCCTTTATCCTGAGAAACACGCACAAGTCTCAGCAGGCACAACGAGGGCCTGTCATTATGATACACCGTCCTGAGGCTGCTGCATCCATTGCACACACTTTAGTTACGTATTTTTTCCCTCTTTTAAACATGTTTACTGTTATACCCTCAATACCACAAAATCCACCCAATCAATGAATTTTAGTAAATGCAGACAGTTATGCAACCTTAACCAAAATAAAACTTTAGAACAAACCCATCACCCTGTGTGTCCTTTTACAGTCCATCCCTACACCGAGTCCTGGACTCGGGCAAGAGCAGATCTGCTGTTTCTATAGTTGTGCATTTTCTGAAATATTTATATGAATAACTACATACTATTTTGTGTCAGTTGACATAATGTTTTTGTGGGTCATTCAGTTTGTTGCATATATCAATAGTTTCTCCCTTTTTATTGCTGATTGGTACACCATTGTATGGATACTCCGCATTTTTTTACCTGTTCACCAGCTTATAGACATTGGGATTATTTCCAGTATTGGGTTATTATGAATAATGCTGCCATGAACATTAAAATACAAATTTTTGTATGGACATACATTTTCACTTCTCTTTAGGTAGATACCTAGGAGAAAAATTACTGGGTCGTGTTGTATATGAACATTTAATCTGTTGGAAATTGCCAGTTTTCCAAAGTGGCTGTATCACTGCATATTACATTTCTACCAGCCATATGAGAAGTTCCCAGTTTCTCCACAACCCTGGCAACAGTTGGTATTGCCAGTCTTTTTAATAGTAGCCGTTCTAGTTGGTGTTATAGGTGCCTCATTGTGGCTTTACTTTGCGTTTTCCTTATGACTAATGATGTGACATTTTCCTTATACTCCTTTGTCATTTGTCCTTTGCATGACTTCTCTATCCAAATGTCTGTCCAAATTTTCTGCCCATTCTAATTGTTTTTTGTTGTTTTTGTCCTCTTATTATTGACTTGTTAAGAGATCTTATTACTAGATTCTTAAGAGTTCATTATATGTCTGGATACAAATCTTTTTTTTTATGACTTTATTTTTATTTATTTGACAGAGAGAGACAGCCAGCAAGAGAGGGAACACAAACAGGGGGAGTGGGAGAGGAAGAAGCAGGCTTCCAGTGGAGAAGCCTGATGTGGGGCTCGATCCCAGAACACTGGGATCACGCCCTGAGCCGAAGGCAGACGCTTAACGACTGAGCCACCCAGGTGCCCCTGGATACAAATCTTTAATCAGATATATATCTGTAAATGTTTCCCCCTTGTCAATAACTTGCCTTATTTTCTTAGTTGCATCTTTTGAAAAGATGTTTTTAAACTTTGAAGAAATCCAAATTATCAATTTTTTCCTGTTATTTATCATTCTTTTGATGATGTATTTTATTCCAGGAATTCATAGTTTCAGTTCTGACCTCCAGGCCTATGATCCATTTCAATCTGATTTTTGTGGACAGTGTGAGGTAAGGATCAAGGTTTTTTTGTTTTGGGGGTTCTTTTTGGCATGCAGATATCCTATCCTTTCTGCCATTGAACTCCCGTTGCACATTCATTGAAAGTCAATTAACCATGTAGTGTGAGTGTACTTCTGGAGTCTATTCTGTTCCACTGTCTATATGTCCATCTTTACACCCTTTATAACAAGTAATCAGTTAGTGCAAGTCCCCAGTTTTGTTTTGTTTTTTAAAGATTGTATTTATTTGAGAGAGAGAGCATGAGTGAGGCGAAGGGCAGAGGGAGGGGGAGAGAGAGAGAGAGAGGGAGAGAGAGAGAGATATCTCCAGCAGACACTCCCCTGGGCAGGGAGCCCGATGCAGGGCTCCATCCCAAGACCCCGGGATCATGACCTGAGCAGAAAGCAGAGGCTTACCACACTGAGCCATCCAGGCACCCCTGGTTTTGTTTCCAAAATTGTTTTAGTTAGTCTAAGTTTCAGGTTGGCATTTGTTTTTTGTAAATGAAGTTTTATTGACATATAGCCATGTCTGTTGATTTATATATTTTCTAAAGCTATTTTGTACTACGTGGGTAGAGATGAGTAGTTGCAACAGGTGTGGACTGTAAAGCCTAAAATATTCTGTCTGGCCATTTATAGAAAAGTTTGCTGACCCCTGGTCTAGGTCTTCAGCATTGCTACATAAATTTTGGAAATAGCCTGTCAATTTGTGCAAAACAATCCTGCTAAGATTTTGATAGAGATTGGGTTGAATCTATAAATTAATTTGAGGAGAATTACCATCTTAACAATATTAAGGCTTCCAATCCATAAACATGGTATATCCCTCCATTTGTTTAGGTCTTCTTTAATTTACCTCAGCAGTATTTTATAGATTTTAGTGAACTGGTCTTTCACATTTTTATTAAATTTATTCCTAAATATTTTATTCTTTTTGATACTATTGTGAATAAAATTGTTTTCTCAATTCCATTTTCAGATAATTCATTCCTACTATATATTCAGTCGATTCTAGATTGATCTTGTATCCCATGACCTTCTTAAACTCACTTATTATTCTAGTAGGTTTTTGGAGGTTTATTAGTATTTTTTACATGCAAGATCATGTCATCCACAAATAAAGACAATTTTTGTTCTTTCCCATCTGTATGCCTTTATTTTTCTCACCTTTTTGCTTTGCTAGAATGCCCAGTTAAATGTTGAAGTTGTGAAAACAGACACCCTTCCCTTGGTTTCAATCCTTGGGAAAAGCATTCAGTTAAGTATGGCATTATTTATGGGCTTCCTGTAGATGCCCTTTATCAGGTTGAAGAAATTATCTTATATTTCTGTTTTCTGAGAGTTTTTATCATGAATGGGTGTAGATTTTGTCAAATGTCTTTTCTGTGTCTACTGACATGACTGTCTTTTCCTTTTATTTTATTAATGTGATATACTGCAACGATTCTCATCAGAGGGTGATTTTGCTCCCTGGGGAACATTTGCTAATGGCTGGAGACATTTATGATTGTCAGTCTGGGGCTGGGGGAGAGGAGGGTACTGGCATCACATGCAGAGGCTGAGGATTCTGCTATACATCGTACAATGCATAACAAAGAATTATCTAGCCCAAAATGTCAATAGTGCTGAGGTTGAGAAACCCCACACTATTGACAGAAAGAAATCAACCTTAGCTGATTTCTGTTAAACCAAACTTGCATTCCTGGGATAAACACCACTGGGTTATGCTGTGGAATTCTTTCTGGATGCTACTATCTTCCTAAGGACTTTTACATCTCTGTTCACTAGAGATATTAATCTGAAGTTTTCTTATCTTCATTTCGCTTTGAATCAGAGTATTAATGCTCTCATGGAATGAGTAGGAAAGTGTTCTTTCCTCCTGTATTTTCCAAGTTTGTGTAGGTTTGGTATTATTTATTTAAGGATTTAATAGAATTCACCAGTAAAGCTATCTGGGACAAGACTTCTGTGTGTGTGAAGATTTTAAGTTACAAATTCAGTTTCTTTACTTGATTCAGATTTTCTATTTCTTTTTGAGACAGTTTTGGTAAGAATTTGTCCATTTCATAAACATCACCCAATTTATTGGCATAAAGTAGTCATAATATTCCTTTACAAATTATTTTAATTTTTGCAGGTTACACAATGTTGACCCCTCTTCCAGTCTAGATTTTGGTAATTTATCTGCTTTTTATTCTTGATCTAAAAAATTTTCTAATAGATTTTCAATTGTTGATCTTTTTGAGAAGCTACTACTGGTTTCAGATTTTTCTCTATTGTTTTCTAATCTATTTCATTTATTTTTCAACTATGATCTTTATTTCTTCTCTTCTGCTTGAGTTTACTTTCTTCCCCCTAGCTTTTAAAGCGGAAAGCTTAGATCATTTAAATCTTTCTTCCTAATATATTTAAAGCTAGAAATTTCCTTCTAGGCACCACTTTGCAGCATCCAGATTTTTATATACTGTGTTTTTACTTATTTTCAGTTCAAGATAGTTTCTAATTTCTCTTGTAATTTATTTTCTGACCCATAGTTTAGAAATGTGTTTAATTTTAATATTTGGGAATGACAGATTACTGTAGCTGATTCCTAATTCCATTGTATTCAGAGGACGTAACTCCAGAAGATTTGAATGCTTCTCCACATATTAAAACTTGTTCCTGGCACAGAATATGGTCTATCTTGGAAACATTTCACGTGTATTCTGTTGTTGGGTGGAATGATCTTTGAATTTCAATTAGAGGTAAAGGTGATTGATAGTGTTGTTCAAGTCTTCTATATTCTTACTCACTTTTGGTTTTCATGTTCTATCAATTTTTGAGACATGGGTATTGAAATTATGGACTTTAATGGTTGGATTTGCCTACTTCTTGCATTTCTCAGGGATCCTCTTGATGATGTGGAACCTTTATCATTATTAAATGACCACCTGTGTCTTTGATAACAATCTTTGCTTTGAAATCCTTGACATGTTATTATCTAGTCACTCCAATTTTCTTTTGTTAAGATGGTATATATTCATCTATTGTATTGGTTTTCTACTGCTGCATAACGAGTACTACTCCTAAATTCAGCAGTTCAAAGCAACACTCATTAATTCAGGTCCTGTAGTAAGAAATCAGGGGCACAGCTGGGCTGAGTTCTCTGCTTCACGGTCTCTCAAAGAAAGGCTGGAGTGTAACCAGAGAATGCAATAGTCTACTAACAACAGAAATCACAATCTTTTAATCTAACCACAGAAGTGACATCATCACCTTTGCCATATCCTATTGGTCAGAAGCAAGTCACTACATTCAGCCCACATGTAAGGGCATGAATACCAGGAAGCAGGAATTTTGGGGGGCCTGCCCCCATCTCTGTCTCTAATCTGAGGTTATTATGGGACATTTCTGAGGATGTTTTCCTGTGCTTTTGCTTTCATGGAGTTGAGAGGTTCTTCAGTCGTTAGGTTTTGTCATAAATCTGTTTCCATCTGCTGGTGGCACCTCCCCTGGCCTTCCCACACCGTTAAGGGCTATTTTATTTTTTGTTGTCATTTCAGTAAGATTTTGGAAGGGAAGAAAAATAAACTGGGGCTCATGATGTGAAGTAACTTGTTGAATGGGGTTGGAAAAGTCACCATAGTACAAGGAGGACTCTTGTATATACAAGCCAAGTGACAAGCCCCTCAATGGCTGTTTTCAAACTCTGTTTTGGAAAAGCAACAACATATGAACAAAAATGGTGTTAGGAATAAAGGCTTCTTGAAGCCAAACCCTACCAATCATGAAAGCTGTTCTGGGCTGTAAGCTAGATAGCTCAAGAGATAAAACTTTTGGGGGCGTCTGGGTGGCACAGTGGTTAAGCATCTGCCTTCGGCTCAGGGCATGATCCCGGTGTTCTGGGATCGAGCCCCACATCAGGCTCCTCCACTAAGAGCCTGCTTCTTCCTCTCCCACTCCCCCTGCTTATGCTCCCTCTCTTGCTGGCTGTCTCTGTCAAATAAATTAAAAAAAAAAATCTTAAAAAAAAAAAAGAGATAAAACTTTTGTTGTGATATTATTCAAGACCTCCTTAGCTACGGTAACTATACCCTGTATGTTTAAATAAGATTAAATAATACAGAATAAAAATTTAACCTTTCTTAAAATAATCCAGAGAAAAAAGACATTATATAAAGCATTCTGGGAGGTTAACCTTTATGCCATTTACATTGTGAAGACTGCTCCTAGATCTCTCTAGTTCTCATTCCTAGCCTCTTCTCAAGAGACTCTGCTCACCCAAATTCTAGTTTTAGGATTCTAAAGTTTAAGTTACCATATTGTAAATACCTATTCCCTTATCAATAAGCAACAGTCTAGCCACATGGCCTTTCAGATACAAACTCACACATCCAGGAGCATTCCTTTTAATATTTTACTCCCAAACTCCACTGCTACTGAAATTTATTGCTACAGAACATTCCTTCATTAAGGTAAAATTATGATACAGACTTACATTGGGAGGGGTCATTTGTGACCTACTTTGTCCTAAGAGAAGGTAGGTTACATACCCCCATTAATGCTGTCAGAACATGTCATTTCTTAGAGACATTTCATACCACATGGTTTCTCAAGCTTGATTATTGGATTCTTTCTGTATTCACTTACTCTGTTATCTTCCTATGAATATCTATAATGAATGCCTAGGTTAAAAAACTAAAACAAACATGTTAATTTTTCTTGTGTTTTCTTATAGTTACAATGTATTCATCATTTATTGTGGGGAAACACAAAGAGAAAGACAGATCCTCCTTTGAGGTCTAAGTCAGATTAATAGTTGTTTTGAGGAGACCTTCATACCCTAGTGTTAAGTGATCAGCCATAATTAATGTGTCTGAGTAAATCTTTTGATAGCAGGAAGAAATATTAAAATAGTACAACACATTTACTAACTAAACTCAGTACTTTCACCAAAAAACTTGGCAATATTAATATTTTTAAAAATCATGACTGACACTTTTTTTGCTTATTCCCTATATCTATTCCTAAAAAGAACGCTGGCCTATATTAAGACAGAATTTTACATTCTTTCATCTTTATTCTACATTGTATTTTACTCAATTGTAGGATTATTGATTAAGGAAAAGTTCTGATCAAAACTTACCTTTACCTCCATCCATATTACACTGGAATTAAAGAATATAGAAAAAATATTTTTTCATTGATATTACCAGGCGTATCAACAGTGTGATTTATTTTTAGTTATGTAATGAAAAAAATACTTGGGTGTAGATTTTTCAAAAATGATAACCTTGACATTATGAAATGGTCATTAAAATATTTCTAGATTTTGCTTTTTTATAAAAATCAATATTTAGAATTTCACAGTGAAGAGGTCCTAAATTCTTCATACAACATGAAATTATATAAAAATAGAAGACATAGACATCTTTAACTCTTTAATCCTTTGATTAAGCAGCAAGCATATCACTCTTCCAGGCCAAACACTGCTTAAACAAAAAAGAAAATTAATGACGTGCAAAATATTTACAAAATATGCAAAGCACACAATAAGACATCTCACTATATACATGTGTCATATTACTAACGAAGCTCAGATTTTTCTACTGTGTGCTCTAGTGTACGTAAATCAAATCACAGCACATCCCTCAGATACAGCATCTTGGCCCATGGCTGGGATAGAACAGATTTTTAAATGAATCATAATGTACTCAACAGCTGGACAGATGCTGGTGCTGACCAACTTGACTGACATGTCCCACACACTGTATACTGAAGGTCTACTGACAAGAGACAAGACAATAAAAGCCGTATAGTATGCACATATGCAAGACAATCTAAGTACTTTAAAAAAATGCTTTAGATATTTTCTTTTGATATATAACTGCCCACCCCCACCCCCCGTGGCTTTTAAAGTAAAAATAAGTATAAATTTTTGAATATTAAGAATTTTGAATCAGATTTTTATCTAGTTACAATCCAGGGGCAGGGACTATTTAAGATGATCCAATGAGAAAGACAAGACACACTCTGGAAAAAGTTTGTGTGAGAACTTAAGGTCCTTATGAAGAGAAGTGGTCTAAACTTCAAAATTAAAACTAATCAATGAATTTAAATCTAATAGCTCCTTAAGGCTTTAGAGCCAATGGCAGGGGCTATTTTTCCAATATTGGGAATATATGACTTCTCAAAACATAAATCAAGGGCTTTAGATGTTGACTATTTCGTAAAGTAGTTCTAGATATGATGAGAATATAAATGTGCAAACATTTAGCCTTAAGTTCCACTAGTACAATTATCTAAGTGATCTGTCCCTTTGCACAAGTCATGATTCCAATATGAAATCACTGTATCAAAAATATTAGTAACACATTGTTGAAATACTATTACTTGTAAAATATTCTTTGTAGGTGCTTAATGATTTATGTGTTAAGACTTGAAATGTTTTTGCTTCTTTATAAAAAAGGGGTCTCAGCATTTTAAGTTAACAGCACAATTGTGACAATATACTGATACATCTTTAGATAACACAGAACAAATTCTTAAATTTATTTTATGAAATATTGTTGATGATTTAACCCTAAACCAAACCCACAAGCACAGGTCGGCTGCAAGGAATACACAAATGTATCCAAATAGTACAATAGAGATTTATCAAGAAAACATCCTTTATATTAAATGCAGACCATATTAATAAGTATGAGGGCAATTTTAAGTCAGAACCTAAACACAAAAAGGGTATTGTAAATAAATGCTTCCATAACCACTATCTCCACGTAACTGACAAAATATAATTCTCTTCTAAAGTCCCCAAATATAGGCAACTACTAGTTAAAAGCAGATAGCATTTAGAAACATTTTTTTTTTAAATCAAAATTAACTCCATTTTCAAGGAACTTAAAGACAATGTACTTCAACAAATTAAGTTCTCATTTGTATGTAAAATTATTATTCTGATCCTCTTATTACTGACAGATGACAGGTCAATGACCTTTAAGCAAGGACTTTGCACTAGGACCCTAAACTGTATGTTAAAGGGTTAGTAGGTTCAGTACATTCTTTGTGGTTTCATATAATTGCTTTGCAATTGATTAAATTGCTTTCTTTTAAAGGAATATATTAAAATTCCTTTAGAAAAAAAAGCAAGATTTTTTGAAAAAAGGGATATGCACTATAATTTCTTAAATATGCATTAAATGAACATATGTCAAAATCTGAAATGCAGGCTATTTATTCTTGCACTCCTAACATAGGAAAATGTTGTTAAAAATTAAATTAAGGAAGAAAGAAAAAAAGTCAAACATCCTTAAGAAACTTAAGGAGTTTTCACAATTCCTAAGTCAATATTTCTGTACTAGGAGCCTTGACTATGAAGAGGCAGAAATATAAAGAATCTCAATAAAATAAATACAGTAAAAACAAAACAAAAAAACCTTGGTATATAGAATACTTAACCTTTTTTTTTCTTTTATGAGATCATGTCGCTGAATGTATACTCTAGAAAGGAGGCTAACTGTAGGCTTTTTGTTGTATAACATTTAGTTCGGTTACACGAACCAAAAAATTTCCTAGACATCCACTTATGCTAGCCCACTGCCACAGACCTAGTTCGCAGCCTCAGTATCTAGGAGGGACTGTTTTCTCCTCTTTTGCATCAGTCTGATGAGCATTGGTATAATGATGGGGTGAAGAGTTACTGTAGCTCTGTCCAATTTAATTTTAGTGCAGTGAGGACTGTGAATCTGTCTGAATTCCGATAAGTGACGGTGGCTGTTGACCACCAACCGTGGACAACACTGGTCTTGGGTTTAGACGGGGTGGCATAGAATTAGCAGGGCGAATGAGAGGTGGTGGAGGCTGATTTAAAGTTGGTCGGGGCTGGAGGAACCGGGCCTGCTGCTGGAGTGGAGGAGGCTGCCGGTGAAGAGCAGGGGCAGCAGGCAGTGTTGGACGAAGAAGTGGTGGAGGCTGGTTCAGAGTGGCAATGGGGGCTGTTGGTGTTGGAGTGGATGATGGGGCAGGAGGTGATGGACCCAGAGTCCGAGGAGCCTGTGGGGTCTGTGCCTAGAGGTGAGGAAACAAAAATACATGTATGAGATGAGAGTTCCTAATGAACTTAATACAATATAGTTTGGGCTGTCACAGGAAAAACAAAACAAATCAAAACAAAACAAAAACGTAACACCAGTGTTTTTTGGAAGCAAAAGCTTCTTTTATTTTAAACAAAACAAAACAAAAAACCAAAAACTGAAAAAGCAACGAAGCTACCAAACAGGCATCTTTATTAGTAACAGCTTAACACTGGAAATAAAAATAAGACTATGAAAGAACAATACACTCTCCATTCTTCTAGGATCAGAACTTAGCATGTCATTAGGACTTAAGAGTCACGAGAGAGGCACCACTGAGTCAGTGCACTGTCAACCTTTCATGCTCATTTAGCTAGTCCTCTGACAAATTAACCTTACAGAACACCACACAAAATGATGATTCCTCAACTCATATTAGCTCAAATTCCATACACAAACACACCTCCTCTTCTTCATCAGTGCTCTTCCCTGATGGCACATTAGAAGCACTTTTTGTCTCCTCCCCTAAAGTAGAAGCATCACCATTAGAAGCCTGGGTTCCTTGTTCTGCTTCCCACTCCTGCAATACCTCCTCTAAGTTAAACCGACGCCTGTAGTTTACAAAGAAGTTCTTCACTTGGCCAACAGTCTTGTTGCCAATTACATCTGCAATAGCTTGAAAATCTTTACCATATTTGCGGACACCTGGAAGGCAAAGTAAATAATACACCTGTGAAGGATCAATAAGGAGAGCTGTGTGTACTATACATCATGCACACACAAAAGATACCAGCAATGAAAATCCTTTCTCATACACTCTGCTCATTTCTCAATTCTGAGTAGAGACTCAGATATCAGGGTCACAGATGAGAACTATTAATTATGTCATTTCAGTGAGCCAGCACTTGCCTTCAACTGAACAATCAGAAACTTACCATTTTTTACATACTCAGTTATTTTCTCCAATCCTCTCTTGAACTCTCAAATACAGTCCATTTATTGTAAAGCATTGAATTCTTTGTTCCATCCTCAATTCCACATTCATTTATTTCCCTAGTAGCCAGTCACCTAAATTTGAGCAACACCGTTTGTAAACAAAACTGGATGGGAATGAGCCATCTCTTTTATCCCCTCAACGGACTGAGTGAGTAGTCGACTTTAAGAGTTCCCCCATTAAGAAAAGCATTATAATTTGGTCTAAATACCAGCTTCAATAGGATTACTTGCCTAATCTCACCAGGGTACCAATGAATAGAAATAAGAATTGAAACATAAAAAAGAGAATCATCACAATGTGATGGGTAAAAAAAAGAGAAGCTATTTTTCAGAGTTGGTTGGATTTCAACTCATCTAACAGTTCCAAAGACTGTGTGTGTGGAGGACTCTTCCCTAGCTGTACTTTACAGCCTACAGAATACGGTTACAGCAGTGACTACGTGTAGAGTACTTGCTGTGCTTACCATCACTACCTTAAATTTAAGAAGGACTGTACATTCAGTTACTTGAGAACCTAACTTTTTGTAATGAAAATTTTATTGTAATGAAAGATAATATTTGATTTATGGACTTGAGATAGTCAATTATACTACAGAATTTGGAATGACTTCATATAATCAGATGGATAATAAAGTGCTCTTAAGGGAATTCTAAAAGGACGTTCACTGACTCATCATTTAACTCAAAATATAAAAGGTGTCAAAAACTCTGATTTTACAATTTCATAACTATTGTTTAAAATACCGGAAAACAGTCACTCATTAATTACAGATGAAAAAAGAGAAAACAATGATACTTATGATATTAAAGTCTATAATGTAACCTAAGCAATCAGAATCATGGGAATTTAAATAAATTCAACATGTATACAATCACAGATGAGATAATAATATAAGGGTATGTCAACACCTCAAGAGAAATGCTAGATTCATTCTTAAGGATATCTACTGGTACGATCTACCCAATTACCTAAAAGCACCATCACGATACGACAAAATTCTTGTTTTTAATTTCTGCCTTTATTTTGTATGGAGAACTTGGGAATGAGCATCTCTCGCTTAAATTCAACTAGCCAGGCTTGACTCTAGGGGGAGTGCCTTATCTTAAAGAGCATTTTGGGCAGGTTTGACATGATTAAGCTATAATGATTTTTAATATAGAGTTTGGGGTCTGTAAACTGTGCTCATTTGCTTTGTTCTCAGGAAAGACATATGCATGACAATAAATTATGACACTTAATATTAATTACAGTATTTAGCAACATAAGTTCTCTTTAAATCCATGAGCTAATTTCCAATTCAAACTCTGTAACTGAGTAAAAATTCTAAGGGTGACACTGAGGGTTTATTTGGCAATAAAAACCCACCATTATTTAATACTAGGAATTATTGCTATCTATTCAGGTACTTCTCTACCACTTATACTTTGGAAAATAACAACTCATTTGAGATTGCTGCACTGAAAAATAACTCCTATTTAGTAATCAGACACAGAGTTCTACTGATGTACTAATTTTTACAAGGGGCATTTAATTTACATTCTAGAAATGACCAAATCTATTGAACACTTGAGTTTGGAAATGAAAACTTTAAATAAATCTAAGACTAGTTCTTCTGTATCGTAGCAAGAAGTCACATTAAGACTATCTGACTCCAAATATGAAGGTATTACAATCCTCAGAACACCTATTTGTTTAGCAAAATATATTCCAAAACCTACCAGTAAGTTGTCCCCACGTCTGATTCCATTTTATAACTGTCCCTTTTTTTGATTTTCCATTTTATTTTCTCTTGCTCAAGGGACTTTACCTTGTCACCAACATTGTTGGACTTCCCGAATTACAGACCCCCAAACCAAAACTACTTCCTGTAGGAGGCTTGGTTTTCCCATACACTCTGGATGTCAAGGACTTTTTCTAAGTCGCCTAGGTTCTGAGTCACCCAGTATGTTTATCATTAACTCAGGTATGCCATATAGACTACTCTGTAAAATCTTAAGGCTCAGACCACACTGCAGACTTTTGTAGTATGGTTGAGGATCCCACTCGTGTCCTGAGAACAAGTGGGCCTTCGGGGATGTTAATGCGCTCAGCCTGAAGGATGGCTGGGCACGGTCTGGAATAGCTAGTGTTTCTTGGCAGTCCTTTCTGGACAACGGCAGTCTCATTCGTTTGCCCCGGTGTGTTGTGACAAATTTCATAATTTTTTTCTGTATGCCATGATGTGAGAAAAGTTGGGAGGTACCGTCCTGTGAAATATAATGCTCAGTGCACAGGAAGTGCTCAGGAAATAGATTGGCTTTTCTTCCCCAAACCACAAGAATCGCATATAGCTAACTTCTTTAACACCTTCACATTTCCCATGATGCTAGTTCAACGGCATATTTTGGTTAGAAGGTGGAATTCTTAAGTCTATACTGTGGCTGGTAACTATGTAAATGCTAGTGAAACACAAACTGAAGACTTACTGGAACAGCTCCTTCAGAAGAATCCAGCTAGGCTTCTGGAGGAAAACCTAGCAGGGGTAGCAATGCAGAGCAACTAACTTTAACAACCCAGGACATCAGAGCTACTTCAGTTCCAATTTGTACCTGGAAGAAGGGTGGTCCACTCTTTTTTTCACAATTTATAGTAAGTAAGGACATCTGATTGCTTTATCAGCAAGGGAATCAAACACTGATTAAATCTCTCTCACTTCCTGAAGATGTAAAAGGGTTATTAGGTCCATCTGAATCATGGTTTTAAATTAAACTTCTCACCTTGGGGCAAAAGGTCAGTTTTTAAGGTCAGCAGAATGAAATTTTAGAAAATCCTAGAAGAGGTAAATTGCAAATTTCCCAGGAAGAGGGAAAAAAGTGTTTTCAGTCAAATTTTGAAAGTTACAGTCAAACAACTTGCCTACCTATGCTGGCAGATGATACCTTATAATCTTCAACAGACACTTCTGAAGTTTTGTTTGGGAATTAATATAAAAATATAACTATCATCATATTTTATAAAAGCCCACATTTTCCAAACAGTATTTTTCGTTCTGCCCAACAAAAACACATATTCATATTTTTTAAAATTTGGCTAGTAAGACTATAACTTCAGGAGCATTTGTGGTGTTGTGTTTTCCAACTCCGGACATGAAACTATAGGTGTCCTCCCCCCCACCCCGAGATAGAAGGGACATCATGAATCTGCTTTTGGTATGTTTAAGATGTTATCTTTAAAATCTGATTTTGGGCTACCCAGAAAAAAAAGTCAAAACATTATAGTGGCAAGCTGCTCCTAGGTGTAAAATTTGGGGGGGATATTGTTTCTTGCTTCTTATAACAATATCTCTAAAAGTGAGCATGTACTTAGTATAACCAGAAAATATAGTTTTGAAATAAGAACATAGTGACATCTAGAAACTC
Source organism: Ursus maritimus (assembly GCF_017311325.1). NCBI lineage: Eukaryota > Metazoa > Chordata > Mammalia > Carnivora > Ursidae > Ursus > Ursus maritimus. The sequence continues at coordinate 93,124,597 of NW_024424452.1, forward strand.
CAAGGATGTGGTTCTTTCCTATCAATAAGAGATTAATTTTAAACTCAAACAATTTGAGAACTTGCATTTCCTTCAACCTCCTGTAAATCTCTTCAAGAATTCATTTTTAAAGTTAAAAAAAAAAAAAAAGACATCAACAGCAGTGGGACCGTGAATGGTGCATCTAGGTGAGGACTACAAGTCAAAATCATATATTCTCATTCTAATATCTAGCCTTTCTCTTCCGAGTCTTGTGTTCCCATCATCCTTGTTATAAGTTAAATTCCACCACAAAGATGCTGGAAATTTTGAATCATGAGTTATCTGAAGCGAGTGAATCAGAGGGCTGACAATTATACTTTTGGTTCTCCATTCTTATGATACCTGTTATAATAGAAGAAACTCTCTAAAGCAAATGAGTGTCTTTTAAATGGAAAAATACGAATCTCCTGATCTCCATTTCCTTTTGCTCATTCATGTACTGGGTTACAATCCATATATTTTAATCAAGTGCCAAATTGCTTTCTCCCCTCCTTTAGGAACCATTCTAGCTTTTTTCTTAATGTATGGGATAAAATTAGAAAGAAGACAATTTCTAGGCTTGCAACCTAAAAATGAATGAAATGTATAAGCTACAGGAAGAGAAGGTAAAATTTAACTGTGAAAGCATAATGACTTGAATGTAGTTCTGTCATTTCCCGTTTTATGAGAAGGCAGACAATAAGAAAAAAAAATAAAATAAACATTAAAGCTGATATCTTGATAAAACTGGAAAAGTTTCTTGTTGTTTACCCTAAAATAGCACTAATATTTTAGCTGGGGAATACATTATTTTTTAGCACTAATATGAAATAAATGCATTTAAGAGAAGGCCTGAAATAAATATTGTACACCAGGCTTCCGCCCCTCTACACTTTGAAGAGTCAATGTTTTCTACTATCATTTAAATGTATTATTATTATTATTTTTAAAACAGCTAATAATTGTTCCATCTTACATGAAAAAAATACACCCAGAATCTAATTCTCTTCTTAATTCTTGCTAAATAAGAAATGTTTATCATATGAATATCAAGACTGACCTAAAAGCATTACAAATTAGAAAAAATATTTATATATGTATCACACAAGCTATAAACAGGGATATTTTCATTCACACAAATTGTGAAGACTATAATTAATATCCTAACTAATCTGTTATAATAGAAAACTCAGCTACTTAAGGCTGGCACAGATTACAGAAAGTATAGAAATACCATTTTTAACAAGTACTTTTTAGAGAGAGGTTTAAATTAGCCACATTTGTAACATCCTACCTGAGGACTCTTGAAAGAATGTTAATGAAGTTATAACATAGCTAGAACTAAAATTTAGAACTAAAATTAATATAATAAAGTGATAGATTACACAAGTATAAACATTCTTGTTTGGTCTGAGCATGATTTCCCCCCTTCCAAATAAGGCAGAAAGAAGGAAAAATAGTTTATTATTTATTTAAATAGTCATTATTTAAGTGGTAGTATTTAGTTAACAACAGTATTAAGTAGACGGGAAAAAAAGTGGGAAATATGTATTTAAGCCCTAGGAAATGATCCTAATATATGTATGCGGTTTTAAAAAAGTTACAATAAAAAAGTTAATTAACAGTAGAATAATAAGTCTCACTAATGACACTAGAGTTTATATTTCTCTCTGCAGGTCACTCTAATAGTCAATTATGAGCAAGATTTAAAAAGGCATTTAACAAATGAGTGTTAAATCAAAATACATACACAAAATGTCTTAAATATAAAGTGCTTAGAAACTAAAATATTAGTATCAAAACTTACATGATTTATTATTTTATAAAACTGAAACAGTCATAATAATATCATATAAAGGTTTATCACAAATAAAGATTAAAAAGAAGAAAAACAAAAGAACTGCCCGCTAAGACAGGTATTTCTGGACAGCAAACTGCATGTTAAAATAAAAACTGCAGTTATGTACCTTAACCACACTGAGATTCAGGTACATGTGACATTACTGTAGGATTATACCGTTTATAAGACACGCTTCTGAGCATTATATAAACGTGTGGGCTCATTAGCAAAAATGGTGCCTTTTAGTCTTCCCTATTTTGGATACAAATAGCTATATTGTTTTATTTTATGTAACGAACCCCCCTCCCAGAAGAGAAAAACAAAAAACCCTAAAAAACCCAAAGTGAAACAAAAATCCCACATATAGAGTTAAAATAAAGACATTAACTTATCAAGAAAGTGCCTTCAAAATCCCAACAACATGCGTATTTCTGTACAAACTGCTGCATTAGTATAATTTAAGAATTACTTTTTAAATGTGCATAAGAATACTGAATATATCTCAGCAGAGAGGAAATGTTTGACTATATCCATAAATATTCTTTTAATATTTATAAACTGAGATAATATACAGCTCAAACTATACATGTAAATCCTGCCATTGTCCCTTCCCTTGAATGCAGCTCAGCATATCTGACCCAGGCATAGGATTCCATGGTAGTGCTGCAGAACATCAAATCCTAAACATATTTCCCTAAGTGAGTCTCTCCAGAAAATCCTTTCACTGGGATAATTTTCATATTAGAGTACAGGATTAATAACTAACCTTTAAGTAAATGAAATACTGGAAATCAGGGTTAAATTCTACAGGACACACACACACACACACACACACACACACACACAGATGGATAGAAACACAGGTTTTACGTCAATAAAAGCAATGCTTCCCCAAATAACTATGTTAGAGCTATAAGTCATAGATCTAAATCAATATGAAACAGCCCCTGAAAATACTAGTTGTTTTGTTTTGTTTTTTAGTAACATGGAGCCTGACTCACGACCCTAGTCTCATGCTCTACCGACTAGGCCAGCCAGGCGCTCCTACTCATTTTGTAATCTAAATTTTAAACAGTTTCTAATTTAAAAATAGCTGTTATTGAACATTATAAACTAATTAAACTTTGTTCTGCCTCATTCAGAAACTTAGCTCCACAATTACAGATGCGCTAAATGCATAGCCAGCACCCTGCCTCCATAGGATCAAGTATTTATTCTGTTTATGAAATGACTGTTTTGTGCTGTATAGGCAAAGAGAAGGCTGACATCATCCTGATGGCACCGTCCTGTGACATTTTCTAATCACACTGGCAGGGTAATTCTTACTCACTCTAGTCCAAACTGCAGAGTCATCTAGTAATCAAATTATTCTCACATGCAAATGATACCTGCACATCCTTTTTGAGTTAAATATGTTCTCTATGTTTGAATAATTAGAATATTTTTCAAAGTATACTTATATGTTTCGCAGGGGCCCAACTCTCTTATAGTAGTTAACCTAGATAAAAAAAAGCTATTAGTACTCAACACAAAGAGGGCTCAGCCAGGAAAAACCAAATTGTAGACCAAACTTGTAATTACACAATCAGTCCTGCAGATAGTTTACCTTGAACGGAAAAGAAAAAAAAAAAAAAACCTACAACACTGAATTAAAAATACACAGTTTGCCCTTCCTTAAGTAATTCAAACCTGAGAAAATCCAAGTTTATAACACTACAAATTTGCCCATGGGCATTCATAATACAAAGAGTGCTCTGCCATATAATTCAACAAAGGATTCTTATAAACAGTGCATTTAAAAATGCTATATGTATATTTTTCAATGTATCTCTTAACTCTCTCTTTTATTATTTATATAGTATATATGTGTATTTTTAAAGTCGGATTTCTAAGCATTCAGTGGCATATCTCTTAAGTTATGGTACACTGAAAGTTAAGTGTATCATTAATATTTTCAGTACCTGACATTTATCAGAGAAACACTATTATACAGAATAATTGGAAAAACCAGAAACATGTAAGAGTTTATGCTTTTAATGATGAAGTATCAATGACTAATATAGTAAGAATGAACCCAACTGCAGGAAAACTGAAGCAAAGGCACAGAGAGACCACATGACTTGTTCAAGCTTGTCACCACCATCATTGTTAAGGCTGAGAATGTGTTACTTGCTGTACAGGACCCAAAATGCATACAGGCTCGGTAAAGTCACATCCACAAGAACAAAACAGAATTCCTGGTTTTCAGGACTTTGTGGTAAACGCAAGAGCCCTTTCTTGATCCATTTCTAAAGGAAGGGAAGAACTATGGTAGTCACCTTTCATGACAAGTTAAATAATTAACAACAATAACTGCTTATCTTTAATATACCTTGCACTGCTAGAAGCTGCTCCTCTGTGGTCCAACGGGCATTAATTTTCTGATTTGACTACAAAATTAAAGAGAAGTTTCCTAATGAGGATATGAAGACAGACATTTTTCCAAAGTGCTTATTTTTGTTTAACTTTTCACCAAATCACAGACATGAGATTACTAAAACTCTGATTTACGAAGATTCTGTTTTTATAAGGATTAAAAAATATATTTTGAGTTACCTTTTACCCACACAAAAAGATAATGAAAGGGAAATGTACCAATATGGGAGAATGAACAACATTCACATTTATACTCTAGTCAGAGGCATTAAAACTGAGAATATCTATTAGTCATTCATTTTCCAACTACAATGTTCCTATCACACATGGCAAGTGTTAATTTTAGCCTAGTTTTAAGCATTTAAGAGACTTTATCTTCTTTAGAGAGGATCTGTGACTTGCTCTAAAATTTCTTCTCTTCACGTTTAAATTAAACCTAACCTTACTCCACCAAAACCAGTGTTATAAATTAATACAGAACTGTAGATCAGGCCTAATTCCTAAAATATTGATTTAAATTTCTGAAGCAGAAAGTGACCCACTGTTAAGAATAGATTTTTTCTCCCTAAGACCTCCCCACATTTCTCCCAATATTTTTGTTGAAAAAAAAATCCTAAGTTTAGGACTTTTATTATGGCAAAACTACAATACTGAACACCGAATCAAATTTCATTACTGTATACCCACTGATTAGTGCAAGAACTGCTGGCAGTATAAGGAGGGACAGCAATAAGTATATACCAGCCTACAGAGGTTTACAGAAGAAACTGCCCAGATAAACTGGCCTGGTGTAATACATGGATAGGCTGGGCAAAACAGAAAAAAGGCCTCCTTTGAGAACAAGTGTTTAGGTCTTATGTCACTTGTGGTCTTAGCAATAAAAGTTTCTACAGTACACAGAGGTTCTGGGAATATCTACTTTCTCACCATGAGTGAAGAGGTATACAAAGTAAGCATTCAGAAGAAAGAATAAAACAAAAATTCAAAATTAGAAAAATATTATCAGAGAAGAAAGGAAATGTTTTTAAAGAGACTGAATAAAGGAGGAAAAAACCTAAAGCAAAAGCACTGAACACCAGATGATAAGATTAAGAAGAGACCAAGGCAAGGGCAGGCAGACAGTGGATAAGCCTCAAGGTCAGGATACTGGCAATGAATCAAAAGAACATTAAAAAGGTAAAGAAAAAGAATGGGCCATAGACTATATATAAAGAAGCAGTAACAAGAGAAGGCAAACCATGGTTTAAAAAGTGAAAAAAAGGAAAGAAAAGGAAAAAGGAGATGACAGAAGAAAAACTTGAAATTCAAAATCCATCTTCCCCAAAAAGAGGATGAACATGAACGGAATAGGAGCTAATATCTGAGTTAAAACCCAGGCAGTCTGATGCCACCTTCGCTGTGAAAGGTAGATACTAGAACCTTATTAAAACAGGTCCAAATATTTCAGAATAAATGGTAAAAAATAAAGGGCTGACTTGCAACTTAATCTGAAGTATGAAACTAAAACTTATGAAAATTAGTTATTTAAAAAAATAGTTAATGATTTTGCTTATATGTTTTTATTTCTGGCATGTCTTTGCTGAACATACACTGGCATGTCTTTGCTGAACATACACTGGCATTTGAAATTACAACATGAGCACAGAGTGGGTCATTTTTGTTTGAAGACCTCAACAATTCTTTCAAGGGCCTTCCTTAATTCTGTTACTCAAATTCTTTTTTGAAATGCCTATGAGTCATCACCCTTTTTTCTTCAATTGTTAACTCTGCTAAATACCCATCTGTCAACAATTTTGCAAGAGATTAAAGCCATTCTCTTGTACTTTCATAGACTTCAGAAGTTTTGCATCTTTTGCAAGGTTTAAAATTTGGTTTGTGCTGTATTTGCATTACATTAGCAAGAAAGTAAGAGAGAAGGATGCTGGTGTGATGGGTGGGAAAGGTAACAGCTAGAGTTAATTAGCTAGAATTAATTAGGGATAGCTCGGGAGCAGAGCCTAATTTTATAAGTTCATTAGCAAATATTCTGTTGTTTGGCAACTTTTGCTTCTCCATGAATCCTGTAGATTAATGAGCATTTGGATACTGAAGATCTCCTGTAATACTACACGGCAAATTGTTTTGAGGACTAAATTTAGAATAAGTGTAAAATATATACATGTATATATACATACATATATATGTAAAATTTATATATGTTTAGAACATATACAAAAAACACCTGGCACAGTGCCTGAGCAAACAGAATTTGAAGTTGATCAACTGATGTTTGTTAAACCTGAAAGGCAGAAACTGGAAGAAAAGTTATCATTAATGGAAAGGGAACAAAAAATAAAGTAGCATGCACTATGAAAACTTATTTTGGCTTATAAGCAAATCAGGAGATAGGATAAACACAAATAGCTATAAATAAAATTAAAAGTTCAGAGTATACTGTGGATTCAAAGATGAGAGGAAAAAGTCACAACGAATAGAACAGGGAAGGCCAGCTGGAGGGGCTAGACACTGAGGTGGGTTAAAGAACAGGGTAAGTTTCTGAAAGGCAAAGATCAGAAGACACACCATGCATAGGCAACAACAGGATCAACAATTAGGAAGAAGTGATAAATACGCCTGGAAAGTTGGTGGTATTTAAACTAAAATATGGTAAGGACCACTTTTGGAAGGGCAGTAAATATCAAGATTAATGAGTTCACACTAAATTTAATAGGCAATAGGTTTTTTGGGGGAGGGAACAGAGGGAGAGGAGTAGGGTTCTAATCAGATTAAGACTTTAAGCCTGGAGAGCTGGGAGAAGGGTGGTGCCATTAAGGACCTAAGAAGTTATGAAATGCTGATTGGGGAGGAAGAGGAAGGCAAGACTAAGATGATGACTGTAACTTGGGATTCACTGACAATGAGGTATTAAGCAGGACATTCAGGTGGAGCTCAGGATCCACTTGAGGCTAAAACAGATTCATCTATGCAAACACAGCTTTTAAGGGTCTGGAAAATGTTTATGAGGGAAAACAATGGAGTCACATCCTACTCAGATGTAAGGTTCTAAAATCTGCCTCTGAATTTAAAACAAAAAGATTTTTATTTTAAATTCCAAATTACTATTGAAATGCTCTTACAAAGGTGGTCATGGAGATAGGCACACAATCTCTCAATAAGCCCACACGGCCAGATATTCCTCCAGCACTGAAATGGACCACTATTTTTTCAGTTAATCCTAGATGAAGCTTTGGTTGAAATTTAGGGTAGTACTGAATAAAAAAACATAAATACATATTTAAATACTAGAATTTCAAATCAAGGAGACTGCTTGCACAGGAGGCCTGTGGAAGCTAAAGCCTTCTAAAGAAATAGTGAATTCACAGTTCCAGCCCCAGTGAATTCACAGTTCCAGCCCCTAACTGCTTACTCTGCGGGACTTCAGGCAGGATTGCCAGCTCTCCTCTACTTGCTATTACTAAACATACTCCTTTTCACTTGGCTAAGTATCTTGGCTGAGTTTGTGTCATTTAAATGTACATATGATGCAATTTTAGTATAGTGAAGTGATGAGCTTGTATGATGTTTCCAAAGAGAAGAGAAGTGAATTTTGAGGAAAAAAACTTGGAGAATGCTTGTATTTACAAAAGGAAAATTACAGCTAAAAAGGGAACGTAATAGTTACAAAAGACATCACCTCTCAAAAGTTAAAGGAAGAGAGGTTGTCATCTATGTCAAGGCTCAGAAAAAGGCAAGAAAAATGAGTTAGAGCCATGGAATTTGATCATTAGCAGCAGTGTTAGCCTTTAAGCAGTAGCTTCAGTGGAAAAACGCAGGGAGGAGGGCTGAAACTGCATTGAATGAGTCTGTATGACAAAACGGAAGCAGTGGAAGAAAGGGAAGACTGAAGGAGAAACAGGGTCAAAAATTTTTAAATACACAAGATTCCTTCAAGTTATTGATTTTTCTATTCTCTTTTAAACCCAAGAAACTTTTGCAGAGATTTGTTTAACTTAAGGAAAGGACAACTAGATTATATCTAGGAATCTAAAATTGTGTAGTAGTTATGGTTAGTTAGGTAGTACCACTGAATGTTCAGTACCAGAACATTCTTCTACAGCAAATCCCAGACGGAAATATAGTTGTTTTTAAAATAATGAAATGTTAATCTAAACGAAAATAATCCAATATGTAATGGTCATAAAACTAATAATATGAAAGACCCCAAAGAGGCTTCTAGAACAATCTATGACATCCTTCGTGAATTCGGTATCTTCACGCTTCCTTTCCCTACTAAATTAGTCCTCGCATCTTTCCCATTTTTGTCAGTAGTAGATTCATACTATCTTTGAACTGAAAGTATTAGAAAAGGACACCAAGTTAAACCTTTCACCCAATGCTGAAAATTCCAATCTACATCCATAATGAAAGACAGTCACCCACCTATGCATGAAAACATCAATAGATGGGGAAATTTCTAGCTTTAAAAAGCACTCCTTTTTTAAGTTTCTTCTTTCCTGGTTTCATTAATCTCCTTGTCCCACCTTCCTACCTCCAACCAAAACAAATCAAAGGATACCCACAGGCCACCACTCCCCCAACACTCTTACATACTTTCAAATCGATACATTATTTTCTATTTTGCAATGTTTTTTGGATTTATCACTTGCTGTCCACTCCTACAACTAATACCTGACCATACCCAAAACGCCTTTTACCATTTACTTTATCACTCACATGCTTAGTATTTTAACAGCTATAAAGTTTCCAACTTAGCCTATATACTACTACCAGGATAACCTTCCTAAAATTAAAAACTCCCATTACATTCTTCTTATATTGAAGAAACTACAGGGTCTTCCCTTTTGACCTAATTTAAAAGGCAAACTTCTCTTCGTAGCTCTCAGACTCTTCTACTCTAGCCCTTGCCCACTGATCTCTATTACAAAGAAGTCCCNNNTGAACTCAACCCTGTTAACATCTCTCTCATATACCACATTCACTCGTCCCCTGCGTCCAAATTTGCTTTCCTAAGGAGACAATATGTTTCATGAGAGAAAACTGTTTTACACTTTCACTAAATTCTCAATAGTAATCAGAATGCCCGTTGACTGATTTTTTTCCCTCACAGGATTTATACATATTTTGAATGTACTGTTCAATACCAAACCATTGTTCATATTATTCCCTTTGCCTGCACTTTTTGTATGTGCAAAACTCCTACTCATCCTTCAAACTTCAGCTGAAACGTCACCTGTCAGGAAGTCTTCCCTGATTATCCTAGCAAGAATGAGGAATTACCACTTGTTTTCCTGTAGCTTTTTACTTATAAATCTATCACACAACTTTAACCAGCTTGTCTTATGACATCTAGACTGTGTTTTATTTTTTAAGGCAGATGGAAAAATCCATCACACATTTCCCACAGTGCCTAAAACAGTGCTTTACATGAAATAAGTGATCAATAAATACTTATGGGAGTGAATAAATTTTCTTCAACAAATTTTTTCCTAAGTGAAAATAACAAATACAACCAAATGAGTAAGTAAAGCATCTTAGTAACTGTTTACTTCCAGATGAGTTACATCACTTAGTAGCCTATTGTTCTAATGGTTAATGAAATTCTTTTATTACATATTAGGTAGAAATTCTATTATCTAACCTAAAGAAAAGGTGACAGATCACATGATTTTTCAAGGTCTTTACTAAGACTGCTAATCTAGTATTTTGAAATAGGTGTATTCTGGGTGTTCTTCCCTGCAAAGCAACAGAAATAATATGATAAATATAAATATATCCTCAGTGTTTTCTAGATAATAAACACTACATACATTTTTCAGGTCATAGGAGTTCAATAAACCAACCTCAAAGTAATAATCAAACTTCATGGTATAGATGGTAGAGTGTTAAGATTCTGCTTGTTTCATTTTGATCATTATTTTTACAAAAACCCAAAAAATATAAATGTCTGATAACTTCTAACCCCCAAACTGCATTTAAATGTGAAAATCAAAATATAATTTTGCTATTAAATGAAAACTTTCAAAAGTAAGAGGGAGCAGGATATGAACCTAGGACTCTAAATGGATTCTAAGATTGTGAAATATGGCCAAAATTTCACTATTTACTAGATGTGACGTTGATCAAGCCAGTTAACCTCTCTGAGGCCCAAATTTGTCATATAAAATAGTAGTTGCTACATCTACTTCTTGGGATTTATGGGAGCATCATATGAAAATAAACTTATAAACGTTACTGCACTTTCGTGTAGTACTTTATGTTATGTTAATGAGTGAAGCTATCCTTCCATTTTCTGGAAAATTTGAGGTTAGAATCATTGTTTCCTTGAAATTTGGTAGACTTTTTCTGTAAAACCATCTGGGCTCGGTATTTTCTTATGAAAAAAATGTTAACTGTTACTTCATTTTATTTAATGACTATACATTTATCAGTTTTTCCTTCTTCTTAAGACAATTTTGGTAAGATATATTTTCCTATAATTTTTTTTTTTTTAAAGATTTTATTTATTTATTTGACAGAGAGAGAGACAGTCAGCGAGAGAGGGAATACAAGCAGGGGGAGTGGGAGAGGAAGAAGCAAGCTCCCAGCGGAGCAGGGAGCCCAATGCAGGGCTCAATCCCAGGACCCTGGGATCACACCCTGAGCCGAAGGCAGACGCTTAACGACTGAGCCACCCAGGCGCCCCTTTCCTACAAATTTCTAAGTTTTATTTAAATTTTCTAATTTATTGACATAAAGTTCTTTATGGTAATAAAGTTCTTTATGGTATTCCGCTATTTTTAATATCTGCTATAATTTTTTAAAGTTAATTTTTTAAGTTATGAAATTATAGGCATTTCAAACTTTTGGCTTTTATGAATTTTAATGCATAATTAAATATGAAATTAAAATAATTGTAATATGAAATTTAAAACAATTTTTGTTACAATAATATAAAGTAATATTCTTTGTATTACTATCTTTAAATAAACAAAAATGTCACTCAAATGTTTGTCATTTTACCTGTGGGTTTGGAATGAGATATTATATTAGTTTATATATATTTCATTCTTTCCCATTATCTAACCTTCTTAAAAGAGTTCTTTCAAAACAAACAAACAAACAAAAGAACAATTTTATTCCCAATGACTCTTCCTTTCTGAAAGATTCTAATGAGTGAGACAGAATATGGTGCATTCGTTCTGAAGCACTGCCCCCTGGCTCTTCTGCCCTCTCCCCCACCCCTCACACATATTTCATTTGTAGATATTTCAGGCAACTTGTGATGGGGGGCGGGGGGCATCCCATTAGGACCAAATAAGGATGATTTGATTATTAAATACAGAGAAAGGCAGGTCCAGGATATGAAGCACGGCATAGGAGTCTTAAAAAAAAGAGACAAGAGAAGATTTGTAATAGAAGCTTTTGTGAAAAGACTTGATTGGACTTTATGGGCATTTAAATACTCCTATAATTATCACAAATATCAAATATGTATTAGGTTTCAGAGGAAAGAGAAGAAAGACTTGAGAAAATGGTTAATCTCTATCTTGTTTTTAGATTTCACATTTTCAGGGATAGGAGTACAAGAATGTTAATTAAGTCCACATACTAAAATCCTAATTAAAAATCTGAGTCAAAAGATAAATACCTTAAAATAAAAAATTGTTAAAATTGCTAAATGAGCTCCTTTTCTTATGTTCTTTCTCTTGTTGTGTTACCAATTCACATACGTAGGAAAAGGCTTTGAGCAAACACTCCTGCAGACCCAGAAATGTACTGGCTTCTCATCAATTACTTTCTATTTTCACATGCACTGGGCCTACCTGTATAGCTGTTTTTCCCTACTTACTTTGCTTGATATGAATTGCTAACGGCAGGAAAGAAATGACTTCACCTAAATTGTTAGCCAAGTCTCAAAAGACTATCTAAATGACAAAACAGAAACATGACAAATTACCCACGCTATGACATCTTCAAAGTATTAACAACACATGCGACCAAAATAGTAAATACTGGATAGATAACTCAAGGAATAAGGTTTCACCATACTTAGTCACATATATTCTTCAATAACATACCTCAGGAGGTTTGAATTCTTCAATTCCGCCTTCCATTTTCTGTTTAAGTGCACTGTTTACTTGCTTAGCATTCTGAACCTTCAACAAAAAAACCCGAAGTATGAATGAGATCACGTACTTAAGTAAATGTATGAGTATTCAACAAATGAAAAGGATATATACCAAAACCTTCTTAAATTTTATTTTAGGAGGACAGACACTTAATTACATTTTACCACACTTGGGGCCATTCAACTAATATCCACGTCAATTACTATATATATATCTACTAATTAACTAATTATATATGTAACTAATATATCTCTAGTATGCTAATAAGCAGTCTACAAATCATAGTATCTGAGTATCTTTTAACAATGTCTCTTATAAGACAAATGGTATACAGAGGAATTAAATTCCATCAATATTGCTCATTACCATAATGTTTTGATAAAAATAACAATTATTCCAATAAGAATAATAATGATGAGAGTGGATAACATTAGGTGTTTATTAGGTTAAGCATCATTGTTGGTGCTTCACATGTAATAAATCACTTAATTTTCACAACTACTTTGTTAAGTAAGTATAATCAGTTCTGCTATAACCTGACATACCTATTCTCAAAAATCACCCTACTAGGCCAAATCGAACAATAAAAACCACAGGACTTATGGGAAAACAGAGCCTGGGACTCAACACTGAAAAACTTTATCAATGACACATTAAAAAAAAGACAGGAACCTCATAAAAATGATAGCAGATTTACACATTCTAAATAATAAAGAAATTTACAAATGCTACAATAAAGATGGTACTTTACCTTGGAAAAGACCTAAGGTTGCTTATACAAGTGTCAAATAGTTGCAGCTTGTGAGTTACTGGGAAGTGGTAGAAGGAAGGTTATTTGAAATCAGATGAAAAATTTTAACACCAGATACGGATGTGTGTGGTTCGTAACATACAGTCAATTGAGGGAGCTGGTACACACCTGAAGTGTTTGGATATGTACTCAGCTAGGTCAGTTTTCCACTCATAAAAATCAAATATAAGCAAATGCAAAATTCACATTATACTCAAATTGTTCTCTAGTATATCAATCGTGTTGGAACAAATTCATGTTTTCAAAATAAGCATTATAGCAGAACTGACTCTACTTTTACTGTAACCATTTTACAGATGAGGAAGGCAGGGCACAGAGAAGGCAGGAAACTTTGCCTACGCTACAGAGAGAGGAGGCAGAACCTGAATCTGAACCATGCCAAGTTTTTAACTACTATTCTACTAGCAATGTTATTAACCTTTACCTAGAATATTAAGGATTCGAATTTTTGTTTGTTCATTTGTCTACTTTTTTTTCTTGGTTTGCTATTTTTTTTCCAGTATACTCAATTAAATATTTATAAAGTGATTTGAGAAATTTTTTCTCAGAGATCTTAACACAGCTAAAATATAAAAATCTAGGTTTATTCAAATGTAGTTAGTCGGTCAACCATGTTAGATACACAAAGATAGAATGTAAAAATGTAAATTCTCAGTCTTTAAGGATTTCATAGATTAGTGGGGAGATAAATAAATATAAAAGTATGATAAACGCTAAAACACCTAAACTAAACTTGGAGGAAGAGAGAAAAGAGAGCAAGTATTTTGTATTCATGTTAACAGGCGTGGGTAATGGGGAAAATAGGGTAAATTTTCCAAAGGAGATGACATCTAAATTTTGTTTCAAAGGATTAGTAAGAGAAATACACAGGTAGGCAAGGTTGGGCAGGAAATGCCTTCCAGGCAGAATAGCACGTAGGAAGAAGAGGAAAAGCAGTTAGGCTGGGACAGAACAGAGAATTTGAATTCTGCCTAAAGACTGAGGAAACCTAAAGAATTTTTAAAAATATTTTATTTATTTATTAAGAGAGAGAGCGCACACGCCTGCAGAGGGGAGCAGAGGGAGAGGGACAAGCAGATTCAGTGTTGCATATGGAGCTGATGTGGGCCTCAATCTCACAACCCTGCGACCATGATCTGAGCTGAAATCAAGAGTCAGACGCTTAACTGACTGAGCCACCCAGGTGCCTCAACCTAAAGAATTTTTAAGCAAGGAAGCAATGTAACCATATTTGCCTTTTATAAAAGAACAATAATTCCAGTAGTAATTTGTAGAATGGAATGGAATGAAGAAGGAAAAAATTAATGTAACAATCCCAATGAGAAACATAGAGGACTTCAATTAAAACAGTAGGAATGAAGTAATCACGGTGGTGGCACACAGATGGATAAAAGAAATAACCTGGAAACAAAAATTAAGATGTGTTTGTAAACACGTGATGGGGAGAATTAGGGAGAAGGAAGAATCAAGGATAACTCTGGCCACTGGCTTGAGTACCTGAGTGTATGTGGTGTTAATCACTGTGATAGGGAATGCAAAGGAGGAACAGGTAACTAGGGCAGGTGTGAGAGAAGTCAGTTTGGACACTGTCTTCATATGAGATGTGTCTGGAATATAAAAATAGTAGAATTTATAAACCCAAGAGTGCAAATCTTTACTATGTCACACATCAAATGACTAACCAAGAAAGGAGTTTAAAGCTTTAAAAAAGGTCCTTTATAATAAAAATAGGCTAGAAGTCAAGTTGTAGTGTTAAGGATAGAATATGAGTACAGGCAACTGAGTACATCTTACTCCCTTGTTGTTTAAAAAATTTTTGAGCAATTTAAAAAATTTTAACCCTATGTTTACAAAAAAAAAATCATTCATACATCAAACTGGGTTTTCTGGGATTTTAATACATTAAAATGACATCATCCAATCTAACTCATGTACTACTTTCAGAGACAATGCAACTGGAAATATTTTTGCCATTCTAGTGGGTATTTCTAAAAAGCAAATGCCTATGGACGTTCCTGCATCTTCAAAAGAAAAAGGAAAGAAACAGACCACAGTTCTCCAAGGCTGGCTATTTTTCCCACACTGCAGAAAAACAATTAAAAATCATCTTCAAGAGTTTCAATATGTACTGTACACAGCTTTCGCTTCTTCAGTCTGCTCGCTGACTTCTTAGACTGCTTGGTTAGAAGACTCTTCTCACTGCTGGTTAACTGCTATTGGTACTTGATAGGTTCTATGTTCTGAACTCCTGTAAAGAACCTTACAAGCTATTTCATGTAATTTAATTTTGTGCTGAATAGTCTTCAAAGGACTTTATAAATAATGTAACATTTTAAATGAGTCTCCAATTCACTTGTCTTTCTACCATATTATTGCTTTCTCCAACTTTATCTACAAATTCCAGGTAGATTCTAGAGGAACCCGAAGACTGGCACTCTTCCTATAAAGCCAATGACCATATAAGAAAGAAGCCCTTGAACATGAGAAAGAATTCGTAAATTTCAAAGATCATGCCTACCAAAGGCCAACCAACAAGGACTACAAATACACCACCCAGGAAAAACCCTACAGCTTTCATTTTAGGTTTTTGGAAGAAGAATCTGAATCTTCTTCATAAACCAATTACAAAAGCCAACCCAGCTACAAAGAAAACATTACCAACAGCCAATAGTGCTTTGTCAAATCAGAGAATCATTCCAAAGGAGAGGAAAAACACTCAATATCCTGTTAATCCCATTCCAATTTTCTGGGTGTCCATTAAGATCATGGCTACAAGGGTGAAGGCAGTGGCGACAGAATGTCAGGGCGCCCAGGTCACGAAGCAAAGTCAGGAGAAAAGAAGCTGGGAAGCAGACAAGGCAAGAGCCGCCACATCTTCTGGAAAGATGCAGCCATCCCTACCCTAGCTTCAAGACCACTTGAAACCTTTTTAAAGATAGCTTTTTCCAGTGGTAGAACTGGGATGGTGTATGGGGCAGAAATTACACTGGGAAGGGTCAGAGAATATGTGATGGTAAGAAAGCAGAGGAAGGGGCGCCTGGGTGGCACAGCGGTTAAGCATCTGCCTTTGGCTCAGGGCGTGAGCCCAGCGTTATGGGATCGAGCCCCACATCAGGCTCCTCTGCTAGGAGCCTGTTTCTTCCTCTCCCACTCCCCCTGCCTGTGTTCCCTCTCTTGCTGGCTGTCTCTATCTCTGTCAAATAAATAAACAAAATCTTAAAAAAAAAAAAAAAAAAGCAGAGGAAGCTAATATGGTAGATATTTGTTCAAGAAGTTTGTTGGAGGGGCGCCTGGGTGGCACAGCGGTTAAGCATCTGCCTTCGGCTCAGGGCGTGATCCCGGCGTTCTGGGATCGAGCCCCACATCAGGCTCCTCTGCTATGAGCCTGCTTCTTCCTCTCCCACTCCCCCTGCTTGTGTTCCCTCTCTCGCTGGCTGTCTCTATCTCTGTTGAATAAATAAATAAAATCTTTTTAAAAAAAAGAAGTTTGTTGGAGAAAAAAGAGAAATATAAGAGCAGTTTGGGTGAATAACCAGGGTCACGAGATAGAGAAATCTGAATGTTTGGGATAGAGAAAAACTATCTTGCTCCCACACTAAACCGCTGCCAAGGTTCTTACATTTTATATAAAGTGGTACAATATTAATTCTAGGGATAACATTGTAATACCTAAGCAAGGATGATATGGTAGGCTGAGGATGCAAACCATAATCCCTAGAGCAACTACTAAAATAAAAAATGCAAAGAGATGTAGTTGAAAAATATAAATAAGACGATGTTACACCTCTCTTTAAAATCCTTCAGTGGTTTCTTAACTCATGATGAATTTTAGATTTAACATGACCTTCTGATCAATTCTTGTCTACCTCTGCTGTAACTTGCTAAAGGCAAGTAGAAATTAACGAAGAGCTTTAAAATGAATGATTTTGATCACACCAGTATTTTAAGAAGATAACATGGACAACAATGTGTAGCACAGAGCTGCAGTGAAAGTGGACAGCAAGGAGAATTCACAAGACAGTTATGGTCAGATAAGTGGTTGTAAGGACCTGAACGAAGGTAGTAGTGATGGGATTAAAAGTGAGGGGACTGATTTAAAGAAAATTTTTCTGATAAACTTACACAACTAGGTTACCATTTGGATTTGTGTATACTGGGGGATGTGATAATGGCAAGGGATAAAATGAAGAGGATTCTCATGTTTCAACAGACAGGCGACAGAGAAAAACCATCTTTTAGGGGTTAGATGAGATGCCTAGCAGGTAGCTAGAGGTATAGCAATACAAAGCTTGGGAGAAAAGTCACAGCCTGAGAAGCAGATTCAGAAGTCACTGGTATATAGTGTAAGATTGCTTGATACAGACCAAGAAAGTACACACTGAGAAGAGTTACTAGGTCTGAAGGATAGGGAAAACAACAGAAACCAAGACAGAGAGGAAAAGATGACTGAGAAAGGCCAGAAACCTAAGAACAACCATTAACTGAGTATTTACTATGTGCTAGGCACTGTTGTAAGAACTTCTCATCTTATCCTGTTTAATTCCTTCCAAGCATCATATTATTATCCATATTTCAAGATGAGAAAGCTGAGTTAAGAAGTTAACCAGCACCCCCGAGGTTACACAGAAACTAAATGATGTAGCTAGGGTTAAAATTTACGTTCAGTGACCCTAGATCCTGACTCTTAACCATGATTAACCTGATTATGATGATGACATATTTATAATACCACGGCAGCTACTACTTATAATAATGATGAGGATGAGGAAAGCAGCCATTATTCACTAAGCACTCAAAATGTGCCAGACACAACTCAACAATCTGCAAGTAACATCTCAACTAACTCCTAAGAACCTGTAAGAGAAGTATGATTATCTTATCCTCAATTTCACAGATATAAAACTGAAGCTCAGAGAAATTCTATTATTTCCCAATATCACAGAGCTAACTGGAAACAATGCTGGGATTCAAATTTAGAATAGGTGGAGGCATCTTTGAATTTGGAAACAAGGTAAATTTTAAAGAGTAGAGCTTATGTAAGTGGGTAGCTGAGAAAATCTGTACAAAACTTAGTTTACTGAGGTTTTAAAAGTGGATGAACAGAATAGACAGACTCATCAAAAATATGATTTTTATAGAATACCTGACGTTTTAAAGAGATCAGCTCCATGTCCAGTTGCCGCAGGATGGTGTTGGCTGCATTGGGACTACAGGAAACAGCTACTACGTCTTCCTGGGTTAAATACATGCCCTTAGGTGGACGGCACTTAGAACGCTGAGAATGATGGCGGTGTTGTAAACTCTGATACTCTCTCCTTCCAAGTCCAATCTTGCTAGTTTGGACAGGTTGTTCAGTATTACCCTAGAAGAATAAAGATAGAAGAATAGGTCATTTGGTTTTCATGCATGTATAAACCGAAGAAAGTCTATTACTGGAAGTATCTGCTACACTAAGCACACCTAAAAAATACTTCTAACCAATTACATTATGTACAAGTACACACACACACAGACACACACGCAGCACTCATCAACTGGGGGAAAATACGCAAACAACATAATGTGGCCTTGACTAAGCCACTCAATAAGATGTTTGGTTTCTAGCCCAGATGACTATGAACAAACGAAAAAGTAAGTTGGACTCTATAAACTATTCTTGTTTGCTTCAAGATGGAATATATTTTCCTTCAGCGATAAAGGGCCTTAAAAAAAAAAAAAGCTGTAACTTATTAAGTTCCAGGAAAATTAAAAAGGGACAAATTAGGAATTATGACAAGTGGCAGATAACACTTCATTCTCACTTTAGAGTTGTTGAAAGAGAACTATGCCTCTGAAGATTAAAAGGGACACAGAATTATCTTAATCTTGACCTTTCTAAACTCTAAATCTATTTATCTGTGAATAAAATAAAAAGTGAATTTGTATTTTGAAAGAGGTTAGGACAGCTCGAATAATAAGGACCATGAACTCTTAAGTAGGATTTCATTATTACTTGCAATATTCTTAAAGTGTGATATAAAAATACAATGTTATTCCGTGCTTCTGAGACAGGAATCCATTTGAAATAGTGCCCATTAGGTTGAAGGGCAACCTAATTTCAACTGATTAGATTTAATGCTCAATTCTTTAGAGAAGGAACTCTGAGTAAAAGTCATGAAACAACTGTATAATGAAGCATAATCCACTTCACTGCTTAACTCCTAACTCAAAGCAATACATGGCAAACTTGATGTTCAAGGAAATTCCTCCCAGTGTAGTACTCCTAAAATTGCTGGACCAACTATTTTTTTGAAACATCTTTAAAAATTTAATTCTGAGGTGGCAGGGAAGTGAAAAAATTCCTCAGAAATCAGAAATAATGTGAAAGCAGCAATCTAAGGGTATAAGTGAATATGCAGGAGCTGGCATATGCCTAAGGCCCAGGCTTCAATGGACAATAGGTGTAGGTCACAGGAGACAAAGCCAGACCCCTGGGAGGGGACCCATTATTGCGCAAAGTAGAAAAAAATGCTCCAGTCCTGCTGAGGAAGAGGATGATTTGAGAGAGATATGCCTATCTTATCCTTAGCTGAATGAAAAGCAAAGATACCCAAAAAAGTCTTCCCTGAGAATCCCTAATCACAGGCCTACATTAAAGCTGGTTTGGGGATTAAATTTATATGAACTGTCTGGCCTGAAAAATCCCAGATCAGAAACTTAAATTGTCTCAGGTTGGTAGGGCCTTCAGACACTTAGCAAAAGCAAATGCAAAGTGTCTCTAGAAGAATGCGTTTTAAACCCAGGTCTCAAAAATTTTCCACAAGTATGTTCCAAGGAAAATGAGTTCCCAACCACAAACTGCTAAACAAGCCCTATGAGTGAGAGACAGCAGAAGCAAACAATAGAATTAGAACAGCAAAGAGTGCAGATACTAGAATTACTGAATAAAGGGAATAAGATAAATGTGTTACAAGTGCATAAAGAGATAAACAACAGATTTGAAAATACGGAATATTCTTTTAGGAGTCTATCAAAACTGACTAAGCAGATATGCAAAAGAACCGAATAACACATCTAGAAATTAAAAAAATACTATAATTAAGATTAGAAACTCAGTGGATGGGTTACTTAGCAGATTAGAAAGAGCTCAAAAGAAGAGTAGTGACTTAGAACATACATACGATAAAAATTACCACAATGCAGCACAGAAATATGGAAAGACAAAAAGATGGAAAATGAGTGGTTAAGAGACATGTGGAACTCCATTAGGTTTCTTAAAAGGATTCCCAAAAGAAAGAATAGATAGAATAAGGAAGACAATATTCAAAGAGGCAACAAATGAGAATTTTACAGAACTTAAATAGGACTCAAGAAGTACGATGAATCCAAAACAAATTAAAAAAAAAAATCCACAGTCAGATACATTAAAGTGAAACACCACTAAAGACAAAGAAGAGACCATAAAAGCAGAGAAAGAGAAAAGACAAATTACCTCCAAAGGAATGATAATTAGCCTGGCAGCAGACTTTTCTGCAGGAATGGCAGAAATCAGAAGCAGTAGAATATTATCTTCAAATAATAGCTGTAAACCTACGAGTCTAACCCCAGCAAAACCACGGTTTCAAGAACAAGGGAGAAAGAGACATTTTGGACACACCAAAACCAACTATTTATAAGTAACAGACTCTCACTAAATTAACTTGTACAAGATATACTTCAGGAAAAGGGGAAATGATTTTTAAAGAAAGGTCTAAGATTCAAGAAAGAATGATGAGTAAATTTTAAACATATACATAAATAAATACAAAAAAACAATGACTATATGTTTGAGAGATTTTAAAAAACAAGATGTGGGGCGCCTGGGTGGCGCAGTCGTTAAGCGTCTGCCTTCAGGTCAGGGCGTGATCCCGGCGTTCTGGGATCGAGCCCCACATCAGGCTCCTCCGTTGGGAGCCTGCTTCTTCCTCTCCCACTCCCCCTGCTTGTGTTCCCTCTCTCGCTGGCTGTCTCTCTCTCTGTCAAATAAATAAATAAAATCTTAAAAAAAAAAAAAAAAAAACCAAGATGTAACTAAAATTGGATAAAAACAGCATATAAACCAGGAGGGTAGAGAATCAAGTGAAAGCATTCTAAGGGCCAATATTAATCAGAAAATCATTTAAAAAACCCCAACATTAGACTTTAAGTTAAATACGCAGGAAAAATTTCCAGGGTACACAATAAGAATAGAAATATAGAAACATCCCAAACTTGCAGAGAATAAAAAAGTGGAACTGGAGATGATGGAGTCTTAATGCAAAAAAAAAAAAAAAAAAAAGGAAGAAGAAGAAGAAAAAAGAAAAAAGCAAGCCATGAAGGAGGGGAAACTAGAAAAAGCAAGTCAAATAAAAGTAAAAAAAAAGAACAAAAATATACATAGATCAGTGATCATGACTGATGTAAAGAGACTAAACTCTCCAGATAAATTATAAAATCCTACCAATATGCTCCTCATAAAGACACACACTTAAATTGAAATACTGAAGGAAAATAATAAAGATATATCAGGCAAATACTTAATAAAAGAAAGATGGCAGTTATATCAGACAAAATAATTTTAAAAGCAGAAGACATTACAAAATATGTAAAAATTTTTGAGACCTGGGGTTTGAAGTGCATTCTTCTAGAGACAAGTATTGATAAAAGGTTCAATTCAGCAGCAAAATAAAACAATTCTAGACCTCAATTCTATGCACCTAATAACAACAGCTTTGAAATATAAAGCGTGTCACTTCTCAGTTAATTGATCAGATAAGCAGATAATAATAACCACACTAGCAAGGCAAGCAGTAAGAGAACACAGAATTCAGGCACAGAACTGACAAGGTACAATTAATAGACACAGAATCCTATAACTAAAAGAGTATTATTTTCTTCTCAAACACACATGGAAAAACATTTATAAAAATTCTGTATTCTAGGCTTGGAGGTTTCAAAACATGTCATCAAAATCCTCAACATTCCAGCCATTGAGAAGTGGGATCTATATCCCCTCCAATTAATTCTGGACCAATTTCAGCAACTCACTTACAACCCACAGAATGCAACAGAAGTGATGCTGAATAACTTCCAAGGCTAGGCCAGAAGAGGCTGGGTAGTTTCCACTCAGTGCTTTTGGAATGAATGCTTTGGAGAAAACCAACCCATGGTAAGAAGCCAGATTACTCATGGACCACCAGGCTAGAGAGGAATGCCAGCTGGCAGCTAGCATATCAACTACTAGTCATGTAAGTGAGCTGAAAACCTTCAATTTATTCTAGTTGATATTGAAACATAAAAACCATTCTAAAATTAGGAATAAGGTAAAAATATTTGTTATCATAACTTCTCTTCAACATTATAAAGGTGAATCTCACCAGTTCAGGAAGGGAAGAAATAAAAAGTATGTAAGAATTGAAAAGAAAACTATTATTTTCAGATAACATAAATCTCTTCATAGGAAATCTACAAATAAATTACACAAAGGTTTCTTTTCTCCCAATACGTAGATCTCCACTTCTCTTCTATAATGTAGATTCAATGGAATATCTATTAGGGCTTCTTAAAAACCACAACCAAGCAGTGGGACTTATCCTACTTATCAAGACTTATAGGCTATCAAGGCTTAGTCAAGGCTTAGTCAAGTCAAGGCTATCAGACTTATCATAAAGCTACAGCAATTAAGACATTGTAGGACTGACAAGAGAAGAACAGACAATCACGGATATATAAAACCTCATATATGATAAAGCTGACATTGCAGACCCATTGAAAGAGATGAACTCACTTCTGTATTAGGAAACAAAAATAAAAATGGAATTCTACCTCACAACACAAACAAACCTTAATTACTGACAGATCAAGGACTTAAGTGTAAAAAGCAAAACTTTAAAGCTTAAATGTGAAAATATAAAAGAACACTGACATTTGACTCTGTACATGCTTCTGATGTAACAGCTGTTCATCAAAAGCATGTAAAGAGGGGCGCCTGGGTGGCACAGCGGTTAAGCGTCTGCCTTCGGCTCAGGGCGTGATCTCGGCGTCACGGGATCGAGCCCCACATCAGGCTCCTCCGCTATGAGCCTGCTTCTTCCTCTCCCACTCCCCCTGCTTGTGTTCCCTCTCTCGCTGACTGTCTCTATCTCTGTCGAATAAATAAATAAAATCTTTAAAAAAAAAAAAAAGCATGTAAAGAGAGTAAAAAGATAAACACAAACTGCTAAAAGCTGTTGCAACACATTTAACTAAGGGATTAGTATCCAGAATGCATAAAGATTTTAATAAGAAAAAAAATTTATACATTCAGTCTTTAAGAAAAAGACAAAAACAACCCCACAGGAAAGGAGGTAAAAAATAAACAAAAATAGCAATTTTTTTTTAAAAAGACACAATAATAGACAATAAACAAATGGAAAAATATTCAGGCTCATTAGTAATCTGATGAAATTTCGAACACAATGATACCATTTCATATTACCAGATCTGTAACATTTTAAAAGTCTGATTACATCAAGCGTTGGCAAAGAAGTGGATAGTAGTACCCTCATGGCCCAACAGAAGTACAAATGACCCATGAACAATGCAGGGGTGGGGATACTGACCTTCCCTGCAATCAAAACCCTGTGTACAACCTTTTTTTTTTTTTTTAAAGATTTATTTATTTATTTATGTGACAGAGGGAGAGACAGAGAGAGAGCACAAGCAGGGGGAGCGGGAGAGGGAGAAGCAGACTCCCCACTGAGCAGGGAGCCTGATGTGGGGCTCGATCCCAGGACCCTGGGATCATGACCTGAGCCAAAGGCAGTCACTTAACCAACTGAGTCACCCAGGCGCCCCTGGTACAACATCTGACCCCTCAAAAACTTCATTACTAATAGCCTACTGTTGACCAGAAGCCTTACTGACAACACAATCGATCAACACATTTTTTGTATGTAGTATATATACCATATTTTTACAATAAACTTAGCTAGAAAAAAGAAAACGTTATGAAGAAAATCTTAAGGAAAAGAAAATAAATCTACAGTACTGTATTAATTGAAAACATCTGCATGAAAGCGGACCTATGCAGTCCAAATGTGTGTTGTAAGGTCCACTTGACTAGGTAACGGCAAAGATGAACATGGTTATAACCCTAGAGTAATTCCATTCCGAATACTTCTCGGGTATTATTTACTCAGTAAGTCACTGGTGGCATTTTGGTGGAACAAATCTGTGCTGTGCATTTCAGGAGAGTTGGCGTGACTTTCCCACCAAATGCCACTGTAATAATGAAAAACCCGTCCACAATTTCTAAATGCCCCTTATGGGGACAATACTAAACCTACTAAACCTGAGAGGCACTATTCCAGAGGAATTCTTATATATGTGTATTCAGGATATATTCTTATCAGTATTGTGTACAATAATAATAAACTGGAAATGATGTCCATTGATAAGAAATGGGTAAGTTGTGGGGGCGCCTGGGTGGCACAGTCCTTAAGCATCTGCCTTTGGCTCAGGGCGTGATCCCAGCGTTCTGGGATTGAGCCCCACATCAGGCTTCTCCTCTGGGAGCCTGCTTCTTCCTCTCCCACTCCCCCTGCTTGTGTTCCCTCTCTTGCTGGCTGTCTCTCTCTGTCAAATAAATAAATAAAATATTAAAAAAAAAAAAAAGAAATGGGTAAGTTGTGGCATATGCATACAATGGAACACTGTAATACAGTGATGAAAATGAATTGCAAAAACATGTTGGACAACAACAACAAAATGCAAGTAGATAAAAAATATGTATAATGATTCCATTTAAATCAAGTTTGAAATGGACAAAACTCAATGACAGTTGGTCGGAGATACATACATATGTGATAAAACTATAAAAAAAGGAAGTGAATAATTGATACAATTCAGGATCGGGTTCCCTTTTCAGGATAGAGGTTCTCTCTGGAGAGAAGAGAGAGGGGTACAATGAAGGAAACATACACACAGGACTTCTTGTTTCTTAAGCTCAGTGATGGAGATGCTGGTTGTTTGTTTTATTCTTTTAAACTCTACATACTCCATGATAATATATAGTCCACAATTTTTAAAAGTTTATTAAAAGCCTTCTATATAATGTGTCAATAACATGCAGAAGCAGGTATGCAGACCTGTGTTAAAGGCAATAATACATTATCATTCCTGCCTGTGTCCCTATCATTTGTGAAAGAGCAGAGGAGTGAATGAAGCTGCTGACATATACTACCTGTCCTGAACCACAACCTGGAGGATTCCTATTAGCATTTTTTTTTCAAGATTATGTTTATTTATTTATTTGAGAGAGAGAGAGAGATAGAAATAGAGGGCACAAGTGGGGGTGGGGGGCAGAGGGAGAAGCAGACTCCCCACTGAGCAGGAAGCCAGTCACCGTGGGGCTCGATTCCAGGACCCTGGGATCATGACCTGAGCTGAAGGCAGCCACTTAACTGACTGAACCACCCAGGCATCCCCCTTTTAACATTTTTTAATGTATACTTTCCTTATGCTAATAGTATGAGATCGCAGGCAAACAAAAGGGAAAGTGTGTATGTATCATCTCACATAGCTGGACAGAATAGTTATTATACATACATAAATTCTCTAGATAACTCAAATCCCTAATCTCTTACATTTGTACAGTAAATAACAAGTTTATAATGTGTATTCTCATTCATTATAATAAATTTGACCAAATGCTTACTATATTTCAGGCCCTGTAGATAGATACGATTCTTGCTCTTAAAGAGCCTACCACAAAGGGATAGGCAGGCAAAATAGGGGACCCCAATGAGTATTTTAATAGATTTAAAGAAAAATAAGGAGTTGGTCAATTCAAGAGAAAGCACAGGAGAGATTTCATAAAGAAGTTACATCTTACAGAGTTATGAGGAATTTCCTAGGCATATTTAGGAAGAAAGAGAATTCCAGAAAAAAAGAACCAACATAACCACAGGACAAAAGCGAGGGAACTAAAACACTTTTCTAAAACACTGTTAGTAATTTGAAATATGTGGGGTGGGGTGGGGAATGCCTTACTAGAGAGCTCTGGGTTTTATCCTAATCCTACATACAAAGCCATGGGAGGGTTACAAGCAGTAAATATGGTTTTAAAAAGATTGCTTTGGCAACAGGGTTAAAGAACAGACTGGAAGGGGTGGTGTGGAGAGTCTGGAAGCCAGGAGGGAAAACAGAAAATTCCAGTAATTCAGAGAAGAGATGATAACCTAAAAGTAAGGCAGTTGCATAGAACATAAAGGACAAAATTTACAGCTATTTGAGAGAAACAATTAAAAACAATGATAAAACGAACAGAATTGAGAAAATATAGAATAGTATAGTATAAAATAATAACAGAGAAAGAAAAAAGTCACTAAAATTGAGACAGAACAGTTAAAAAAGTAGACAAAGGGCACCCAGGTGGCTCAGTTGGTTAAGTGTCTGCCTCCAGCTCAGGTCATGATTCTGGAGTCCTGGGATCGAGTCCCAGATCCCAACATTGGGCTCCCTGCTCAGCGGGGAGTCTGCTTCTTCCTCAGGCCCTCGCCTCCAGCTCGTGCTCTCGCTCTCAAATAAATAAATAAAAGCTTTTAAAAAAATTAAAAAGTAGACAAGAATCACAGAACCACCTGAAACCAAGATTGTACTGTATGTTAACTAACTAGAATTTAAATAAAATCTGAAAAATAAAAAGAAACTTGGCCACTGGGGGGGAAAAGAATCATAGAATTGTGCTACAAAAAAAAGAAGAGATTTTCAGGAAGAAGGAAGGGTCAGTAACTTGAAATGATATAGAATGCACGAGTAGAATATAATGAACAATCAATCCATCATTGGATGTGGGAGTTAGGTTGACCTGTCAGCTGTTTCAGTGAAAAGACCGAAGACGCCCGAATGAAGTAAAGTCAAAAGCGAAGTAGTAGGAATGAGTAGAGTTTTTTCTAGACTGCTAGATATTTCTCTACCAGCTACACTTTTACACAGAAGATGTGAGCATAATTTGGGCTGCAGTGAAAAGGTTAGAGAGGGATAACTGATGGAAAAAGTCGTAGTTGTGACACGAAGGGACAGACAGGATCAAACCAGGGAAGGGACATTTGTTACTGTGAGAGAGAGGCATTGAGGCAGACTTCATTCAGCAAATGTTCCTCAGTATCATTTCATATTAATAGATTTATAAGATTTTTAAAAGTCTGATCATATCAAATATTGGCAAGGAGGTAGACAGTAAGCACTGTGTAAAGTGCTTACAAGAGGTACAACGTAACTCATCCCTGACTTCAAGAAGTGTACAGCCTAGTGGGCAAAACAGTAATTTTAATTGTTCTAAAAACATGCTCAGATGAAAAGGGTAGTAACAGAGGTCAGGGAGAAGGGCTGGAATTTAAGGGAGTTCCTGCTTGATATTTTCTCTGTGAAGTTATCAGCCAAGTTTTTGGGGGGAGTGGAGAGACAGTAGATGATGTGTAGAAAGGGATGCATGTTCAAAATACCTGCTTAAATAATGAATAGAACAACAGCACCTTTCATTCAAGATTTACTATGTATTGGGTACTGTAAGAAGTGCTTCTGTATATATTACCTCTTTGATTCCCAAACAATCCTATTATTTTCATTTTACCAAGGGAAAACACTGAGGCTTAGAGGTTAAACACTGAGAGGCATAAGGACTGCACTGAGATCTGAAACCATATTTTCTAAGTGGCAACAATTTACAGGATTGTGCCATTTTCTTCTGCTGTGCCTCTCAGACCAAGAATAGCAACAGACCCAGCATTGTGGGTTCATAGGGTTAGGGAAGGTATAGAAGAGGATAGGGAAATTGGGAGTTAAAGATACTGGGAAGAGAACAATAAAATGTCATTGGTGAAGAGTTTAAGATGACAACAAGGGACAAGAATGGGGCAATGGCATTGAGGTATGTCGGTCATTAAATAGGAGCAAGTTACGTTCTGTCTCCCAATTTTGATCTTCGCTATTCCACAGCTGTCTCTAGCTCACAAGCCTTTACCCTTCAATATTTGGTCTATTTTTTACAATTATGTGATTCCTTGCCTGTGTAAATGAGTATGTATATCAATTTAGCCTTTTCCTAGTGATTTTAAGTCATCATGATTATCATCATTTCGAGGAACAGGAGTGCTTTTCTAGTTGGGGATTCTCCCATCTCTTCCTTTGAGGCAGCTTTTATTTTCACTCCTGTCAGTATACCGCTACACAGAGTGCCCCAACTTATGATGGTTCCGGTTACAATTTTTCAACTCTACGATGGTATTCACAGGTATTCAACAGAAACTGTACTTTGAATTTTCTTCTTTTTCCAAGCTAGCAATATACGGTAAAATGCTCTCTCATGAAGCTGGGCGGTGGCAGTGAGCTGCAACTCCCAGTCGGCCATGCGAATGCGAGAACAACTGATACACTGACAACCACTGTGGATATTTACCACCATTCTGTGTTTCACTTTCAGCACAGTATTCAATTACATGAAATACTCAACACTTTATTATAAAATAGGCTCTGTGTTAGATGATTTTGCCCAACTACAGGCTAACGTATGTTCTGAGCATGTTTAAGGTAGGCTAGGCTAAGTGATGATGTTTGCTAGATTAGGTATATTAAATGCATTTCTGACTTACAATATTTTCAGTTTACGATGAGTTTACTAGGATGTAACCCCACTATAAGCTGAGGAAGATCTAATTTCTGATTTGCTAAAATATGGAACAAAACAAGTGTTTTTAAGAAAAATTGGGTGATAAAGCTTAATTTTAATTGTATTATACTCAAGACTGTATGTTTTGATGTGATGATGTTTGCTAGATTAGGTATATTAAATGCATTTCTGACTTACAATATTTTCAGTTTACGATGAGTTTACTAGGATGTAACCCCACTGTAAGTTGAGGAAGATCTAATTTCTGATTTGCTAAAATATGGAACAAAACAAGTGTTTTTAAGAAAAATTGGGTGATAAAGCTTAATTTTAATTGTATTATACTCAAGACTGTATTATCTGAGGGTGGTTTTCTTTCTTTTCTCTGGGGCAGGGCTTTCATACTTCTAAGTGGATGAGATAACCCCACAATTATTTTAACTACTGGCTAACTGGGAGTTCTAGATACTACTTTTTTTCCCCAAAAACCTCTAGCACTGAAATTTAGTACTTCCTAAACCATGATATAAAAATGTTTTTCTTAACATGAAGTACGATTCATTCTTTTTTGCATGGATTTGTAGAACAATTACAAGGACTCTAATGATCATCATTACCTCTTTCTTGGCTTCTTTTTTTGGATCATAATCACTATCATTTCCATCCATTGGGTGTGTTTCTTCCACATCATCATCACTGAGAAGAAACAAAGATTAGTACATTTAAGTCCCTTTTTATTCTATTCCGGGGCTCTTATCAAATTACAGTATACCTTGCTAATAATTTCACTAGACATTCCCCAACAAAACAAGAGTTGTCCTTGGGAAGATGACCTTCTATAATTTAGATTTCTGTGGTGTTCAGAAACATTTATCTTTTTGGGTATATAGAACCATGTTAGCAAACATGTCTACCTAAAAAATAGAGACCCAATAGGAAAGATATTTAGAGAGAATACCATTTGGGAAAGAGAACACATATATGAATTTGATATAATACTTATTATTTCATTTCTCCAGTTGGAAGATAAAGACAAACACCAATAAGCAAAATGATTTTATACCACCAGAAAGATATAGCTACAATAATGGGGACTTCAGTTACTCAGGTAATTGTACTCAGGCAATTATGGAAAGAGCATGTTCTAGAGAATATATTTCTTAATGTATTCTAAACATATGTATTGCATATATCAATACTAAAAGGAAGCACTTGCAAGTACAGTTAAACACAGCTCAAATATATCTCAGTTGTAGTGTTTGCTGGCTATGATTAACAGTTAAAGAGTTAAAAAAAAAGTCCTTACTATTAAGATTTGTGATCATTCCTCCTGCCAGAGACGAAACATGAATGTAAAGTTAGGAAGTATTTACAATGTGTTGTGATAATTTTTCTGCCTTAGGAAATGTAAGCAATCCAATACAGTGTCCCTAACAATATAACTATATAAAGGAATCCAACCTACCTGTCGCCCTGATTATGTCTATTGGCTAGTTTACGAGCCTGACGATCCATCAAGCTTGTCCTGGATCGAGTTTTTTTCCAGGAATAGTAATATTTTACAAGGCTAGCAATTGTCTTATCTGGAAGCTTGAAAAAGAAAGTCATGTTAATATCAGCAAGTTTAATTCACAAACTCCGATTAACAGAATGAGTAATATTTCTGATATTCTTTGATCCTTAAAGGCATAGATGAAAAATATTTTCATGAGTACATTTACGAATTACAGAACTAAAAACTACTGTTACAGTCATAGTAATCCACCACACCTATGTCACTGACATTTCTGAATGAATACTCCTATTTTTTCTGAGAGGAAAGGGGAGACAAGAATGTCACAAACATGGTAACAATGCACCCAGATGTCCCCAACACAATGTTAGCATTTGGTATTTGTTTTTCTGAAAGAGTTACTCTTTTCTTCCCATCTCTGTAAGTTGAAATTTTAAAACTGATAATTAACATACCTGAAAATTCACCAGTTTAAAATGTACAATTCAGTGGTTTCTATCATAGTCATTAAGTTATGCAACCATAACTATTTAATTCCAGACATTTTCATAACTTCAAAAAAAAAAACATTAGTAGTCATCCTCTGGTCTTCCTTACCCCAGTCTCTGGCAACAAGTAATCTACTTTCCATCTCTATGGATTTGTCTATTCTGGACATTTCATATAAATGGGATCATATACTATGTGACCTTTTATGGCTGGCTTTTGTCACTTAGCATCATGTTTTCAAGAAAAGCTATTCAATTTTCAACAATGAATTTTCTGAATCATTTGTCTTAAATCCAGGTTTTAAGATGATAAAGAATACAATCAGACTTTAGCTACCAAATAAACTCTCTGGGTATTAAAATGACTAATCATCATGCGCTGATATGTCATACTGGCAAACAAGGACACATACTCCCAATCAAAGGCTCTCTTCAATTATGGAACACACTTAGATATATTTGCAAACATTATCTAATTTTTATCCATTCAGGTTAAAAGATTCTAATGCAGCAACTTCTCAGGTTTATATTCTTTTGACACAATACTAAAAATTTAAAAACTAGAAGTAAGGAGTTTTTCTTCTTAAAAACAACAGTACCTGTACAATATTGAAATACAGAATTTTAAAAAATTGATTTTCATATCCAAAGGAATATAAATTAGAAAATGTTAAAAATGAAACATTTAAAATTAAATTGAAATTATGATTTTTTTCCCTAAAACAAGCACATTTAATACACATATATTTAAGTCATAACGAAACATAAAAACGATGAAATAGCACATAACTGTCATGAGGTAGAGTGGTTATTGAAAATAGGGTATATATAAATATATAGGTACTTTAAATATCAAATATTTTTAAATATTAAAATTAGAACGAAAACTTTTTTGTATTTAATAACTGGGAAGTGTTTAATAATAGCGTATCTTTCAGGTATGAATTACAGTAAAACCAAAATTACCATACCATTTGCTGAATCCTGTGAAAGCTCTTCCCATGAAAACTAAAGGCTTGTTCAAACAGGACTTTATCTTCCACTGTCCACTCATCCGGAAAGGGAGTGAAATTAGGGAGATCAGCAAGGGACTTCTCAATGTTATGTTTATGCCAGAATAACATGCCAAGTGCCTTTGAAGAGAAATCATTCCCCTTTGGTTTTAATGGACTTATGTTCCATCACACTTAAGAGAGTTAAACACAAATTAGGTTAAAATCTTAAGCCCATGACTTCAACTGAAAATACACTCACAGTTTAGACCTTTTAATCAGGAATGCCCAAGTAGTAGACCTCACTTACTTATTTCTTTTACATCAGGGCCTCAGAACAGTGAATGTTCTTACATACCACATTTGCTGCATAACCTAGGAACAACAGTGAGCTGAAGAGAGTGACTATAATTACTAAAGCAGGTTTGTAGACTTGTATCAAGACTGACCCACATTTACTCATTTGTCAATGTGTAGAGAAAAACATGCTAAAAAGAAAAATATCCAGTAAATACTTGAAGAAAACTATCAATCATAACACCAAACTAGAAGTGCTCAGTTGAAACTGAGTAGAGAAATATTTAAGTGTTAACCTTTTAGAAGTATATACCAATGGGCTGAACAGTTCCAAGGAGTACCTCAATTGCAACCTTAATAATATTTACCACATATATCTTTTAAAGTTCTTTATTATCATAATGCACACAAAGAATTATTATGAGGCATATTAATAACTTCAATGACTTTATTACCAAATCATAGGAAAGCCCAAAATGGGTAATTTCTAACCTTCCACAACTTTCCCTTCTATTGTTAAGTAAGTCTTAGGTCTTCATCTTTACTATAAGGTATTGAGTATCAAATTTCACTTCTTTTTTTTTTTAAGATTTTATTTATTCGACAGTGTTAGAGACAGCCAGCGAGAGAGGGAACACAAGCAGGGGGAGTGGGAGAGGAAGAAGCAGGCTCATAGCGGAGGAGCCCGATGTGGGGTTCGATCCCATAACGCCGGGATCACGCCCTGAGCCAAAGGCAGACGCTTAACCGCTGTGCCACCCAGGCGCCCCCAAATTTCACTTTTTAAGAAGAGAGATAGCAGCTTTTTAGATACTGCATTTTAAAATTAATTTCTATACTCTGGTAATACTCCTTTAAAATGAACATGAAAATGAACATTATTACGTTTTGAAGGATTAATGTCTCAAATATTAAACAGAAAGTCAAGAATACAAAACAAAATAATCAAAGGCTTCAAAATTCACAAAGAAAGTTAACGATGTTTAGATAAACATCTCAATTTCTAGAAATGACTTTGTATTATTTAACCACGGTACTGACCATAAAGTTAGCTCTTAATAATCCAGATTATAGATATTTCATTTATTTTACTATTAATTTTGATAAAGGCTGATCTAGTAATTAGTTGAAAAGAGATTTAAGAATCTCTATTTCCTTTTTATTTTTTCATGTTCTTCATTCCTTCATTACAAGGGAAAATGAACCATTTGCCCCATATAGATCTCCTTTTAAAGTTATCTAATAAAAAAAAAGCCCCCCAAAATAAATTTTAAAATTAAATTTAAAAAAGGCCCTTCATAAATTGTTTCATTCAAAATTGGGAAGTCAAATATTTCTTTAAATAAAAAGTTTAACCTCTAAGTCTTTCAGGTTAAAAGGTCACAGAGAATTACTTATACTAAAAAAAAAAAAAAATTCCTTTTGGTAAGCGTTTGCCAGAATAATCTAAAAGCTTTCAGAACTCAAAGCAGAGTAAGAAATAGAGGTATTGAGAGAAATGTTCAAGCCCTTGAGATGAACAATGTTTATAAAAGCAAAATCCATAATTCTGAAAGGTCAGACTTTGCTAGGACTTTTGTGGTACCTATAAAATTGGTTGAACTGCACTTTCTTAGGATAGAAACAACCAAGAGATGTCCTTTGGATTTGGTAAAGATTGAGGAAAGCTTTAATATTAAAATGTTACTCTACATACCTGTTCCACATTGTAGCCATGTTTCTCCTTTGCAATTGCAATATATTCATCCACTGCAATGAAACAATGTTATATAATTAATTATTCTTATTTACTTTGTGTGCTTAGGTGTACTTTTTTTTTTTTAAACAAAGCAAAATGAAAATATTATATTCCAGGGCTTTTTCCAGGGAAAAGTCCTCTTCCATAAATGTTACAAAAAAAGACTTCTATGAACAGGATCAGAAGCTTCCTTGATTTAAAATTTTACTTAGTATGATTTATCTGTAAGATTGTATAGCATATATTTATTAAATTCAATGACATTATATAATTATTTTCATATACAAAAAAGAGCAATCTGTATATAGCCAATAGAACCTAATTACAGTGTAAAATATTAGATAATTTCTTCATTTTTGTTTCAGTCTTTATTTGAAGGGACTTAGCTGTTTCAGCCCCATGTCATAGTAAGAGTTGGCCCAAAGCCTCTACCTTCCCACTTTTCACTGCTGTACAAAGGATGGTTTGTCTATGTATGGTTTTGCCAGCTATACGTAATAACATGTTCATGCTTTGGTAGCCCTAAATTTTCTTCAGCTCTTCCTGCAAGCTATACAGAAGATGTCTGAATATTCCATTTTCATTCATCTTCCATATGTAATCAAGCCAATAGAATTACTTAGATAAGCACAGCTTCAATGATGAGGTACCAGCTATTTCAAGGCCTCACTGCTGAGATGTCTGCCATTTCAGTCAGCAGGACTGTTTTATGTGAAATCCACAGTCACTCCTGTTTGATCCTTTTTTAAGGATCAAACAGTGTGTGTGTGTGTATGTATATTATATGAAATATGAAATAAAATTCTCTTTAAGCATATTTGGAGAAGCAGAGGTTAAGAATTCTGATCCCAGAACAGCTAGTCTACCAGGGCTTGGTTCTCAGCCTTATTGCTAGTTTTTTCACTATAAGCAATTAACTCTTCCTTTTTGTACCTTACTTTCCTCACTCTAAAACAGTACCTTCTTCCTGGGATTAAATGAGCTAACATATATCGAGTGTTTAGAATAACACCTGGCACATTTAAGGCACTTTATATGAGTTTGCTATTATTATTAGTCAATATAAGATAATTTAATATATAAAAATGATACTGTAACAATAATGCTATTAGAATAACAACTATTTTTTATGGATGCTATTATAGTTCCCTAAGACTGTAAACTTTTGCAGAAAGTCCAAATACTGTATTTTGTTTAGAACTTAAATACATAGCACTTAAACACAAGACAGGTCTAAATATATGCTGTTAAACTTTAACAAAAATGTCTTACAGTCCTATAAATAGAAGGCTAAACAATACCAGCCAATCTGTGGTTTCCAACCTTGGTTACGCATCAGATTCAGTGGGGGAGCTTTATAAAAGTAAGTTCAGGAGCACCTGGATGGCTCCATTGGAAGACAGTGCAACCCTTGATCTCGGGTCATGAGTTCAAGCCCCATGTAGAGTATATACATTATTTAAAAATAGAATCTTAAAAAATAAATAAATAAATAAAATAAAAAATAAAAAGTAAGTCCAGAATCCACCCCTAAAGATTCTGATTTAATTGGTTTGTGATAGAGACCAGACATCAGTACCACCTTTTATAAGTTCCCCCAAGGGGGGCGCCTGGGTGGCTCAGTCGTTAAGCATCTGCCTTCAGCTCAGGGCATGATCCCAGGGTCCTGCGATCAAGCCCCGCATCAGGCTCTCTGCTCTGCTGGGAGCCTGCTTCTTCTTCTCCCACTCCCCCTGCTTGTGTTCCCTCTCTCGCTGGCTGTCTCTCTCTCTGTCAAATAAATAAATAAAATCTTAAAAAAAAAAAAAAAAAGTTCCCCCAAGTGATTCCAACGCACAGCCAGGGTTGAAAACCACTGCCTGAGATCTTCGGTCTAGGATATTTTTCATGGACACCACACAATCAGGATATGCTGGCTTTCTGAATTTTGTTTTCCACCTTGTTAAGAAATGCACCATTGTACAAAACAGTGCTAGGACAGCAAAAGCCAGTGATACCCTGATGCTCAGTTTATGAATGAAAACCTTTGCCTGTAATGAGAACTGAACCAGAGAAACCTGATAATCTCCCTCAGGTTTCTTAGTATACAGTCCCAGGCCAAATGTACAATTTTGTGTTTTCTGTTAAGAATGCCTCAAGGGCATGTAATTCCTAGATTACCAGCTAGACTTTTTGCTGGTATTCCAAAACTGTCAAATAGGAAGAATTATCAGGTATGCAGCATAATACTCAATTTTCAATTTTTAGTTCTCTTATTGCATCAATAAGTATGCTGAGACTTACTACGCACATGATATACAGGACATCGTTAATTTTCATGGGACTAAATAAACCATTACGGGACATCTTTAAAATTTAGTAAATATTTTTAAAAGACAAGCTTATTTTACAGCTGCAAGAACAGCTGTGCAGTGGTTTTTTGTCTGTTTTAACAAATTCAATGATAACTAAATGGAGGGGTGGGGATCTTAGTTTTGTTACCTGCACGTTTCCTATATCTGATGTGCCGCAAAGGATCAGGTCCGCTACATCACATTGAAGTCTAAAGCCACACCATGATTCAAGAAGTGCATGGTCAATGATCCAGAAGGTCTCCGTCCAGAAATGGGGAGCTCAAAGATGACCTGATTGATGGCTGCTGAAGTCAGTTCCTTCCCCTTTCCTCTTTAAAATGGTAATGATAGTGGGCTCTCTGAAGTTTGAAGGCATTTCTTTACAGCTCCATATACTGAGGAAAAGCCTGTGCAGATGTCTACATAGTAACTCCCTCCCCTGCTTGAGGATTTAAGCAGCAATGCCATCAGATCCTAGGTATTTTCAGTCTTCTGGGCCTGACACAAATTGGAATGATCAACCCACTATCTTTCAAAAGGAAAAACATTCTAATATAACAACCTCCATCAAAAAACAAAACAAAACAAAGACAAACTGTTTTCTTATGAGAATCCAAGTGACCCAAAACAAATATAAGTTGCATTTTCAATTGGTTGATAGATCCCTATTGACATAAACATTCAATTTCAGAAGACTTACATTTGGCATCTGGGATACTGTGATACGGAGACCACACAAGCATTCCTCCATTGTCTTTATCTGTGTACTTTGTAGCACCTGGGGAAAAAATTCATTACTTTGAATATGATGGATTTTATGTACATTTAAAGTAAGTATAAACAAAGTAAGCTTTATTTCTATTTTTGTACAGTACCTGCAAGAGGATAAAGGAACAAAATACGAGGAAACAGAGAAGAAAAGCAGATTTACATTAAATACAGTTAAGTATTTCATTTATGGAATTGAAGAAAATTTCACAATGACTGAAATTAACCCCTTTTATGAAAAAGAAAGACTGTCTTAAATACACTATATAGCCCTACTTCTTGACAGGTAATAAACCTTAACCTTCTAAACACTATTTGGGAGGCAATAAAAATTTTGTCTTTTAAAATTAGAGAATACCTCAGGTGATAAGTTATTTCTGTTTTGCCCCATATCTAAATGGGCCAAGATTACCATCATTTAAAAATACTTGTATCTGGTTTTTATTTACTCTTATTCCTTGTGAGTCTGCCAACTATTCCTTTAGCATTAATTTCATTTATTACAGTTTATATTTATAAAATTATGTGCTCTGTGTAAGAGGTCAAAAACAAAAGTCAAAAAATGTAGAAGTTAATAATGCTGTTTTTCTTAAAGTAATCAGAGTCGACCTCTAATGTAGAAGCACACTATTACGGTTGCTTATTTCTAATCTGTTATAATATAAAAAGTCAGAAAAATCAAGCTCTATTAAAACTACATTAAGGATAGAATGAATGAAAGCCTGACACAGCTGTCCCAGTGCCAAGTACGTGCCCGTGGGTTCTGTCTTTTAATTACTCGGTGGTCTCTTTCTGGCTTCTTTCTAATTCCTAGGTGCATTCAAGTTAATTAAAACTATCAAGAAATGAAGCATTGTTGCCACCTACTTACTTTAAGACTTGTCTATGACCATATCATAATTGACTTTTATGAGGTATTGATAGCCGCCAACAAATGGCAAGAATTTCAAAAATTATTCACATAAAACATTAACAGAATTCTGTGGTTAAACTGTAATCATTCATAAAGTTATAAGATATTTGGGATAAAGAACATTCACTTCCAGGGGTAAAGGAACTACTAGTATAATCTCAATCTAGAGAAGTTATCTATCCAGGAACAACCTAATATAGTTCCGTAGTTTTTAATTTTTGGACAATCATTACACATCACTACTGCATATTCAATCAACAAATTATAGAAAATGATACATTGTTAGTGAAAATATGAAGCTAAAATTGTTTAAAAATTGTATGTGTTTTACTATAAGGAAAAATTAAGGATGGAGAAAAGAGAAATGAGAAAATAGTACCAAAGTATTAGAAAAATCGTATTTACAAAATGAATCTAAAGCAAAACCTACAGCATTTTGTCGTATCTTTAATAAAGATGGCAAAAAGCTGAAAGTTTAAGAAAACACAAAGTAGAAGTACA
This sequence comes from Ursus maritimus, assembly GCF_017311325.1. NCBI lineage: Eukaryota > Metazoa > Chordata > Mammalia > Carnivora > Ursidae > Ursus > Ursus maritimus. The sequence goes on from NW_024424452.1 coordinate 93,162,960, forward strand.
TTATCTAAAATTTATATTCAATGAAAACAAATTTCAAGTTTTTTTAAAAACTTCAAAAAAATATATATTAAATTTCTAACCACATAAAATATAAACACAAAAGCAAAATTGGCAGCCACTCAATGGAAATAAAGACATATTCAAGTTGGTCAGAAGTCTTTATCTAATGCTATTCCTAGTGAGTATTCTAATCTTCAAATCAACATGGAATGATTCTTTTTCACAATGGATTATAACAATAAGATAATTTATTTTTTTTTAAAGATTTTATTTATTTATTTGACAGAGATAGAGACAGCCAGTGAGAGAGGGAACACAAGCAGGGGGAGTGGGAGAGGAAGAAGCAGGCCCATAGCGGAAGAGCCTGATGTGGGGCTCGATCCCATAACGCTGGGATCACGCCCTCAGCCGAAGGCAGACGCTCAACTGCTGTGCCACCCAGGCGCCCCAACAATAAGATAATTTAAATCCTACTTAATAGAGTAAGGATTGCAACAAAGAAAGGTTTCCATTAAGTCTCAAGTCTTAAGAGCGTACCATGCTTAATATTTAAACATATTTCCTGCATCTGATTCTTGCATTACAGAAAATCTTAATACCTTCACAAAATGTCTCTTCTTACACAGATATAAACTATTTCTTGTATTTTCCCCCATGAAGAGTAACAGTTAAGTTTTCCAAAAAAATTCTTAGGACTACAATTAAGGGCTTGATCTGACAAAAATTGACATCCAAGCTGTGGGGACTAACAGCTCTTCTAATATGGGGGTGGGGGGTGCTAATAGGGAGAGTAATTGTGTCTGGTAGCAGAGAATGCCTAATTAGGCATTTCACAATGTTCCTTTTTTTTTTTTTTTAACATTTATTTATTTGAGGGAGAGAAAGACAGCGAGAGAGAACATGAGTGGGAGGCGGGGTGAGGGAGCAGCAGATTCCCCGCTGAGCAGGAAGCCCCAAGCGAGGCTCAATCCCAGGACCCCAGGATCATGACCTGAGCTGAAGGCAGATGCTTAACTGAGCCACCCAGGCACCCCCACAATGTTCTCTTCCTAACCTTGAACTAAACTCTTACCATTTTCAATCACGTATGTGTCAACTAGGCCCAAGAGATGACTGATGCTCACAGGAAATGAAATATTTTAATATAATGGTTAAGAGTGTAACCATTATAAAGCTAGACTAATTCGAATCCAAGCACTGCCATTCCCTAGCTTTGCCATCTTAGGGAAATTTACCTATGTTGTCCATGCCTCAGTTTAATTCTTTAAAAACATGGATGATGAGGGGTGCCCCGGTGGCTTAGTCGGTTAAGTGGCTGACTATGGATTTCAGCTCAGGTAAGGATCTCAGGATCCTGGGATCCAGGCCCCATACTGAGCCCCCACACTGGGCTTCCCACTCAGTGGGGAGTCTGCTTGAGGATTCTCTCTCTCCCTTTCCCTCTGTTCCCTCCCCCCCACCCCCACTTGCACGCTCTCTAAAATTAAATAAATCTTAAAAAAAAAGGGATGATGAGAGTACTTCACAGTATTAAAAAATTAAATGAATGGGGGCGCCTGAGTGGCACAGCGGTTGAGCGTCTGCCTTCGGCTCAGGGCGTGATCCCGGCGTTATGGGATCGAGCCCCACATCAGGCTCTTCCGCTATGAGCCTGCTTCTTCCTCTCCCACTCCCCCTGACTGTGTTCCCTCTCTCGCTGGCTGTCTCTCTGTCGAATGAATGAATAAAATCTTTAAAAAAAAAAAAAAAAAATTTAAATGAATGTATGCAAAGTACCTGGCATACAGTAAGCATTACCTACACATTATTATTACTAGTATATGCTCACTGAAAGCCATTCTTGTTCCCTTTTATCTCTACTCTGAAAAGACTTGTCATCTTATCAAATAATAACACAAATGAATAAAACCTCATGGGGCTCTAACACAAACAGCTGATGCCTTCTCTCACTAATCCCTTGAAAATGAGATTGGATAGTTGAAATGACCCTTTTGTTTCTCTAACAACTCAGACCTGACTTCTCTCCTATAAAAAGAGAAAGTAACTTGTATTATTAAATCAATGTACCCCTCAGGATGCTTTGCATCCAATAAAGTTTTATCCTTTCCATTATAAAAGTTGAAAAAATATCTAAAGGACATAAACTCAGTATTTATTTTGCTTTTATGTGTAACAATATTTAACATTATATCTCAAAACTATCTGATACTCAGAAATAATACTGAAGGAATGCCTGGGTGGCTCAGCTGCTTAAGCCTCTGCTTTTGGCTCAGGTCATGATCCCAGGGTCCTGGGGTCAAGTCCCACATCAGCAGGGAGCCTGCTTCTCCCTTTTTGGCCCCCTGCTGTGCGCTCTCTCTGACAAATAAATAAATAAAATCTTAAAAAAAAAGAAGTAATACTGAAAATCAAGCTTGCCTCACCAACAAAATAATCCAGTTTAGAAGTATTCTATCTTCCAAACAGATTAAAAAAACAAACCAAATCCTAGATAGCAAGCTACCATCATTTTAAAAGACTATATAGTAGCATGACAGTTCTGAAAACAAAATTAAACAATTTTTTAAAGTATGAAATGAAACACTTAAAAGTTTAATAACTGCAGTTGGTAAAGTACATTTATGAGACCAATTGGGGAAAAACAACAACTGAAAAACAAAAGTATAATTTTGATAAGCTAGGATTTTTACATGAAGAGCAATTTTCAAAATACGTACAAAAATAAAAATCTACTTCTTCTTAGTTTAAGACATTTAGAATAAGGATTTTGATGAAAATCATAGGACAAATATTCTATATAAATAATTTAAGTACTGAGAATATTATGACACACCAAATATTTTTTTAAAAATTCTCCTATTTATGAACTCGGCTCTCACTTACATATATAATTCACTACCTTCAAACTGGGATAAATAACAACTTTCCAAAGGGTATGTAAGCATAGGTAAGTTTTATGGGAATCAATTTTCAGAAACGTTAGCTTCCCCGTGTGCTCTTTCCCAAGACAATCTGCCTGAGAATTCACCTGCAGCTTAAATGTATATGCTCATTCTAATTCTAACCTCCTTCACAAATGCCCTCCTCTGTCTTACAAAAAAAAAAAAAGAAAGAGGCAGTTCTCTTACCCCATCCCACATCCGACAAGAGAACATTGCCTAAAATTTTAAGACCTCGACATTGTCAAACAAAGGGTGTCAGCAAGGCTCTCCTTTACTGAAGGCATCATAGCTATTACAATTTCAATCAATTATAAGTTAATTGTAATAACTCAAACCACAAGAGACTTAACACTTAGAGCCTTATGTTCACAAGAATACATATTACAGTGGTAGAGAAACTGGATAGGTGATCAATAAAGCACTTTCAAGCACAAAAATATAAAATTCCGCGGGGGAAAATGCATGGAAATGATTTCAAAGATAAAAAGGAAAAATGTAAACTTTCAGACTATTTGCCTATTCACACTTTTTATAAAATAGATACTATCATATTACTGTAGTACTTATATTTAACTGGATGCATTTAAAATAAGGAATAATGGCTTTATTTCAGAGTGCTAATATTTTCAATACACTGGAGATTATGCTTTTCAACTACTTAAACACAGCAACAAGTGATAGATGTCAAAAATATGCGAGAAAATTTTTTTGAAAATTCTTTTATGAATATACAAGCAAAACATTTTGAAGACCATTGCTTTATAGACTTTAATTTTCACCTAATCTTATGATATAGTTAACATCATCTCCCTGTCACAAATGAGAAAATAAAGGCATGGATACATCAGGTAGTTCGTCAAGGTCACTACACCCGTAGCTAAAAGGCATATGGGAAGAGGTGAGACTCAATCACCACACGAAACTGCTCCTTCCTTGATATACAAATAGTCAGGAGGCACTAAATAAAGTCGGGAAGTGAAAAATCTGAAGAAGAAAAAGGCACCTAAGAAAATAATCAAACCCAGTTAGTAAATTTTTATAAAGGCATTCTCATCAATGGTGTTAACATAAACTGTTCCTAAACTTATATTCAGTAATTCCAATTTAAATCACAATTCTTTTCATACTTTCTAAAATACTTATTTTAGTAAGTCATTCTCTGCTTGATTTCTATCATCACTATTAAAAATGTCCTACACACACAAATCCTCTTTAATTTTCCTATATTCTGATCATAATAATCTTGGTACCTAAGAAATTGTACTTCCAAATAAGTTGGTTACAGGTGAATAATCTCCATGAAGGTAGACTGAATGGTTTACGAGACTAAAGATAAATGTATGAGAAAAAGAAAAGGAGAAAGAGGAACTGACCATTTCTCAATTTCCATCATTAATAAATATCTCTTTTCCTTTTATCTTTCCCAAGGAAATATGTTTAATTTCTTACCAAATTATATTGAATTGATGTGAAGTAGAAACTTCACACAACAGCACAACACTTAGAATAAAAGAGAGCAATGGCACTATGTTGAAAAGCATAGAGGTTCAATATTTACTTTTAAAAAGTGTCTAACAACTGATAATCTACATTTGCTTGACAAGATTTGCTTATGATGGCTATAGGAAAGCCTATTCAGGTTTAAGTGATAACTGGTTTTACTTGTGTCCTAGGATTCAGTATTCTTCTGCAGATTATTAGGGAGAAAATTTATAGATGAATTTTTAAAATGTGACATATATTCCTATCCTAATAAAGAGTATCAATTATAATCTAAATAAATAACTTGAAAATGACTTTAAAAAATATAATAATTCAGTGATTTTTTCCCCACAAATATTCTGCTTAGGTTCAAAATAATAATTAAAAAAATGATGATCAAGTAAACTGGATAACTCAAACTGGCTATATGAAACTACCTGAAGCATTCTGCACTTTTAATGAATTATTTTTCAAATTTTGAAATATATTCCAATCTATCATGAAATGAAAACCAAAACAAACAAAACAAAACATAAAAACCTTTACAGTGATCTAGATCATGGCATATATAAATTTGTTTCAGCAAGAAGTCTGGTTTTTAGACACAGGACTTCCTAATCAACCTGCATACAGTTGTCTATAAAATATAAACCTACCAAATGGAACAAAAAGATATGTTTATTAACTTATGAAATAACTAATAGCTAATTATTTACTAATTTACTAATTGTAACTAATAAGTAGTTACAAATAACTAATTTGTAAATCAGTTTATCATTTCCCACAAAAGCAGAGTACCAGTGAATGCCCAAAATCACAAAGGTACAAATGTATGCAGAATCATTCTTCTTAATTATGAAATTTGATCTTTACTGAATAACTGCCATATGCCCAATCATGTATTCCTGATAAGAATTCCATGAAACATTTTTTTTTTTTTCCATTTTACAGCTAGGGAAACTAAGGATCAGAGAAGGTCACTGACTTGCTCAGAGCACAAAAATAAAATAGCTGGGAACTGAATTCAGTCTATCTTAAGCCAAAGCATGCTTTTTCCAAGTATCAAGTTAATACCTGAGGCAACATAGTAATGTGAAAGTGTTATTCACCTACTAGCTGCATCAATAAACAAAATTAGTTTCACAGAACATTTAAAATTATTTGAAGACCACCAGTACACACACCTGATAGTTTTTGAATAAAATGTATTAACAGCTATGTCATTTATAAGGACACCCACATCTAACGAGTATTCGTATCATTGCTTTTACCTACTGAAAAACAGACTGCACTGACAATCCTTTTAACATTCATTATTTTACCCTCCCCCTCGGGACAGGAGATGCCACCTAAAACTCTTTATTTTGCATTGTTGTAATGGGCAGGGGATGGATGATAATACCCATCTATACCCTATAATGAAGTAAAGAAGCTATCCCTCACCCCTCAAAAAAAAAAAAAACCCACAAGAAAGCCGTTATTAATATCTAATACAGAATTCAAAAGTCCGACACAATGTTATTATGAGTGGGCAATGGGCAAAAAACTGGCCAACTGTAAGGGAGAAAGGAAAAAAAAGAGCTCCTTCAAAGTCTGCCCAAAGACTGAACTGAAGAGGGTCTGGGGTGGGGAGAAGGAAACACGCTCCACTCCGGGAGGCTCCAGCAAGGGCGCCTCCATATGCGGAACTCTCGCCCAATCCCCGTCCAGGCTGAAATCCCGTGACCGCCAGAGAGCCTGTTTGGAGAAAAGTAGACAGGGAGCCCGCAAGCTGGGTTGGCAGAGGACGCTGGAACCTGGCTGCTCGGGGAGAAAATGTCTCCTTGGCAGCTGCAGCCACTGTCCTGTGGTCTGACTTCCTAGGGCTGGCTGGAGGGCGAGGTGTGCCTCTGGCTTCTCCCCACCCCCTTCCCCCATCCCTTTCTCTCCGCGGCTCCTACAGTCCGCAGAGCTGTCGCGACCAAAGCTACACCACCTAGCTAAAAAGAAAGAAAAAAGAAAATCCCGTGTGCGCGCGGGTCGGCCAGGGCTCGCCCTCGGCTTCGGCCGATGACAGCAGCCCCGGCATCCGCCGCCCTTGCGGAGCGCGGCCCTCCGCTCCCGGGGGCCGACGGTGTGGCAAATTGACATTTGCATGGTTCTTCCACACGCAGCCCGCACGCCCTCTCCTCCAGCCCTCGGCCCAGCAGCCGCTCCTTCCCCAGCCTCGGACCCCCGAATCCGCCGAGGGCCGCCTCCCTCTGCTCTCCCCGACCTCGCCCCGGGCTCATGGGGACAGAAAGGCGATGCCACCAGCGGGCAAGTGGCCTCCGAAGGAACCATGTTAACCTTGCAATGCACACATCTGCCCACACGCCCTGTGTCACAGCCCTGCCAAGCCTGACATCCTCCCCGCCAGATGCCTGCCCATCCCAGCCCCGCATCCCCTCCCAACAGCACACCCGGACCCCTACCCCGGCCGCCCCTCTACCCCTTCCACCCTAAACCATTCCCGAAAAAGGGGAGACAGGATTTTGCTTAAGCAAATATATCTACCTGGATCAAATTCAGGGATCCGAGCTTGGTATTCAGCTCCGACTCTCATCCCAACATCTGCAAAGCAATGCCAAAAAGAAAAAAAAAGAAAAAGAAAAAAGAAAAAAAAGAAAAGAAAGAGAAGAAAAAAAGAAAAAGGAAGAAACACTTAATAAAATATAAAAATTGCTGGAGGGAGGAAAGAAGCGGCGGGTGGATGGGAAGATATTAACTCCGGGCACTCCGGGAGATGGCAGCGGATGGGGGCGGGGAGCGAGGGGGGGGGCGAGGGCGGAGGATTGGTCGAGGGCGGAGGGACGGGGGTCGCGGGGGGTGCTGCTGCACTGCACCGGGAGTTCGAGGCTACCGCAGCGCCCGGGCTCCGAGGGGAGGGCGGGAGCGCGGCGAGGGGAGGGGGCTGGGGGAGGGGAGGAGGGAGGGGGGCAGGCGGGCTGGCGGGGAGGAGTTCGAGGCTACCACCGTGCTCGTCGTCGCTGCTGCAGCCGCTCTCGGGCTCGGAGTAGTGCAGCCCGCCGTTGGTGGACGAGGCGCCGCCGCCGCCGCCGCCCGCCGGGCTCTTGGCGCTGCCGTTGGCCGATCGGTTCTTCCCCAGTAACTCGGGCCCTTTCTCCATCATGCCGGGCATGGTAGAAGAGGGGAGGGGGAAAGGTGAGGGAAAGCGGTAGGCGTCAGGGTGAAGGGGGAGATGGCTTACGAGTGCGGGCGGGAGGGAGAGGAGGAGGAGGAGGAGACGGCGGCGGCGGAGTAGGAGGAGGAGGAGGGTGTTAATATGGAGCCGCCATAACCGCCCCGGTCCGGCAGTAGCGCAGTCGCCTCACAACAACCCGCCCCGGCCCCGCCTCTCTCCCCTCCTCCCTCCGCCCGCCCGGCGCAGTCCCGGGCGCCCCTGTCGGCCGCGCCGCGCTCTACGCCGCCGCCGGTATCACTCCGCCCCGCAGGGAGGTTCCGGCCGCCGGGCGGGGAGGGGCGAGGGGGGGGAGGCGGAGGGGAAGAGGGGGAGGGGCGGGGAAGCCCCGCTCGCTGGCAGCCTGGGCAACCCCAACCGAGCTAATAAAATCTCCGTAGAAGCGCGACCGCCTCTCCGGCTTCCTTCCTAGGGGGCGCTCGGGCGCGCGGGCGGAGGCGAACACGAGGGCGTGGGACTCTTTGCCCTCTCAGGGCGGAAGGAACGCGCCCAGCCTGAGAAAGGGCCGGCGCGACCCGAGGCGCTGGAGTCAGGGGAGCGGCCCCCCTCTCTCGGAAGGGGTTGCGGGTCGGGGCGGCCGGGCGGGTCTCGGCGGGAACACGGCCCGCCTTGAGATCCTGCGGCGGTTCGACTGTTCGGTTTCGCGGCTCCTCCGCCGGCGTCGAGCTGGTGTCGCGCGCTTGCCCGCGGTGCCGCGGGGCAGTCGGACTGTGTGACGGGGAGCCCTTCGAGTTCCAGGGTCGGCGGGCCAGAGTAGCAGACGCGGTCATGATTATCTGGACGCTGCGGTTTGGGTGTCTGAATCCCAGAACTGGGGCCTGACTCCCTAGAGGGTTTGAGGGTGCCGAGATGAGTTTCCAGTGCTGAGCAATGCAGCTGTATTTTGCTAAAAGGTGTTTTGTTAAAAACCTTTCCCCCGTTTTCTCACCTTTTCTTTATTTTTATCCATTTTTCGCCTTTACTGTTACGTTAGTTAGGAAGTGGGTGTTGTCAGTGGTGAAATAAAATTACGATCGGGGCCTTGTCCAGTGGTGCTTACTCAGTCGGCGCTGACCCGTGGTCAGGGCTTGGAGCAGAGCTGTAGGGAGGGCGGAGTCCCCGAGTAGAGGTGAGGCAAGAGCTGCATTCTGGCAGGATTTCCAGCCTGGCGGGCTCTGTGCTCTGTAATGCTTTTCTGAATTGCAGTAGACAGAAGGAATAGGGAACTGCCTATTTCGTTCACCAGATTTGAGGATGTCTGCTTTGTGCCAGCCTGCCTGGCATTGGGAGCTATTTATGATTTTCTTTATTATTTATTTATTGTTTTTGCTCAGCAACAAGAATTAAGGACTTCCTGTGAACATCTAGTATGCAAATGAATGCAAAACAGTATTTGTGGTCCATAGATAAGGTATTCTCCGAACACTTAAAGATTGTCCTGTATGAATTCTATTATAGGTCAATGCGGAGTGGATCAAAGCAGAAATAAGCCTCTCTGGCCAGAGCAAGACTTCACTGAAAGCAGTAACATACCTAAAGCAGGAATGTCTGGATCAGGAATTGATTGAGAAAAAAAAAAAAAAAACCTGGGAAGTAAATATTTGGCAAGATTCCTGTCTAAAGGGGAAAGTCTCCTGAGCAGGTACAAAACCTATCTTGTTCTGATAGTGGATGTAGTTTGATCTATCGAAGCTTGATATGATTCCATTAGATCATACAACTAAACCTTTTATTCTTTTCTTTCTCTCAACAAATATAGTTCTGAATATTATTTTAATTCCCATATAGTTTTTGTGCAATGAGAGAATATCCTGGGCAAATGAAACAAATAGCCATTTCCTATGACAGATACATTTTTGATTGTAGATTAATACATTGGTATTTTCATTTTCACACACAAGCTTCTAATAAGCATGATTCAGCATCTCTGGTCCTATAATGCAAAGGCCAGACCCTGAACTAAGTGAATTCACGAAAGATAAATGTTGCTCTGAGTCCTTTGGGCCAGCATGCTTTCTAACTTCCCAACTTTGCAACACTTTCCACCATCTTTTCTACTGAAAGGAATTCCTGCATAAAGATCAGGGATTAAAACATTGCGAAGATTTGGGGACTTTTGTAACATTTCTAATGATTAGTAAAACCCTTAAGGAAGATTCCACACTTTTCTTGAGTACAACGAAGAGGACAGAACAAGGAAGAATGCATTCTACTCTTGGGAGAAGAACCTCAGGGATGGGATCTTTTTTTTGTGAAAGAAAACATCTGAAGCTGGCCTGGTTCTGAAGAATAGGCCTTAAAATGATTTCCCAACAGTTAATAAGAACAGTATTAAAAAAAAAAAGGGAAAACCTAAGAAGAAAATCTTGGGGATGTCTATAAGGGGTTAGAGGAAAAGAATCTGGTCAAGGAAGAAGAATGCTCGGGGTGCCTGGGCGGCTCAGTCATTAAGCGTCTGCCTTCAGCTCAGGGCGTGATCCCGGCGTTCTGGGATCGAGCCCCACATCAGGTTCTCCGCTGGAAGCCTGCTTCTTCCTCTCCCACTCCCCTTGGTTGTGTTCCCTCTCTCGCTGGCTGTCTCTATCTCTGTCAAATGAATAAATAAAATCTTTAAGAAAAAAAAAAAAAAGGAAGAAGAAAGCTTTAAGAAAGGGTTAATAAATAATGTCCAGTGATGCAGAGTCATGAGACAGGTTTGAGAAAAGGTCTCTGGATTTGTTAACTAGAACAATATTTGTTATTTTGTTTGTTTGCTTTTTTACTGTATTAAACTTTTCCTATTTTCATTGTAGTTTAAATTTGGAATACATCTCATAGTTCTAAAATCAAATGATATAAGAGGAAATACTTCACTATTGTACTGGACATCCCAGTGACAAAAAGGCAAGGAATAAAATGTATAAAGATTTTTTGTTTTGTTTTGTTTTTATTAGAGCAAGAGAGAGAGAGCATGAGTTGGGGGAGGGCAGAGGGAGAGAGAGAGAAGCAGACTCCTTGCTGAGCAGGGAACCTGACTCTGTGCTTGATCTCAGGACCCCGAGATCACGACTTGAGCTGAAGGCAGACACTTACTTGGCTGAGCCACCCAGGTGCCTCCAAAATGTATAAGGATTGGAAAGAAATACATAAATTTGTTATTTGGAGAAAGCATGATAGTCTGTATATAAAATTATAATCTATAAACCTTTAGTATTAGTAATGAATTTAGCAAGTTGCTGGATACAGTCAGTATATAAAGATCAATTAAGTTTTAAAATACCAGAACTAAACAGTTAGAAAGTGAATTTTTAAAAATGATAACATGTGAATGCATCAAAAATATCGAATACCTAATGTTTTAGCTTCTGACGGCTGTAACAAATTACCACAAATTCAGTGGCTTAAAACAAACTCCTGTCATACTTCTGGAGAAGTCTGAAATCAAGGTGTCAGCAGGGCTGCACTCCCTACAGAGGCTTTAGGGAGAATCTGTTCCCGCCTTTTCCAGTTTCTGGTGTCTGTTAGCATTCCTTGGTTTGAAGCCTCATCACCCCAATCTCTACCTCCATCTTCACATTGCCTTCTCTTCTGTGTGTGATGAATTTTCCTCTTCCTCTATTATATAAAGACACTGATAACAATAGGATCCATCTGGATAATCTAGGATTATTTCCTTGTCTCAAGAGCCTTAACTTAATCACATCTGCAAAGACCCTTCTTCCAAATAGGGTAACATTTATAGGTTCCAGGAATTAGGACCTGATATGGGAGCACCATCTAACACATGGCACCTAGGAATAAATCTTAATGAAAGGTTATAAGAACTCTATACTAAAAATTATGTTATTCAAAGAAATCAGAGAAGACCCAAGTAACTGGTCAGATACAGTATGCTCATGGATTGGAAGATTCAATATTGTAACAATGTCAGCCTCCCCAGTTGATCAGTAGATTTAGTCTAATCCCTATTAGAATCCTAGCAGATTGTGTGTGTGTCATTTGACAAGCTGAAATTTAAATGGAAATTCAGAAGATCAAGAAGAGTCAAGACAATCTGGAGGAAGAACAAAGTTGGAGGACTTATACTATCGGGTGTTAGAAAGGAGACCAATGGAACTGAATAGAACTCATTTGAACATTTTATTTATGTGAAGGTGACACTGTACTAATGTGGAGAAAACAATGGATGCTTTAATAAATGTTGCTGGATCAACTGAATGTCTGTGGAAAACAAAAAACCTTGATTCGTACTCATACTAAAAACAAAAGCAAAACAAAACCCTAAATAGATTGTGGACCTAAAAGTAAAAGGTAAAGCAATAGTGCTTTTAGAAAATACCATGGTTTGGGGCGCCTGGGTAGCGCAGTCGTTAAGCATCTGCCTTCGGCTCAGGGCGTGATCCCAGCGTTCTGGGATTGAGCCCCACATCAGGCTTCTCCTCTGGGAGCCTGCTTCTTCCTCTCCCACTCCCCCTGCTTGTGTTCCCTCTCTCGCTGGCTCTCTCTCTCTCTCTGTCAAATAAATAAATAAAATCTAAAAAAAAAAAAAATTGGTTATTTTAGATGAAATTGAATGTGGCAAAGAAATCAATTAGAAGACTGTTCAGAATTAGTTAAGAAATTATGAGGTTTAAGTTATGGCAGTGGTAGCAAGAATAGAATTGGAGACAGATGCAGATAAATAGGAGGCAAAATTAGCAAAATTTGGGGATTGATTGAATATGGAAAGGAAGAGGGAATGGAGGAGTCTAAGCTGATGCCAGGATTTTGGCTTGACTGTCTGGGTGGATTGTGTCAACACAGAGTTGGTGAATAATGACCTACCAATTTGAGGGACAAGGAGAATGAATTTATTTCCAGATATGTTGGGTTTTCAACAGGGAGATATCAGCATGCATTTGGATATATAACTAAGATCAAGAGTGCAGAGAGGGCTTTGTTGCCAATTGATTGTAGCTAACTAAAGTCATAAGACCTAAGTAGATCACGCAAGAAGAGGATGTAAAATTAGAAGTATAATGAGCTGAGAATGAAAAGCAGATGAACACCAACATTGAAGGGCCATACAGAGGAAAAGAAATGCGTAAAAGAGACTGAGCACAAATAGAGAAAGAAATAAGAAGACAATTAAGGAGAGTGTAACTTCCTGAAACCAAAGGTATGGAGAGATCTAAAGAGAAAGGATCTCCAGGACAGCAGAGATGTCAGTAAATTAAAGATAAGACACCAGTATGTACAATGCTTTGGCAAGTAAGAGAACATGAATGATCTTGGAAAGACCACTTTTACTAGGATCATGGACCAAAGAACCGAACTGCAGTGGATTGAGAAGTGAAGAAATCCTTTAAGGAAAGGGGAACAACAATATGAACCTACTCCAGAAAAGTACTCATATGGATAAGAAAAGGAAAAAATGGAACTAAGTATCTTAGAGCAATGTAGCTCTAGAGTTAGAGGCGAGAGTATGTATATATGTAATATCTCAAAAGTTGAAGTACCAAGTGTGGTTATTTCTCCCCTATTAACAGATGGATGTATACAGCTGGAACTTTATGTTAAGGAAAAGAGAGAACAAAGTTTATCTAAGTCTGTGTACGTAGTAGGTGTTTAATAAATGTTTGCTGAATTGAACAAAACCAACATCCAGACCGTAGCAGTATGTATGTATTTCCTTTCTAACACACATAAATAACTACAGAATGTTTCTGAAAGAGTATAGAAGAAACTGTTTACTGCTGGGGAGGGGGTGTCACTGTCTGAGATGGAAGGGGGATTTTATGTCATGTATTCCATTCACAGTTGGTCTCTTTTGCCATGTGTACGTATTACTGTTTTGAGGAAATAAATGTTTAAAGAATCAATAGACAAAACACAGATAAGTATAATTTTAAAAATAATGTAGAAGTTCCACCTACTAGAAGTTGAGAAGTAGAACGGAAGAGGAAAGATGGAAAGATTATAGGGGTATTATTCTCGTTTGACAAAAGAAAAAAAATTTAAGCAGGGCAGGAATTGTGGGTTACACCTTAATTCACCACTACGCTAGGCACACAGGAAGGACCTTAACAGATGTCCTATTTTATTCATATCATCCAGGCTCATAATGATTTTCTTTATGACAACAATTTTGCTGAAAAGCTTATTGATTTGCTTTTTGGTTCTCCTTCATTATTACATTAAAAGTGTCTGTCTCAGATGTTTAACTCCAAAACAGTAAAGTGATGCTGTGCAACATTGAGCCCAGGCTGGTGGGAAGGCCCAAACATGTTTACAACAGTGAGGAGCTTCGTGTTTTTGTTTGTTTTGTTTTTTTTAGAGCCACTGATCCCCAAGGTGGGGTGGGGGTGGGATCATATAATTTTAGAGGTCTGGCAATGCCCGTCCCCCATAGCTACCATTTCTGAAACTGGTCTTCCAACTTCCTTTAAAACAGATAATAGAGATAGGAAACTACAACACAAAGTAGATCATTTCATTTTTTAAGTTTAAGTCTTAGAAAACCTCTTCTTTTTCTTCTTCTTTCTTCTTTTTTTTTTTTTTTGTACCCAAAGTTCATCTACATCTGAGAGAAACCCCAAATAACTGTCTTAAACAAAATGAAAATGTATTTTTCATGTAAAAGATATCCAGAAGTAGGCAGTCCTGGCCTAAATGACAACTGCAGTGAAAGTGTCAGGGATCCAGGCTCCTTTTATTTTAGCTCTTCACTGTTCCTAGAGTGTCACTTTTGCCCTTGTGATCCAAGATGGTGGTTAGAATGCCAGTCATCATGACCACGCTCCAAGTTAGAGGAAGAAAGGCAGAAGGCCACAGCCCTTCTCTTTAAGGAGATTTTCTGGAAGTGTAGCATACCATTTATGTTGATGTATCGAGGTTCAGAACTTAGTCACATGGCCCACTAACTTCAAAGGAGACTGGGAAATGTCAAAGTGCTCCACTAAAAATCAAGGTTCCATTGCTAAGGATGAAGGAGGAAATGAGTACTGAAAGGCAGCTAGCAAGCTCTGTCACACTGGTCATTTAAGTATTTGAAAAGAACAGGGGTGCCTGGGTGGCTTGGTCAAACATCTGACTTTGGCTCAGGTCATGATCCCAGCATCCTGCGACTGAGTCCACCTTTGAACCCCATGTGGAGTGGGGGTGGAGCCCCCCATCCAGCTCCAGGTCCAGCTCCCTGCTCATCGGAAAGTCTGCTTCTCCCTCCCCCTCTGCCTGCTGCTCCCCCCAGCTTGTGCTCTCTTTCTCTCTCAAATAAATAAATAAAATCATTTTATAAAATAAAATAAGCTTTCTTTTTTTTTTTTTTAAAGATTTTATTTATTTATTTGACAGAGATAGACAGCCAGTGAGAGAGGGAACACAAGCAGGGGGAGTGGGAGAGGAAGAAGCAGGCTCATAGTGGAGGAGCCTGATGTGGGGCTCGAACCCAGAACGCTGGGATCATGCCCTGAGCCGAAGGCAGATGCTTAACCACTGCGCTACCCAGGCGCCCCTAAAATAAGCTTTCTTGGCAACAACTGCCCATGTTACTAAGTCTGGAGTCATCTCTATTCTCTGGGTCTTTCACATTTGTTATTGTTTAGCCTGTGCCTCCATTTAGACTCCAGCAGGTTTTTAATTTTCTTTTTTTAACCCCTCCCCTCCTAAGCAAAGGAATATAAATGTATTGTCATTTAATTTCACCTGGTTTGTTTTAGCTTATCTAAACCTTTTGAGAACTTTTTGAATTCCAACTTTCCTACTTAACACATGACTTAGCTGTGGGCATTTGCACCTCTGATAAAAAGTATCTCGCTTAAGGAACAGAAACAGTGTCTTAATTTATATTCTAAGCATTGGGTACAATCCCTGTGTATAGGTGATTCTCAATATTTGTTTAGTGAGTGAATTCTGCAGTTAAAAGTAAAGGACATTTTCTTGAAGAGTTGGTTTTTTTTTTTTTTTTAAATTCTGGAATTGTTTATGAAAGGAGACTATGAAATCTCCCTGTCTTTTATTTATTTATTTTAAAGATTGTATTTATTTTATGACAGAGCACAAGCTGGGGGGAGCAGCAGGCAGAGGGGGAGGGAGAAGCAGACTCCCTGCTGAGCAAGGAGCCCCACCCGGGACTCATCCCAAGATCCCGGGATCATGACCTGAGCCAAAGGCAGACACTTAACCAACTGAGCCACCCAGGGGCCCTAGGAGAATCATATTTGAACACGTATCCTGACTTTTAAAACTGGGAAGGTGATTTAAACAGTTTTGCTCAATTTCTAGATCATACAAATACGATTTTGTGATGATTTACTTGGCTATATTTAAAAAAAGGAAAAGACTAGACAGTGACAAGTTTCAAGTTAACTGTGCCCCCAATACATAGTATCCTTTCCTAACTCATTTCTTTCCCTCAGTTTTATAAATTACAAAATAGAATTCATAAATCATTTTTTTTTTAAGTTGAAAAAGGCATTTAAAGAACATATTCATTAGAGTCAGTCTAGGATCCAAATTCTGAGGTAATCTGAAGATTTGGGCATAAGATTAGATATGCCAGTCTCTGAAATGGAAACAAACTAACACTAAATCCATTTGTGGCAATAATCCTAGAAAGTAACTTGAAAATGTTTTAGAAAAACTGCTGCTCATGAAATTAAGAGTTCCTAATATATATTCGTGTAGACTGGAGATTGTAATAAAAATATGTGTAGAATCATCTATAAATTTGGTTTTTAGACATTAATCACACACACACACACACACACACACACACACACGCCAGTCACTGGCGTATAGTAAATATTCAGATTTTAATTATTATTATTAAATGTATAGATTAGAAATAAAGTTGAAGAAAGAGAAAGAGACCAAGGAGATGGCACCAGAAATCTATACAATGGTCCTTTACTTAGAATAAAATAATCCTAGAAATAATACAAAGAAACAGGTTTCCTGAAGAATCTCAACTGGCTATACACAGGATTTTTAAAAAAGTAACTGTTGCTAACTGTGCTATGTTTTGTCCCCCTTTCCCTCTGGCTACAGGGTCTCTTAGCTACATCTTGATCTAATTTCATTACGTTTGGTTATCAGAATAATGTGATTCTCTTTAGCATGGGCCATATTTTTGGCTCTTGGGGCTTGCAGTAGGTATAGGACCCTTATTGCTATTAAGTCTCTCTGTCTCTCTCTCTTTCTCCCATACACTCATGCACACATCTCATTTCTCATCTCTCAGCTCTATTTTCTCTGGGTTTACCTTAATTCTCTAATACTTCAGGAAGCCACTCCTAGACATGAAGTTCCTTTAAGCCTCATTAAATAACACGGGATGAAGGAGAAACGTGGTGCTTTAACCCAGTGCAATACACATTATATTGTCAACCCAACACAGACATGCATAAATGTGTATCAGTCAGCTATTTCTGCATAATAACAACCAGAACATCTCAGGGGGATACAACACTAAGCATTTATTTTCACTCACGGGTGTGTGTTGGTTAGGGTCAGCTGATCTATGCTGGATTCAGCTGGGTTTCTTGGCTGATCTTGGCAGGGCTAGCTTGTGTCTGGATTGGTTGGTGGTTAGCTGACACAGGCTTCTCTTACTCAGGGGAGGGTCAGCCTTTTTGTTCTATTAGATTTTCAACTGACTGGACAAGGCCCACCCACATTAGAGAGAGCAATATGTTTAACTCACCTAAGGATTTAAATGTTAATGTCATCCAAAAACACCTTCAAAGAAACACTCAAAATAATATTTGACCAAATATCTGAACATCTTATGGATCAGTCAAGTTAATACATAAAATTAACCATCACAGTCTCTTAATGCTTTGCTTCCCTAGAATAGTTATCATCACCAATCTACCTCTCAGATTACTCCTTCCCCACCCTCCCTGGAAGAAATGCATTGTAACACTCTTGTTTCTGGAAGATAGGCCATATTTATCTTGTAGTTTTGTGAACTTCCAGTCCACCACTGAATACCCTCTTTGGGGTTTAATACCTCACTGTAGATAATACTGTTTTACATAAAAGTATTGAAGTAATTGGATTTTTTTTTCTACAAACACACACATAAAGTTGTTTCAAATTCCTGTAGAAAAGAATGGAATATAAATATACATACATTGTTTTTGCCAACTAAATGTTTTACATATTTAACTACTTTTCTTATAAAGTGAAAGCTGTCTTTTAAGGTCTTAAATTGTTGGGTTTTCAGACTAACTCAGTCTTATCTTTTTTTTTTTTCTTCCCATTTTATTAATAAACCAGAAAAGTCTTCCCTAGTTCTTAAGTTTTTTCTGTTTTTTCACATTTCTTAGTTTGAAGAAGCAAAGAAGTCATAGACTATATTTGATGAATCCAGAGACTTTAAAATTCATTCTGTCATTATTCCACATACATTTACCCATCATAATTTTGAGATATTTGGAACACAGAGCTGCATAATGCATAGTCCATAGCTTTAAGGGGCTCATAACCATATGAGAGAGAAAGAGAATTATCAAAAACAGTCCTGGAGTTAGGGGCTCTCTTTGTCTAGTAACATGCCCCATGTTTCTCCATTTTATAGGTGGAGAAATAGGTGCAAAAATCTATAACTGGTTGGGCAAATTGTAATGAATTGGTAACCCAGTAAGAGAGAAAACACCAAGGTGACACCCACTCTAATAAATTTGTACCTGGGTCTGAGCCCGGCTCCAGAGAATCAAGCCACTGGACAAACTGCCACCCTAGCAACTGACTGGCACCAGCTCAATATAACTTGCCATATCTCCCGACAATCCTGTCTTTTTAAAAAGATTTTATTTATTTATTTGAGAGAGAGAGCAAGAGAGAGTGAGCAGGGGCAGAGGGAGAAGGAGAAGCAGAACCCCCACTGAGCAGGGAACCCACTGTGGGACTCCATCCTAGAACCCTGGGATCATGACCTGAGCCAAAGGCAGACGCTTAACCGACTGAGCCACCCAGGTGCCCCACAATCCTGTCTTTTAAAGTCAGCTCATTTTCTCCTTCTCAAAAAGGGCTATTTCAGATATTCTTTGTTTTCATTTCTTTAACCCTACTATTCACCTCTCTTTATTTTCATAGATAACCTTTCTTCTAACTTTAACCCCCTCCCCCAACCATAAGCTATTAAACACTCTGCCACCAAATTGTAGTCCAAGCCTCTACCTCCCCTTCCCTTCCACAGGTCAGTGTAGAGATCTTAGGGAAGTTCAGTCTCACATTTCCCTTACGCTGCCCACTCAGTTCTCTTCTAGGCACCTAGTCAGCTTTGTGGCACTGTTCTTAGTACTGCTGGTCACTTAGAGGAAATCTGGGACATGGCATCCTTCAGGGAAGACGGGCCTGGAATAGACTACCACTCCAGTTTACCCAGGATCACCAGTTAGACTGTGCAAATACCCATGAATCTCTTCACAATTTTAAAAGTGGAATTACAATGTGGGATAGAAAAGGCTAAAGCTCTGCACTGAATGGGCTTCTCCCTGAATCCAAAGGAAAACTATAGCAAACACCATCAACATTCTGCTTCATATCCTCTTGGCCTTCTTAAGTTCTCTGTGAAGACGGTTTCCACACACTCAAGCCCCCATGTCTCCTTCCTTTGCTTGAAGGCTCTCTTCAGCCCCATGGGAGTTTGTTGTGCTATAGGCAGGTGCAACACACAAGTGTGGAGGGGGAGTTATACCCATGGGGGCAATCTTCAACCAACAGGGGCTGGGGTGGGTAAATAAATGCCCCAGCCTCCTCACCGCCAGACAATTCTTTGGTGTTGCACATGGTTTCTCAGAAGATCCTCAATGGGATTGAGCCCTAGTTGCCTACTCATTGACAATGGAAAACCGTTTATTACTAACCCACTCAACCCCACTCAATAAGGCACAGTTGGTGGCTTTTCTCCCTTTTCTGTCTCACTTTTCCCATGTCTTCTTCTGCCCTTCTTAGAATCACCTCACAAATAAATCTTCTGTACCCAAAGCCTTACACTCAAAGTCTACTTTTTGAAGAAGCCCAAACTAAGATATTGAACAACTTAGGTTTTTAAAAAAGGGAGTCCCTTCACTGGAGTCACCCCTAGTCTCTCTACTGACTATGCGGCTTTCAGATTTGTTCCTGTATCAGACACCTCTTGTGAGCCATTTCAGAGTGGTTTAGCCTCACTTACCTTTTACTCCAACTACTGCTGTGGCAACTAGTTCTCTGCATAGTCTCGTAGCTTCCTCTAGGTGCAATCTGGCAATACCTCACCTCAGGCCCATGGAGCTTAACTCTCACTCTCCAACTGGGGTTTGTCTGTTGACTCCATAGTGAAGAACACTGTGGAAACTAACTGTAGTGCTCGTGTTTATGCAACTCAGGAGTACTAGGGCTCATGCCTTTGGGGGAAAACTTTGAGCAGTGGGGGATGGGATCCAAATCATAAATACTACCCCCCTTTTATCTCTAATTAATAGTCTGGAGATGTATTTCAGACAACTCCTTGGCAGTCCCCTGGATCCCACAGCCAGTCACCCACTGTGGTGTCCAAATTAGTAATGCATCTTTGAGTGGTCTTGCATCTTTCCTGCTCCCCCACATCCCTTGATCCTGCTTCCTGGTTCATACTCCTCTATAGGAAATGTATATTTAAACCTTTGTTTCAGGCTCTGTTTCCTGGTAAACTAGCCTAGGATAGTACCTTTCTTCTTCTCAGCCTCATTTTTAAATTGTTCCCTGTGAAAGTTTTACCAAACTTTGGTAAACCAAGGATGGGAGTAACTCCCTGGATCCATACTTCTTGCCTCATTAGTACAATTCTGTAAACTTGTATCATTCAATCTGAAATGATGCCCTGTAGTTTTAGAGGCTGGTCAGGGATGTCAGGTGCCACAGATTTTTTTTTCTTTTTTCTTTTTGTTTTGGTGTATAGCTATGGGGAGATTTGACACACCTGCTCTCATCGTGTGTCCAAAATAGTCTGTTAGGCTAGGTTAGGTTAGGACTTCTGAGTTGGGTCCTCTCTTTGATGTGACTATCAATGTGAACTGGACAACTGTTGCTCTACTGCTGTATCTGATGAGACAAACATGAATACACCATTGTGGTAGGCACTATCCAAAGTGGCTTCTGGTGATCTGTGCTCCTGATAGTCACTCCTTTGTATAATCCCCTCCTCTTGAGTGTCAGTGGGACCCAGTGACTCGGTTCTAACAAACAATACAGCAAAAGTGATGGGGCTGTCACTTCCAAGATTAGGTTAGAAAGGACTGTGACTTCCTTCTTGCTCACACTTTCTCTCTGGTTCTCATTAGTTCACTCTGATGAAGCTAGCTGCTACGTTTTGAAAAGCCCACATGGCAAGCCCACATGGCAAGGAACCGAGGGAGGCCTCTAGGCAACAGTCTGCAAAGAACTGAGGCCTTCTGTGCAATAGCCCACAAGAAACTAAATCCTGCTGACAACCAGGTGAGTGAGCTTGGAAACACATTCTTCCTTCAGCTGATCTTTGAGATGACTACAGTCCCCAACTTATGATGGTTTTACTTACAATTTTTTCACTTTACAATGGTGTGGAAGCAATATGTACACATTCAGTAGAAACTATACTTCGAATTTTTAATTTTAATCTTTTCCAGACCTAGCAATATGTAGTACGATGCCTTTTCATGATACTGGGCAGTGGCAGTAAGCCGAAGCTCCCAGTCAGCCAAGCGATCACAAGGGTAGACAACCAGTGCACTTATAACCATTCTTACCTACACAACCATGCTGTTTTTCACTTTCAGTACAGTACTTGATAAATTACATGATCTGTTCAACACTTTATTATAAAATAGGCTTTGTGCTGGATGATGTTGCCCAACTCTAGGCTAATGTACGTGTTCTGAACACATTTTAAGATAGGCTAAGCTATGACGTTTGGTAGGTTGGGTGTATTAAATGCACGTTTGACATAACAGTATTTTAAATTTACAATAGATTTATTGGGATGTGATCCCATTGTAGTCAAGGAAGATCTGTAGAGCCCAACATCTTGATGGTAGCCTTGTGAGAGACCCTGACCCAGAAGACTCAGCTAAGCCATGCTGTGATTCCTGACCCACATAAAATGTGAGATAATAATAATTGTATTAATAATATATTTTCTAAAGCAAACATTAATTCTCTGGGAACAGTAAATCTAAAGACATAAGAAGAGCATATTTTCTGATTACATGTGATTTGAAATGGGCTGCCTTCCACAACCCATTCCCCTTGGAATCAACTAGTTATTTTAAATTGTGTTTAGTTCCTTTTATACTTTCTCTTTTGGCCTTCAAATATAATAAAGGAGCTATAAGAGTTCCTACCTTAGTTAACTCAAGACCACTGAAATGATGGTTTTAAGTGTTTTCCTTCAAGATAAAGAAGATTCCATCCGGATTTTATGGTTGCATGACCACCTCTTTCTCTCTTTAAAGCATTTATTCTGCAAACATTAATTGAGAACCTCCTACTGTGTGTACCAAGTCCTCTGCCTGAGGTTGGGGTTACAAGGATTAACTAAACTTGGTCTTTAGTGAGGAAGTCTAACAAATTCGCAAAGTCATTAAATGCAGTAGGATAAGTCTCAGTCGCTTTGGAAACACAGGGTGGGGATTCTGTAAGATTTTTGGTAGAACGTGATTTCTAATTTGAGACCTGAACAAGTGGTAGATGGCCTGATGGAGTAAATGGAAGGAAGTCTCTGGTAAGAGAGGAACAGTATGTGCAAAGCCTTGGAGCCTTAATCATTGGGTTATACTATATCACTTTTTCTGTGTTTTTAATGTCTCCCTTTCCATTTGGCATCTTCTTCATGGCCTTTAAACATCTTAATATTTCTTAGATTCAAAAACAATGAAAAAGAAGATGGCAGAGTAGGAGGACTCTAAGCTCATCTGGTTCCACAGATAACAACTAGATAACACTCACACCAGCAAATAACCCAGAAAATAACGTGAAGACAGGCAGAATAAACTCCACAACTAAATGTAGAGAAGAGGCCCCATTGAAGAGGGAAGGAAGGGCAGAGACACAGTCAAAAGCTAAATGGACCTGCAGGACTGTCCATGGGAGGGAGGGATACCACGGGCATGGAAAAGGGAGAGAAACAGACCCTTAGACAGATAAGCCTGTACAGGAAGATGAATTCCCATAACATTTGGCTTTGAAAACCAGAGGGGCCTAATGTGAGTTCTTACAACCAGCAGGACTTAAAACCTGGAATTTTAAAACCAATGGGCTTGGCTTTGGGAGAGCCAGAAGGACAAAAGGAAACTGAGTCCCCATCCTTCAAGAGATAACACCAAAAAACAGCCAACAGATACAGCATAATAGAAGCAGTTTGCAAAATGCCTGGGGCATCCAGGGGGGAGAGTAGTTTACTCATCTCAGAGCATGTTCCAAAGCAACAGAGGTCTTTGGAAGACTTCTCCAGAATAAAGGAATTGGCAGGCACCATTTCCCTCCCTTGCTCCCAGCATAAACACATGACCACCTGCTGGAACCAGCCCATTGCTGATACTACCTAACTTGCTAACACTGCCTCCCCATGTCCCCTTTCCCAGAGCTGCAGGGCCACTTGCACAGAGGACCAGTGGCCCAAACCTTGTTAACACCACTGCATTGCTGCCCTGCCCAATACTCCCCTCCTCCACATTTTGCAGATCCACTCCCTCCAAAATGCTCTTGGCTGGAGCTTATCCTTGGTGGTGCCACAGGCCTGGCAATGTGCAAGCCGCCCCTTTAGTGCCCAGCACCTCTCCAAAATGACTCCTGTCCTGAGAGAGGGGAAGATAACCACACATACCAGTCAGACGGAGGCACCAGCAGTGGGCTGAAGGCAGACAGCTGGTATGACTGCAGGCCTCACACACCAATGAAAGCTTTCCTGGGGACAACACGGGGAAAGTGCCCTGCAGTTTGGTGCTACTGCATCTTTGGCAAACACCTGGTCTGACTCAACTCAAACCTAAGGCAGCCCCAGACTGGCCCACTAACATCACAGGGACCAAACACTACCTACAACAGGCAGAGAGCCACTGCAGAGGACCTAACTGAAGGAAAAAGTAGCTCGTCCACAACGGGAGGGCACATGCAACACACATAGGAAACACACCCAAAGGACTAGATTCCAGTGAACAGGCAACATTGTTCAGGGCACCACAGGAACTCTTCATAAGATCACTACTTTCAAGAGCAGGAGATATAGTTGACTTTGCCAACACAGGGAAACACAGAATTAGACACAATGAAGAGACAAACAATATGTCCCAAATGAAAGAACAGGACAAAAATCAAGAACAGCAGAAGACTGAAGCAAAATGGAGATAAGTAATATGCCTGATGCAGAATTTAAAATTATGATCCTAAAGATAATCACTGAACTTGAGGAAAGAGTGTGGACATCAGCAAGACCCTTAACAAAGAGATAAAAAAGAACCAATCAGAGATGAAGAATACCATAAGTGAATTAAAAATATACTAGATGGAATAAATAGTAGACTAGAGGAAGCAGAAGAACAAATCAGACCTGGAGGGCAAAGTAATGGAAAGTAATCAAGATGAGCTGGTGAGAAAAAATTATGCAAAATGAGAATAGACTTAAGGAATTCAGTGACACCATCAAGTGTAATAATATTCGTATTACAGGGATCCCAGAAGGAGAAGACAGAGAAAAGAGGGCACAAAATTTATTTGAAAAAATAATAGCTGAAAACTTCTTGAATTTGGGGAAGGAAACAAATCCAGATCCAGAAGGCACAGAGATTACCCAAAAAAGTCAACTGAAGGAGGTCCACACCAAGACACATAGTAATTAACATGGCAAAAAGTAATGGTAAAGAGAAAGTTTTAGAAGCAGCAAGAGGGGAAAAAAAAAAAAAGTTACATACAGGGGAAACCCCATAAGGCTATCAGCTGATTTTTCAGCAGAAATGTTGCAGGCCAGAAGAGAATGGCATGAAATATTCAAAGTGCTGAAAGGGAAAAATCTGCAGCCAAGAATAGTCTATCCAGCAAGGCTTCATTCAGAATAGAAGAAGTAAAGAGTTTCCCTGACAAACAAAAGTTAATGGAATTCATGACCACTAAATCAGCCCTACAAGAAAGGAAAAAGGAGGCTCTGAGTGGAAAGGAAAGGCCATAAGCAAGAGTAAGGAAAGTAGGAAACATGAAAGCAGAAAAAATAAGTATATCTGTAAAAATCGGTCAAAAGACTCACAGAATAAAAGGATGTAAAGTACAACATCACATACCTAAAACACGGGGAGGAGACATGTAAAGAATGGGTTTAACCTTAAGTGGCCATCAACTTAAATTAGACAGCTATATGCAGAATAGTAACCACAAATCAAAAACCAGTAATAGATATGCAAAAAATAATGAGAACAGGATCCAAGTATAACACTAAAGAAAGCCAACTAATCCTGAGAGAAAAGAACAAGGGAAGAAAGGAACAGAGAAAGACTATAAAATAACCATAAAAATGTAACAAAATGGCAATAAATACATACCAATCAATAATTATTTTGAATGCAAATGGACTAAACGCTCCAATCAAAAGACGTAGAATGACAGAATGGATAAAAAACAAGAACCATCTACATGCTGCCTACAAGAGACTCATTCCAGACCTAAAGACACATGCAGATTGAAAGTGAAAGATGAAGCATTTTTCATGCAAATGGATGTGAAAAGAAGCTGGGGTAGCAATTCTTATATCGGAAAAAATAGACTTTAACACAAAGACAGTAACAAAATACAAAGAAGGACACTATATAATAATAAAGAGAACAATCCAACAAGAAGATACAATAATAGTAAATATTTCTGCACCCAACATAGGAGCACCCAAATATTTAAAGCAGTTAAAAACAAACATAAAGAAAGTAATCAATAGTAATACAGTAATAGCAGGGAACTTTAACACCCCACTTACATCAACAGACAGATCATGCAAACAGAAAAACACATTGAACCAGATGGATCTAACATATATATTCAGAATATTCCATCCTAAAACAGCAGAATACACATTCTTTTCGAGTGTACATTGAACATTCTCTAGACTAGATCACATATTAGGCCACAAAATAAACCTCAACAAATTCAAAAAGATCAAAGTCATACCATGCATCTTTTCTGATCATAATACTATAAAACTAGAAATCAACCACAAGAAAAAAATCTAGAAAGAACCCAAAACATGGAGGTTAAATAACATGCTACTAAACAATGAATAAGTGGCGCCTGGGTGGCTCAGTTGGTTAAGCGTCTGCCTTAGGCTCAGGTCATGATCCCAGGGTCCTGGGATTGAGCCCCTGATCAGGCTCCTTGCTCAGTGGGGAGTCTGCTTCTCCCTCTGCCCTTCTCCTGCTCATTTTCTCTTTCTCTGGAAATAAATGAATAAAATCTTAAAAAAAAAAAAAAAGCAGCGAATGGGTCAACCAAGAAATCAAAGAGGAAATTAAAAATTCCATGGAGACAAATGAAAATGAAAACACAATGGTCCAAAATCTCCGATATGCAGCAAAAGTGGTTCTAAGAGGAATGTTTATAGCAATACAGGCCTACCTCAAAAAGCAAGAAAGATCTCAAATAAACAACCTAATCTTACACCTAAAGGAGCTAGAAAAGAAGAGCAAACAAAGCCCAAACCCAGCAAAAGGAAGAAATTAATAAAGCTTAGAGCAGAAATAAATGATATAGAAACTAAAAAACCAAACCAAAACAACAACAACAAAAAAGAAACTAAAAAACAACAGAACACATCAATGAAACCAGGAGCTGATCCTTTGAAAAGATCAACAAAATTGATAAACTTTTAGCCAGACTCATCGAGAGAGAGAGAGCGAGAGAGAGAGAGAGAGGGAACTCAAAACAAAATCAGAAATGAAAGAGGAGAAATAACAACTGACATCACAGAAATACAAAGGATTGTAAGAGCATATTATGAAAAATTATATACCAACAAATTGTGCAACCCCGAAGAAATGGATAAATTCCTAGAAACATATAACCTCCCAAAACTGAATCAGTAAGAAAAAGAAAATTTGAACAGACTGATGACCAGCAATGAAATTGAATCAGTAGTAAAAAAACTTTCAACAAATGAAAGTCCAGGATCAGACAGCTTCACAGGTGAATTCTACCAAACTTACTTACTTAATTTATTTATTTTAGATTTTATTTATTTATTTATTTATTTATTTATTTATTTATTTGAGAGAGAGAAAGAGAGAAAGAGAAAGAGAGAGAATGATTGGGGGGAGGGGCAGAGGGACAAGCAGACTCCCTGCTGAGCACAGAGCTCAATGTGGGGCTTATTTCCAGGACCCTGAGATCATGACCAGAGCTGAAGCCAGAAGCTTAACCAACTGAGCTACCCAGGTGTCCCTCTACCAAACATTTAAAGAAGAGTTAATACCTAATTCTTTTCAAAGTATTCCAAAAAATAGAAGAGGAGGGAAAACTTTCAAATTCGTTCTATGAGACCAGCATTACCCTGATACCAAAACCAGGTAAAGACATTACAAAAAAAAAAAAAAAAGAGAGAGAGAACTACAGGCCAACATCTCTAATGAACATAGATGCAAAAATCCTCAACAAAATATTAGGAAACCAAATCCAACAATGCATTAAAAAATGATCCACCAAGATCAAGTGGGATTTATCTTTGGAATGCAAGTGTGGTTCTGTAGTTGCAAATCAATCCATGGTACATCACATCAATAAGGGAAGAATAAAAACCATATGATCATTTCAGTAGATGCAGAAAAAGCATTTGACAAAGTACAGCATCCATTTATGATAAAACCCTCAACAATGTAGGTTTAGAGGGAATATACCTCAACGTAATGAAGGCCATATATGAAAAACCCACAGCTAACATCATACCCAATGGTGAAAAACTCTCACTGAGAATTTTTCACCTGAATTCAGGAACAAGACAAGAATGTCCACTCTCACCATTTTTATTCAAGATAGTACTGGAAGTCCTAGGCACACAGTCAGACAAGAAAAGGCAATAAAAGGCATCCAAATTGATAAGGAAGAAGTAAAACTTTCCCTATTTACAGATGATATGATACTATATATAGAAAATCCTAAAGACTCCACCAAAAACCTACTAGAACTGATAAATGAATTCAGTAAGGATGCAGGATACAAAATCAATGTACAGAAGTCTGTTCCATTTATATACACTAATAATGAAGCAGCAGAAAGAGAAATTAAGAAAACAATCCCATTTACAATCGTACCAAAAATAATAAAATACCTGAAAATAAACTTAACCAAGAAAATGAAAGCAAAGATATTCCATGCTCATGGATTGGAAGAAAAAATATTGTTAAAATATTCATACTACCCAAAGCAATCTACACATCTAATGCAATCCCTATCAAAATACCAATAGCATTTTTCACAGAACTAGAACAAACAATCCTAAAATTTGTGTGGAACCACAAAAGACCCCAAATAGCCAAAACAATCTTGAAAAAGAAAAGCATAGCTGGAGGTATCACAATTCCAGATTTCAAGTTATACTAAAAAGGTGTAGTAACCAAAACAGTATGGTACTGGCACAAAAATAGACACATAGATCAATAGAATAGGATAGAAAGCCCAGAAATAAACCCACAATTATTTAGTCAATTAATCTTTGACAAAGGAGGCAAGAATATGCAATGGAAAAATGACTGGACAGCTACATGCAAAAGAATGAAACTGGACCACTTTCTCATAACATCCACACACACACACACAAAAACTCAAAATGGATTAAGGAACTAAATGTAAGAGCTAAAACTATAAAAATCCTATAAGAAAGCACAGGAATAATTTCTCTGACATCAACCATAGCAACATTTTTCTAGATATGTCTCCTGAGGTAAGGGAAACAAAAGCAAAAATAAACTGTTGGAACTACGTAAAAATAGAAACCTCTGTACAGCAAGGGAAACAGTCAACAAAACTAAAAGACATCCTACTGAATGGGAAAAGATATTTCCAAATGACATATCCAATAAAGGGTTAGTATTCAAAATATATAAAGAACTTGTATAAGTCAACACCCAAAATCAAATAATTTAATTTAAAAATGGACAGAAGACATGAACAGACATTTCTCCAAAGAAGACACAGATGGCCAACAGACACACGAAAAGTGCTCAATATCATCAGGGAAATGCAAATCAAAACTACAATGAAATATTACCTCACACCTGTCAAAATGACTAAAATCTAAAATACAAGAAATAGCAAGTGTTTGTGATGATGTGTAGAGAAAGGAAATCTCGTGCACTGTTGGTGGGAATGAAAACTGGTGCAGCCACTGTAGAAAATTGTATGGAGTTACCTCAAAAAATTAAAAATAGAACTACCCTATTATCCAGTCAACACACTATCGAGTATTTGCTCAAAGAATACGAAAACACTAATTTCGAAAGGATATATGCACTCTTATGTTTATTGCAGCTTTATTTACAAATTATGGAAGCAGCTCAAGTATCCCTAGATAGATGAATGGATAAGGAAGATGTGGCACATATATGCAATGGAATATTATTCATCCATAAGGAATGAAATCTTGTCATTTGCAACAACATGGGTAGAGCTAGAGAGTATAATGCTTAGGGAGCTAAGTCAGTCAGAGAAAGACAAATACTGTATGATATCACTCATGTGTGGAATTTAAGAAACAAAACAAACAAAGGGAAAAAAAGAAGAGAGAGAGAGAGACAAATCAAGAAACAGGCTCTTAACTATGGAGAACAAACTGATGGTTACCAAAGGGGAGGGGGTGGGGGATGGATGAAATAGATGATGGGGCTTAAGGAGGGCAATTGCTGTGATGAGCACTGGTAATGTATGGAAGTGTTGAATCACTATATTGTACACCTGAGACTCATATAACACTGCATGTTAACTAACCAGAATTAAAATAAAAACTTGAAAAAATGGAAAAACTTATTGTTATTATGTTCTTATGTAACCTGTTTGGTGAATGGCTTAGTCATGATCAAATTAGATAATGTGTATGGAAGCGACACGGAAGCTGTGAAATGCTACAGAGAAAAATCTATCTTTTTAAAAAATCTTTTAAAAGATTTCATTTATTTATTTGAGAGACAGAGAGAACGAGCAGTGGGGAGGGGCAGAGGGAGAGAGAGAGAGAGAGAGGGAGAGGGAGAAAAGCAGACTCCCTGCTGAGCAGGGAGCCTGATGCTGGGCTCACAGGACCTGGAGATCATGAAGGCAGATGCTTAACTGAGCCACCCAGGCGCCCCCAGAAGAATCTATCTAAGAGCTATAGTTAAAGAACTGAAATTTCTTCTTCTCTTCCCCAAAGAGATTTACTTAATGGGATTGCATTTCCAACCACACAAATTCTTGAGAATGTTTTTGGAAAATCTACTAAACTGCAGTCAGAAACAGAACCCCACACTGAACCTTTACATCTACTGTATCCTTATACCAAGCCAGAACAGAGTTTGCAGGCCTGCATCATGCTGCCCTAGGTCTGATTTAGATTTCTAGTTTTTTTTTCCCTAAGATTTTATTTATTTATTTATTTGTCAGAGAGAGAGAGAGAGAGGGCACGCGTGCACTCACACAAGCAGGGGGATCAGCAGGCAGAGGGAGAAACAGGCTCCGCACTGAGCAGGGATCATGACCTGAGCCGAAGGCAGATGCTTAACCAACTGAGCCACACAAGTGTCCCCAGATTTCTAGTTTTTAGTGAGGTGGACTATTCTTTGCTGATTGGCATCTTCCTCATTGTAGCATTAAGCTCAACCACGCAAGCTTTGTCTTTGAAAGCACCCAAAAAATAGCTTCAAAATTATTTTAAATAATAGAGAATATTTAGCCCTTCCTTCTCACCACCAAGAAAAATACGGCAAGTTTTCTCATTTATATCCAAATGTGAATGACTGCTTTACTACTCACCAGCAAAAACTGATTCCGGTTCTCAGAAACCCACTATCTACAGGCTTCTAAGTAGCTTGTTCATAGTTGGAACTTAAAAAGGTTATGTTATAGTTACTCAGTTACTTCAAAATTCCTTTTCTATACTATATAAGATGCTACTAAGCTTTTAGCAACAATAAATTTTATTTTATTTATTTTATTTTTTCTTATGGGAAGCTAGGCAAAACTACCAAGGAAGTATTAAAACCCATAAAATTATTATTATTGAGAACAATCACTTGATATTATGTGGCCACAAAGACATTAAGCCATATTCCACATTTCTACAAAGTCCCCTGAAGTATGGCACAGTCCTATAATCAATGTTATATGAGTAAATTTATTTTAAAATCTTAGTGGATTTGAAACATATAAAATAATAATACATTTTAAATGAGGTCAGAAGATTTTCTGAAGTTTTCCCCCAAATTTTTTTGAGGGTAACTTTCTTGGCCAATATGAGAATTTATGAGGCCCTGATAATTTGTCTTAAAATATATTTTATAAAAAATTTTAGGCTCTTTAGAAAGAGAAATTGCTTTGAAATGCTAATTACCCCGACCCCTCCTTGGTTTCTATTGCATTTGTCATCTTATTATCTTAAGACATGTTGGTAAAAAGCTGATATGGAAGGGCTTTGAAACAAGAAGAAAGTCTTTCCAGCCTTGAATTAAGGTAATTTTAAGTATCAAATCTGCAGACATCCAGGGGTTGTTCAAGAACAAAGCTTCATCTGTCGCCTGTTCTTATGCATTTTAATGTACTGTACACTAAGACTCAAGAAAAAAAAGGTTTAACAAGCTTCTGACTTTTGATTGAAACTCTTTTGCAGGGTCTTTCACAAAAACATTTTATAACCCAGAGAGTTAAGTAAGGATTTTTGAATTTTTAAAATATTATTATTATTATTGATTATTAATTTTTTTAGAAGAGTGAGCCAGGCTTTGAAAAGCATTCTTCTAGAAACCTAAAGCTTTGCTGATTGCTTCCAGGTTTTGATATATTTCTGAGGCTAACAGGTTACCACAGTAGGGGGCATCAAAGAGATGGTAAGTTTGCACCTAGAAAATAATTCTATTTTTGTATTGAAATTGAATTTGCCTTTATAGATAGAATAAATTTACATTTCAAATAGCAAAGGAAATTCTGCAAAGGACTCCTACAACATCCAGACCCAAGTTATCTATAGTCTACCACCTTCAGTAACTTCTTTGCCAATTATCCTGGATCTGCAGAGAAATTCTTATAAGGGCATTTTAAACACCATGAGGAATGCATGATTAACTTTTATAGAAAAGCAATCTAGAATATAAGAACTATAGGTTATTTGTCCAAAATGCCTTTTTTTTGAAAAGCAGGGACTGTGGGGTCATCAAGATAAATAGAAACCTAGTAAACAGAAATGGGAGATACTGTGAGTGACAGGAATTCAAGCTGAGTGAGGTGTGCCCAAAGCCCAGGGTTCTACTTGGTGGCCAGATGGTGGTGGGGAGATGCCCTTTCACCCTACCCAGGTGAGCCAGGTGCCTGTCATCCTCAAAGAGGCTGTCAAGATTAAATTTACCTGTCACTCTTCCCTGTTTTCATTAATCAACATTTAAGTTTCCTGTCCTTGACCTAGTCTTAAACTTTGCTTCCTACCTGTTTCCAAATCATTTCACTGCATTTCTAGGAACTTCTAGTCCACAGATTAAACAAATCCTCTGATTATCTCAAGCTATGACTGAGAACTCACCTTCAAATCTTGCCTTAACTGAAACCTGATTCTCTGCTGGAGATAACCTCCTCCATGGGCATTTCCAATAGTGGCTATTCTTACACGCAGTTATAAAGGAAGACATTTTATCAATGGGACCCCCTCCTTCTGGCAAATATTTAAAGGTCGCCTCTTCCCTGATTCTCTTAGCACGCATAGCCTGACCCTGCTCAGCACTATCTATGAGGTTCAGCTAGCCTACCAGAAGGGTGTATTCACTCCTTCCTCCTCTTCCCCCTCCCCCTCCACCCCCTACTGTTCTTCCTCTTTTTTCTCCTCCTTCTTGTCTTGTCCTTGTTCTTGTCCTTGTTCTGCTGCTGCTGCTTCTGCTTCTTCTGCCTTTTCTGTTTCTTCTTTTGGCTGCCAAGAGGCATGTAGTTCTTGGTGAGTACATTTAATTGGTAAAGTTTTAGTAAGTTTAAATGATGTTTAATAAGAAAAGTTCATATTTTGATCTTCACATCACCTTTCATTTTTGACAATATAAAAAAGTTTTTTATATTAAACTGTGAGTATGTAGGAGAAAGGAAACAATTTTTAAAATGTTTCTTTTTGTATGTTAATCAACTACCTTATGGATTTTTCTTTTTTTGGTTTATATATTATTTGCCTGGAGTTAATTGTTTTCTTAAGTACTATTCAGTGAAGGCTTGTACAATTATTGATGGATTTAGGCTGTCTTTTCCAAGTTTTGCTCCCTAAATCAGACTCTTTAACCCCTTTGAGTTGCCATGCTACCATGCTGATGTGACAATTACTTAAAGAAGCATTTTCGGGTCCTTGGAGGGATTCTGATCAATGCTTTCTCTGAGATCTGGCAAAAGTATTTTACTTCCTTTTGCAACAAAGACATGTAATATTGTTTATAATAAGTTTGAAAAGATTACTTGAATGGAGGCTGCCTATTCTCACATTTCCATAGGGAAAGGTCCTGGAGCAACCAACATTCTTCTAGCACAATGTTCTAGACCTTTTCTTTTTCTTTTTTTTTTTTTAAGGTTTTATTTGTTATTTATTTATTTTTGTTTTATTTTTTAAAAAGATTTTATTTATTTATTTGACAGAGAGAGACAGCCAGCGAGAGAGGGAACACAAGCAGGGGAGTGGGAGAGGAAGAAGCAGGCTCCTAGCAGAGGAGCCTGATGTGGGACTCAATCCCAGAACGCTGGGATCACACCCTGAGCCGAAGACAGATGCTTGACTGACTGAGCCACCCAGGCACTCCTCTAGACCTTTTCTTTCCCGTCCTTATGTGGCAATCCTACTTTCTTTGGAATTGATACTCTGACTATCCTCACTGCTGGTATCTTCACATCTGGAGGTTATTACCCTCATTCTTGAAGATTTTGGCTCCTGTCTTCTCTTCTTAACACCGGCTCTCATCCTAGATGCTCTATCCAATACCAAAGCCTCAAAGTTCTTTGATAGCTTTGACCCCATTAACCCATCCCTCCAATTTATTTTAGCAAATTACTTGCCCCTTGGAATGACTTCACATTTATCATAGCTGTGGGAAGAAAGGAAAGTGCAGTAGACTGAAATTTTTGTGGGCCCTAATGAACCATGCTAGTATTTATGACCTGTATACCTTCTTGCCTTGACTCTGAGCTGACTGTATGACCCGCATGGAACAATTACATCAGTTCCAGTCCTAAAGCTTAAGAGGTCCTGAGAGCTCTCACTTTGCACTCTTGGAGAAGCCATCTGCCATGCTGTAAGTAGCTCAAACTAACCTTTTGGAGAGACCATATAGAGTATAATTAGGGCCCTGGGAAACAGCCCCAGCTCAGCTAAAACCCAGCACCATGTGAGCAGTG
This sequence comes from Ursus maritimus, assembly GCF_017311325.1. Classification (NCBI taxonomy): domain Eukaryota; kingdom Metazoa; phylum Chordata; class Mammalia; order Carnivora; family Ursidae; genus Ursus; species Ursus maritimus. Next base: position 93,197,103 of record NW_024424452.1, read on the forward strand.
TTATTTTGGACCGTTTAGCACCCCAGGACCCCAGGAGATACCTGTGAAGTAGAATAACCACCTGGTCAATCCATACCTTGTAAGAAATAATAATCTGTTATGATTTTAAGCCTCTAAATTTTGTGGGTAGTTTGTTATGAAGCAGCAGATAATGGAAACACAAAGTATTTTCTCTCCCCACATTCCCATCCTGGGCCATAGAGGAGGAACATATATGGCCTCTCTTCTAGTCCCTTGGGTGTAATTCCCAAGAGTGGCTAATATAATTGTGAAGATTTTTCCCATAGCTAGTTGAATAGTGTTCCTCCCCAAAATTTGTGTCCTTCCAAAAACCTCAGAATTTAGGCATATGGTAATTAGTTAAGGATTTTGGAGCAAATCATCTTGGATTTAGAGTAGGCTCTAAATCTAATGACTATTATTTTTATATTAGAAAGGAGAGGAAGATTTGGACACACAGAGACACAAAGGAGACAATGTGAAGATGGAGACAGAGATTGGAATAATGGGTCTACAAACCAAGGACTGCTAGGAGCCACCAGAAGCTGGAAGAAGCAAGAGTGTTTCCCTCCTAGAAATGTTGGCATCTTGATTTTGGATTTCTCTCTGTCAGTACTGTGAGAGAATAGATTTCTGTTGTTTTAAGCCACCCAGTTTGTGGTAATTTGTTATAGTAGGCCTACAAAATGAATATGTTGACATTCACTGTTGGGTGAAATCATTGCATTGAAAGGAAATGGGTGACCACAATTCTTGAATCCATCTGTACCTGGATGGACGCAACAGGCCCAAATCCTTAATCCATGCATCTGATTAGAAAAGTGGACTTAGAGTCTCTTCTGCAAACCCTGTCGTATCTCTGACTCGCAGGAACTTTTTCCTTCCCAGTGCTACTTCAGATGGTTAAGTGTGTCTACCTGTTCTCTGCCAATCCAGGATCCTCCTATCTCTTTTGATATAAGGTAGTTCAGTTCAACTGTAGTGTTTCCAATTAGCACCAGACAGCAACTAACTTACTTTTGAAAAATGTTAGTGCTGCCAAGGGACCTAATTATAGACAAGGGACATATGTTAAGGGACATAATTTAAGAGTTTGTAGGGCAGTTTGCACAGGATAAATCCAGCATAATATTTGTATTCACCCCACATTATGCAACTTGCTTTGCCAATGAACTATGAGCTGAAGTAACATGTATCCCCTCAAAAGTAGAAGCTTTGAGAACTACATGTGAATCATCATAATATCTTTTTCCTGTTTTTGCATTCATAGAATCACATGTCAAGATGACTTCCATCAGCACTGGTCCTTGAATGTCTATAATGAATAAATTTCCCTTAGTGCTCTCTCTATAGTAAATATGTAGTGTGAATGAGAAGCAATGTTTTTTTTTTTTAATTACTGAGATTTTCAGATTGTTTGTTGCCTCAGCATAACCTGGCCTATCCTGTCTATTTCAAACAATATCAGTAAATTCAGTGAGCATCTCAAATTATACTCTTCTTTTCTTGTTCTAACACCTTCAGAATTCATTTTCACACTTACTCTCTAGATTTCTGCACAGTCTAAGATAGCAAAATCTTATAATTATTAGGAACTGTAATCCTTCTCTTCTTGTTTTAAATTTGCAGTTAGCTCTCAGGGGATCTCTGGGGGTGCCAGATACTGTCTAATGCAAACTCAGCATCATCCCTGCCCTTATAAGGATTCCCCTGCATTACAGTGGCCAGAAGTCTGGAACCTACATTTCCCAGATTCCCTTGTCATCAGGGTTTTGGTTTTGATTCTTCCAATAAGAGTTATTCCTGCTAGATTTTGGAAGGTGGAAGACAGCAGAAATCATTATTGCTCAATCTTAACAGGCAGGCATGTAGTCTTCAAAGACATCAGGCGTGAGATTTTCCAGTGGTTTCTAGGCTTTCTACTGAGCACGATCTGTTTTGGTGCAACAGGCTGTTGAGATCATTGGTGGCAGTTTCCTGTGATTCCTGAAACTTTGATTTCCAGATATAACTGATGACTTTCCCTGTCCATCGCTCTCTTCAGCACTTCCAAAGGTTTTTTAAACATCTAATCCCTTTTACTAAATATTTTCCTGCCTGAAAAGCAGTGGCTTCCGTTTTCCTGACCATAGACTTACAGACTATGGTCTGACTCTAGTTATTATTTAGGCATAGACACCAATCAAACAGAGCAGATCCCAAACTAATCAAAATAGATTCTAGTTACAAACAACCAGTTCAGCTTCACTGGTGGTACCAGCCGAATGTCAGCTCTGGTTAAGGAATTGGAGAGAAGTGTATATGAGAGAGGCATGAAATACATTGCTCTCCTTTCAGACAAGTCTTCACAGTTTAAAGTAACAGCTTCATCTGATAGGTAAGAGGTAGCTGCGTTGCTAGTGTGGTGTAATCAATATGTATGATCTTTGTCCCGAGTATCCAGCGCAGAGTTCCTAAGACACTTGGAATTTCTTGAGTGATAGGATCGTCTTTTATCACTCATTAAGAAGTCCTTTTGAGCACATTTGAGTTTATGCTAATGAGACAACTTAGGGTGGGGCCCCCAGATAACCTTGGGATGGAGCTGGTCACCAGAAAGACCAAGTGATTGGAGTATTGGAACTTTCAGACCCACCCACTGACCTCCAGGAAGGGGAAGGGAAAGGCAGCTATAGATAAAGTGCTGTAAAAACTAGTGAACAATAAGAGTTGATGAACTTCTGGGTTGACAAATGCCTGGAAATGGGGGAAAGTGGAGAGCCCAAACAGCAAGGAAGCTCTGCACCCTTCCCACAAACCTTGCTCTATGCATCTCTTCCATCTGGCTGTTCCTGAGTTCTATCCTTTTATAATAACTGGTAATTCAGTAAGGACAATGTTTCTCTGAGTTCTTTGAGCCACTCTAGTAAATTAATCAAACCCAAAATGAGGGTTGTGGGAACCTCCAATCTATCGCTGGTTGGTCAGAAGCACAGGAACATGGACTTCCAATTGGCATCTGAAGTGGGGGCCATTCTAGTGGGACTCAGCCCTTAATCTGCGGGATCTGATGGTATCTCCAGGTAGACAGTGTCAGAATTGAGTTAAATTTGTGGGACACCAATTCATTAAAAACTAAAGATTGCTTTCTGTTGGATAAAAACAACATTATTCCAGTAAGAGAGATTCGATGGGAGTGGGAACTGAAGGTGTTCCAAATCATTTTATATACTCCAATTCTAATTACTGGATCCCAGTCTTTCTTGATCAGTGCCCTTTCTTGCACACCAGACAGATAACAGCAAGACTGTAGATTTAATGGTCCTGTAATTCAGTAAGTTTGGAGGTCAGACTTTGAATTTATTTTTCAGCTATCTCAATGTTTTGGTATTAGAAAAGCAGATATGTTAGCAAAATCTAGAAAGTCCACAGGTTTCAGACTGTGACATAAGTAAAAAATTTAGGAATCTGAACATTCTCTTACTTTAAGCTTTCTGGGGCCATTAGAAAAGCTACCCTATGTCATAGTCCTTGAATTCCTCATAATTTTTCTGTGTCCTATGGCAATAGCCATTTAATTGCCAATGCCTTCAAAAAGCACTTGATTTCAGATAGTCATGACAGGTGGTAATTTAATTAGCTCTTTGGAGACTATGTTCCATGGACTATCACTTAATACTAACTGAGTTTTCTACACCTTCAGATTCAATCATTCCTTATAACTAACCCATGTATCACCTCTTCTTTCCCCTGAAGGTATATTGCCTACAACTGTATCTTTTCAATATCTCTGTCATATCCTCAGTTGCAAGTTTCAGAAACTGGAAGTTCTAAGAAAAGGAATATATTGAAACTATGTCAGGTGGCTCACAACATCACTAGATATGCTAGAGAACCAGGCTAAAGAGATTGGTGCAAGGCATCCCAGACACCTGCATCCAGGATCATATCAGTCATCACTGACCACTGGGCACTTCAACTTGTGCCACCACCAAACTTGCATCTTGTGGTCCAAGATGACCCTTCCAGCTCATTTCATCACATATACATTTAGATAAGCAGGAAGGAATACGACGAAGTAGAGGGATAGCCCTTTCCTTCAAAGCAAGTTCTGGAAATGGAACACATAACTTCTGTTCATATCCCATTCATCAGAATGTCACATGACCATACCCAGCAAAAAAAAGAAAAGTACCATGAAAAGTGATTTCCTCTGGGAAACACCATATGTCCAGCTAAAATTTTGAGGTCTTATTACTCCAGAAAGAAGGGAAGAATACATAGCAAAGGACAATTTTCTCTACCAAGGTAACTTTGTGGAAATAAGAGTACACAAAGAAGTATTCTAGCCAAATGAAATTTGTAGCAGAATAAAATTTCAAAATCAAAAAGACATGAAACATAATAAAGTCTAGTGTTTAATTCAGTAAAGCATGTGTATAAGTCAAAATGATGCTGGTTATATGGCTAAGAACTATAATGAAATTGTTAAGAAAGGACTCTTTATTTTATTTTTAATTTTTTTAGAGAGAGAGCAAGAGCATGTGCACAAGCTTGAGTGGGGTATGGGGAGAGGGGAAAGGCAGAGGGAGGGGAAGAGCAATAATCTTAGGCAGACTCCATGCTTAACACAGAGCCAGTGCAGGGCTCAATCTCACAACCCTGAGATCATGACCTGAGCCAAAACCAAGAGTCGCATGCTTAACCAACCGAGCCACCCAGGACCCTAAAAAGGACTCTTTAAATAGAAAAGCCATATCCCTGATTATCCTTTACTTAGGGTTATCACTTGTTAATATGAAATATATGATTTTTTTTCCTTATAAAAATGAACTAAGGGTCTCTTCAGAGAACAGGTGAGAGACAAAGTTATTTTTGAATTTCGTATTAACAGAGAAATATAAATACAAATGCTTATAAAGGTTTAAAAGAAACTATTAGAGAGTTTTTTGTTAAACTCAATATTGCCAGAAGGAGTAAAGAGAACAGTGAAAACAGGCAATTCATCAAAATAAAGGAAAGGGGCAGGGAGGAAAACAATAAGAATACATAATAAACATTATGAGTTTATTAAGGAGTCTCAGCTTTTGGGACGGTAGGTAAAGTGAAATGATTAAGCTTGGGGGCACTGAGATCAGATTTAATGGTTTCACCACTTACCAGCTGTATGACTAAGACAAATTGCTTAAACTCTCTGGGCTTCAACTTCTTTTCTTTATAAAGGGAACATTGCCTCATGGAGGTTGTTGTGAGGTTTAAACAGAGTTACTATATGTAAAGTGCTTAATACAGTGCCTAGCACTTGGGAAGTGCTCAAACAATGTTAGTTATTGTGGTAGACTGTGACACTGGTAGCCTGTAGTTAACCATATTTCCTGGTATTTGAGTCCTTGTACAACCCCCTCCCACACTGACCCTAGGCTTTGCCCTGTGACTTGCTTTGGCCAATGGGAAATTTGTAAGCATGATGCAGGCAGAGGCTTCACAGATGCTTTACATCTTGGGCTCCCTCACAGCTGTGATGCTGTGATGAAGTTCAGACTGTCTTGTTGGAAAGTAAGGTCACATGAACAGACCCTGCAGGATGAAATACCACCTGGAGGAGAACTGAGGCACCAGGCCAAGCCCCTGCTGAATGCAACAATGTGTGCCCTCATTGGACGCTATGTAGAGTAGAACAGCCCAGTTGACCTGTAGAGTCATGAGAAATAATCATTATTATTTTAAACTACTGTCTTGGGGTGATTTGTTATATAGCAATGGATAACTAAACTGGTTACTATTCTCAAGATGAAAACATTTTTCTTTTTTTTCCTAATAATCCCCCATTTGTGTTATATCAACTGCCCTCCCCCCTGGGTGAGGAGGGGAGGACCGGTGCTGGATGAGATTCCTGTCTTCTGTTGTCACTGCTTCTCTGGTGATGTGAACTGGCTGTGCTTCATGCCCTCTGTTCACGGGTGTCCAAAAGCTGGCCTTTTCATGGAACATGAGTGATTTCTTCAGGGTGCCCAAAGAAAGAGCCACATACCACACCCCATTGCATATTCCTTGAGAGCAAGATCTGACTCATGGTTGACTTATTTTCCCTCCCTCATTTCTACAAAGTTGCCCCACAGGCACCTTCCCCTGGCTTCCCTTAGCCCAAATAAGAGAAAACGTGCAGAACAGATAGCTCAAGCCCACCCATTTCTGGCTATTTCCAATGCTTTTATTTTATATTTATTCTTGAAAAATAGTGTTGTTAATTCTATTTATCTCTCACATCTATTTTTGTTATCAATACCATGTATTTTAATTCTACATATATTTTAACCTCAACAAGATATTTTCATTGTTTAGTCAACATTCATTTAGTTTTAACCATATATCTACCCTTTCTTTTTTCACTATACCTTGTATTACTGAGCTTAAATCAGGGATCAGTTTCTTTGCCTGAGGAACTGTTTCAGTGTTACTTTTGGTGTAGGTCTACTGGCATTAAATTCCCCCAAGTTTTTATGTGTCTGAAATTGTCTTTATTTCACCTTTACTTTTGAAAGATATTTTAACTGGATGTAACTTTCTGGGTTGACTGTTACTTTCTTGCTTAAATTTGAAATTTTTTTTCCATTGTCTTCTGACTTCCATATTTTCTTTTGAGGAGTCAGCTATCAGTTTTTATTGTTACTCCTGTAAAATTATGCATCTCTCCCTTTTCCTCTGCTTTAAGGTTTATTCCTTTTTCTTTAATTTTTAACAATTTTACTCTGATGTGTCTAGATATTATTTTCCTTACATTTGTTCTACTTGAGGTTTTTCAAGCTTTTTGGATTGGTGGCTTATTGTTTTTTCACCAATTTTGGAAAATTCTCGGACAGTATCTTTTCAAATACAATTTTGCCCATTCACTTTCTCCTTTCCTTTGGGATTGCATATTTTGATTGTTTTACCATGCCTTACGAGTCCATTTTATAATTCTCTTTATTTTCCATTCTTTTTATCTGCTTTAATCTGTATAATTTCTTTTGACCTATTTTCCAGTTCACTAATCATCTCTTCTGTTGTGTCTAATTTGTTTTAAATCCTACATATTGAGTACTTCATTTCTGAAACTTTATTTTTAATTTCTAGGATTTCTACTTGATTTATTTTTACATGTCTTCAGGTCTCTAATAAAATTCTCCATATTTTCACTTGTTTTCTGCATCATTCCCTTGATATTTTTGAATATATTAAGTTATTTTAACTTATAAGACTGACAACTTCAAAAAAAGATTCATCTGAGTATCTATTTCTACTGTCTTTTTTTATTTTGCTTTTTAATCATTTGGTTCAGTACATTTTTATTTAATACTGGACATTGTGTATGAAACTTTCTGAGGCATTGGATGATGTTATCCTCCTTCAAAGAGGATTAAATTTTCTTCTTGCCCTCATTTAAGTAGAGCAGGCTTTGAGATGGTTGGAGGCTGGGCTTAAAGCTTTATTAGGGATGGTATATTACTGCTGTAGCCTTTATTTATTTATTTATTTTAATATTTTATTTATTTATTTGACAGAGAGAGACAGCCTGCGAGAGAGGGAACACAAGCAGGTGGAGTGGGAGAGGAAGAAGCAGGCTCCCAGCAGAGGAGCCTGACATGGGGCTAGATCCCAGGACTCCGGGATCACGCCCTGAGCCGAAGGCAGATGCTTAACGACTGCGCCACCCAGGCGCCCCGACTGCTGTAGCCTTTAAACTAGGGTATAGTCATTCAGAAATCTCTACTTGAAAACTGACATATTGTCCAGAATTCCTTCTCCATTTTGGGCTCTGAACTCCTATTTTTGTCTGTTTAGCCACATATGACTGCCTTAATCTCTGTATATCTTTTAAACACCTTAAAAAATTTGAGGGGGGTGTGTGTGTGTTTGTTTTGTTTTGGGTTTTGTTGTTGTTGTTTATTTCTTTTGTTTACGGTTCTTCTTCCTTACCTCATTACCCAAAGACTTAGGATTCAGAGAAATTCTTTGAGGCAAAATCTTTGTGGAATGTTATATTCATTTCTCTGTGATTCTCTTCTCTCTGAGGTCCTGGCTGCTGTACTTGTTTTGAATGCTAATTTTTGTCTTTCTGTCCTCATCAGATCGCTAAAAGCTGTCGACCACTGTTTTATGCTGTGTCCCTATCTCCCAGTTAGGAAATGGCAAATTCCCTGAGGGGAAAATTGGTGGAGAATGTCTGGTTTATTCCAGTTTGTTTCCCTTGCCTCTATAATCTTGACTTTCCTGGCCTGGCTACTTGGCTGCTTTTCAGTATCTTTAAATGACTGACTTTTTGTTTTTGTATTTTATGTAGCTTTATAGTTGTTCTTTTTAAGAGCTTCTCTTAAAAATCTTAATGTTAGACTTAAAAAGTAAAAGTCTAAAGCCTCTACAGCCTTTTAAGGTTAAAAAATCCATAACATTTCCAACTGCTACCTTTTAGACTCTTTAAGTTTTTAGCATCCTCTGGTTACACCAAATAAGAAATGGCTTTCCAAGTTTTTCTTAAAGCATCTCTTCTGTTCTCTTTACTTGTGACATACTCATATAAGTGTCCATTATGTATCTATTTTTTCCACTGCATGCATCCCAATAGAAGAGTGTTCGAATAGCACCAAAACAAAAGCTGCCAAATAGATGAGTTGAGAGGGAGAAATACAGTTCTTGCTTAAATAAATAATGTTGAATGAAATTCTCACTTTTTGCTTATTGAGAATCGAGGTAGTAGTCTGCATCAGTGCATTTTTGTTCTTGAAGTAAATAACTCCCTCTGCTCCTACTTTCTACAGCCCTTAGGTAGTGGCTTATTGTAATAGTGACTTCTTCAACTGCAATTGATACATCACTGCATTTTCCCCTTTCTAGTACTAATTTTTAACAGCTTTTTTTAATGATTTGGCATCAATATGATTATCCACAATTCACTGACAATGTTTGTCTTGTTCTAGGCACTGAGCATGCAGTGGTAAGCAAACAGACACATGGTTATTCTGTCATAAAAATGACATGCCTCAGAGGGATGATACAGGTAGAACTTAACCACTCTTTATCCTGAATATTGCCAGGCTGTTGCACTGTCTTGATTCACAATTGGGCTATCTTCTCCTTCACTGATGCTTCTGAAATTGTGTAGTTTGTAGGGCTGAGTGCTTCCACACTGCATGCTGTTATTCTGTTTTTGGTGGTGATAATGTTGTCTTCCTTCTTGTCGCATCTACCTTCTCCATGGTAACTTCTTGAAGCTGCCAGAATGATGTAACTTTTTTCCTCTTCCTTTCTTTCAGCCACTCCTGCACAGTTGCCAAGGGAAACCAGATAAGTATTAAGTGTAATAATAATTTAAATATTCTCTGTTTGAATAGAGATAAAGTGCATGGCTTTAATGACATCTATTTCAAAGTAGCTTCAGGCTTTTGCTGCATTTACTTTAGTTTTTTTTTTATTATGCTCACAGGTGTTTCAGAGTTGAGGTACCTGGAAGTCTAAGTACCAGATAAATAGGGTAATGTCTATAAGGAGAAAGTCTAGACAATGTTGTTGGGGAAATGGGGGTGGGGGTAAGGGCCTATTTGCGATTGTCCTAATTTTTTAAAAAAAGACTCTAATATGAATGAGTAAGGGATGGTCTATAGGTATTTTTTTTAAAGATTTTATTTATTTATTTGACAGAGATAGAGACAGCCAGCAAGAGAGGGAACACAAGCAGGGGGAATGGGAGAGGAAGAAGCAGGCTCATAGTGGAGGAGCCTGATGTGGGGCTCGATCCCAGAACGCCGGGATCACGCCCTGAGCCGAAGGCAGACGCTTAACTGCTGTGCCACCCAGGCGCCCCAGTCTATAGGTATTTTTAACTCCTTCTTAGCAGCTCCTGCTCCAGGTGGGAAAGAAAGGCCACTCCCTGGATAAAGTTGGCTAACTTTATCTTGCCTATTTCCCCTCTTCAATAAACTGGTCAATCTATGCTCAGCTTCTCAAATTCTTACTATCTTTATCTCTACAGTTTTGATAGGCTCTGTCACATTGTGACCTTTATGAACTAGTTTATTCCCCAAACCAACCATTCTGTTCTCTGCTTTGTGTTGTTGGATGCTGCAAACCACAGTTTTTGCTTTGCCAGCTGCCCCCATAGGCTTTGACAATAGTGATTCCTCACATTGACAATGACAAGTGATTGCACTGTTTGGTTTCTGTTTGTAGTTTTCCATTATATCAATACTGGAAACCCAGAGATATAACACTACCTGACCAGTGTGCTTCCTCAGAGGATTAAGTACCAGCTCCTCAGGGCTCCTCCTCCAAGACTCTACATTTTAATAATACCAATGTCTTCATTTTCTGTCTTCTTACAGTTCTAAGACTGGTACTTGCTTCCTGAGGCTACTATCTTTGTGATACCTTGGCTTCCATGTTTGCCTTTTCAGTTCCCTATACATGACTAACAATTGTTTGGATTAAATCCTCTTTGTTGAAATAATTTATGTAGTTTTTCTTTTTTCTGAACTTGATCCTGACTATCCATATGTGCCATTTTATTTCTTTCATAAGAAGTACCATAGGTTTATGACACACTAAAAGTATAGAGAGGATGGCCAACATTTATATCAATCAGCCCATAATTCCTGGATTCCAGGTGAGGAACATATGCTGTAGCAAAAGGCTATTCAGATAGGAACAGGGTGATGTGTAGTCACTGATTTCTAAAACACAGAAATTTCTAGTAAAACAATCAGCATAATACAGAAAACTGATGAAAGGGTGGAGAGTGAGGTTTGTTACCACTCAACTGAGCTTTATTTTTGGTTCTCCAAGATAATTGAGTGTTTCCAATGGATGAGGCTTGGGATCTCTGCTGAAGTAATCTGCAGCTTGACTCTCATGGTAATTTTACTTAACACTTGTCACAAGGATTATTAAGTAATTTTTTGAGTATTTAAAAATTTTTTAAAAAGATTTTATTATTTATGCATTTGAGAGAGTGAGAGAGAGAGAGCACAAGTGGGAGAGTGGCAGCGAGAGAGGGAGAGGCAGACTCCCTGCTGAGCAGGGAGCCCAATGTGGGGCTCAATCCCAGGACCCTGAGAGCATGACCTGAGCCGAAAGCAGATGCTTAACCCACTGAGCCACCCAGACACCCCTAGTTATTTGAGTATTTTTTTTAAATGTTTATTTACCCATTTGGGCTGCTTCTTAAGGACAGGGACTATGTCTGTTTTATTTCTTTCTCTATTTCTATTTATAGCACAGTGCCTGGCAGAAAGGTGCTCAGAAAATTTGTCAAAGGAGAAACAGGAGGAAAAAAGATAATTTAAATCTAAAGATCACATGCACAGAATGCACAATATGTCCCTTTTTGGAAGTCATCAACTGGTCTAGATGCCCAGGACATCATTCTCCTCTATTTCCTCCTATTTTATTGTCGAAGGCTGTCCATCAATCAGGGATATCATTTAGTTGGTGCATATCAGCTGTTGTCATTCTACTTCCCCTTTCTAGTAAACCCATAGTAAATGAGGACATCAAGATTTCTGGTTCAGAAAAAATAATAAGCTTGAAAACCTTTCTGCTAAAACACCTAGAAATGCTGGATGAGGCTTGGGATCTCTGTGTTCGGTCCTGCTTTTTCCCCCAGATTATCTATTCTGATATTCCCTGCCCTCCTTTTTTGATGTATTTAGTCCATTAACATTTAATGTAATGAGAGATATGGCTTGATTTAATCTGATTTTTCATATTTTTTTCCTATTTGTCTCCACTCCTTTTTGTTTTGTTTTGCTCTTTCCTCACTTTCTACCTCCTTCAAAATTTTGTTTTTATTTATTAGATTTTTAGTACTAATTTCTAGTTGTTTACTCCAGAGGTTATAATATACATCATTAACTTTTCAGTATACTTGGATTTAATGTTTTGTGTCTTACAATGTGTAAATCTTCATTTGTATAGGACAATTTAACCCTCTATCTGCCATCCTTTAGCTTTAGTTGTCATATGTATTACGTCTACATTCATTATAATCTCCAAAAGTAATTCTATAATTTTTGCTTTAAACAATTATGTTTATTTTAAATAAAATAGGAGAAATAGTCATATATACTTATCCAGTATTTACCATTCTTGATGGCTCTAATTCATTCCTGAAGATCTGAGCTCCTCTTTTGTGTCATTTCCCTGTAGTTTGATGAATTCCCTTCAACATTTCTGATAGTACACTTCTGGTAGTAATGAAATCTCCTAGTTTACCTTTATTTAAAAACTTTTTTAGTTTTCTTTCATTCTCATAAGATATATTTGCTAGTTACAGCATGCTGAATTGATAGTATTATTCTTCAAGGACTTGAAAAATATCGTTCACTCTTTTCTGGCCCCCATAGCTTTTGAAGAAAAGTCCAAAGCCATTGAATATTTTTTCCTCTTATATGTAACATTTCTTCCAGGTGCTTTCACAATTTTCTCTTTACTTTTGGTTCAACAGTATGTCAGTTATCTATTGCTGTGTAACAAATTACTCTAAAACTTAACAGCTAAAATAATACACATTTATTCTCTTACAGTTTCTGTGGGTCAGGAATTCAGAATCTGGACACAGCTTTCTCAGTGCTCTGGTATTGGTCTCTTATGGGTTAATCACAGTTTTCTCAGGCTTGATTGTGAAGAATGTACGCATAGCTCAAGTGCAAGGTTTTGCCAAGATTCGGTTTCTTATGGGCTGTTGGCCAGATGCCTCAGTTTCTCATGAGCTATTGACCAGAGGTTTCCCTCAGTTCCTTGCCACATGTTCCTCTCCCTAGAATATCTCACAGCGTGGTAGTCTGTTTAATGAAAGTAAGCAAGCAAGTATGGCAGGGGAAAGAGAGAGACAGAGGGAACTACCAAGAGAAAAGTCACAATTTTGTCATCTAATTATGGAAGTTATAGCCCATAAATTTTCTGTATTTTACTCACCAAAAACAAGTCACAAGGTTCAGCCTGCACTCAAGGAAAGCGATTGCACAAGGGCATGAATATCATGGGGTTGGAGTTATTTGGAACGATTCCAGAAATTGTCTACCAATTTGACTACCATACGTCCAGACATGGTTTTCTTTGTATTTATCTTTTTTAAAGATTTTATTTATTTATTTGAGAGAGAGAGAGAGAGAGAGAGATTGAGTGGTGGGGAGGGGCAGAGGGAGCTGAGCAGGAAGCCCAATGTGGGACCCAGAGATCATGATCTGAGCCCAAGGCAGACACTTAACTGATTGAGCCACCCAGATGTCCCTATTTTTTTAAGTTGTCTCCATGCCCAACATGGGGCTTGAACTCATGACCCTGAGATCAAGAGTCACATGCTCTACAGACTGAGCCAGCCAGGTGTCCTTGTATTTATTTTTATTGGGGTTTGCTAAGCTTCTTGAATCTGTAAATACATATATTTCATCAAATTTGGGAAGTTTTGTTCCCATAATTTCCTTGCATATTTTTTCTACCCCATTCTCTCTCTTCTCTTTTTTGGGGATTCCAGTTGCCTGTATGTCAGCCTTTTTGATATGTCTCTCAGATTCCTAAGTTTCTGTTAATTTTTTTTCAAAATTTTCTTTCTGTTTTTTCAGATTGCATAATTTCTATTGATCTAACTTGCTCTACTCTCAACTTTGGTTCACTATTAAAGCTATCCAGGGAATTTTTTATTTCAGATACTGTATTTTTTAGTTCTAAAATTCCCATTTAAAATATTTAACAATGTTGTAACCCTTATTAGAAATTCCTTCAAATTTTTAGTATCATAGTACCTCAAACAATGGAAGTGGTCAGACCTCTCACAATCTCTGAAAAAAATGATTACCTAGAAGATACTTAACAAGTGTTTGCTGATTTGGGGGTACCTGGGTGGCTTAGTTGGTTAAGCATCTGCCTTCAGCTCAGGTCATGATCCTGGGGTTCTGAGATTGAGCCCCATGTCATGTTCCCTGCTCAGCAAGGAGTCTGCTTCTCCCTCTCCCTCTGCCCCTGCCCCCAACTTGTGTTTTCTCTCTCTCTCTCTCTCTCTCTCAAATAGATAAATACTTAAAAAAAACACAAATGTTTGCTGATTTGAATTTAATCACAACAAAGCCAGTGAACTCAACATCAAACAATAGAAAGTCCAGGAAAGGAACAAGAAATACCAGGTATCTTTACTGACTTGTTTTGGGAAGTCAGGCACACTGACTTCAGATAAGTCTGATTAGTAGAGTACCAAGAAAAGGTAGTGTATGTTTTAACTCACAGACAAGGAAGGTTTTAAGTCTGTGTGGCAGACAGATTATAAGATGGCTCTCATGATTTCTGTCAATTGGTATTCACATCTTTGTGTAATCCTCTCCCCTTGAGTGTAGACAGGACTTGTGACTTGCTTCTAACAAATAGAATATGACAAAGGTGATGGACTCCTGTGATTATGTTGTATAAGACTCTGTCTTGCTAGCAGACTCACTTTACAGGCTATTTGCTGGGCTGATGAAGGAAATGGCTTGGTTGGAGAAACCTACATGACAAGGCACCACAGGTGGCTTCCAGCTTCCAGCCAGTAAGAAGCTTGTCTTACAACCACAAAGAACCACAACAGTCGAAATTTATTTAGAAGCAGCTTTTCCCGCAGTTGAGCCTGCACATGAGAACACAGCACAGCTAACACCTTGACTTCAGCCTTGCAGAGGACCCAGTCAAGCCATCCCTAGTCTCCTGACCCACAGAAACTGTGAAATAATAAATGTGTGTTGCTTTAAGCCACTGAATTGGTAGTAATCTGTTATGCAGCAATAGAAAATGAATACAAACTACATTGTTACAGAGTTGTGCTACCTTTTATTTTGTTGACAGTGATTTTCCTAAGTGATTTTCATATTTAATATGCTGCTTGAGTTTTAGGAAATGAAATATTTTGAGAGCAGCAATTTTATAGAGTAATCGTAGGAACAATAGGACTCTGGGGAACCCAAAAGAAAAGCTTTTTTTTTTTTAATGATCTGGTGCCAGCATTTCCACTCTTGGAAATTTGTCCATAGAAATAAAGGCTTATTCAGTGAGGATAAATGCATGATATATATTTTTAATTGCATTGTTGTAGTGGCAAAAGAACCAGAAACAAATTTTTAATAGCTAAATTGCTTTCCAAAAAGGCTGTTAGAATGCACATTTCAAAAAAAAAAAAAAAAAAGAAGAAGAATTCCCATTTCCACCAGCAATGTATAAGTACCCTTTTCCCCATGTCTTTTAATGGATTTCCCCTATCCATCCATATTAGTTTGCTAAGGCTGCCATAGCAAAGTACCAGGCGGCTTAAACAAATGAAATTTATTTTCTCACAGTTCTGGAGTCTAGAAGTCTGAAATTAAGATATTGACAGGGCTGGGTTTTTTTCTGGGCCTCTCACCTGGGCTTGTGGATAGCTGTCTTCTACCTATACCTTCTTACAGTCTTCCCTCTGTGTGTTTGTATCCAAATTTTCTCTTATATAGATACAATCATATTGTATTAAGGACCACCCCGATGACTTCATTTTTATTTAATAAGGGCATATATATATGTGCCTGCACTTATCCTTCATGATACTTCATCGTTGTAATATTATCCTATTTTTGTGAAACAATGACAATCTTCCTTTATTTATATGTTTATTTATTTGTATATAATTACACAGAAATGAAAAAAGATATAAAAGATACAATATAGATTGGTAACATTGGATATGTGGGGGTTGGAGGAGGGGATATAGTAAGGAGAGTGGCAGAGATACAGTAAGCAATCAAATAAAAATCAACAACAAAATCTGAAAAAATATGGTATTCATGCATGTATGGATAATACTGTACAATTTATTATTTTAAAAAAATGTTTTTCATTGCCTATATATGATTGTGTAACAAAGAGTTGCAAACTCTCAGGGTACCTGGGTGGCTCAGTCAGTTAAGGGTCTGCCTTCACCTCAGGTCATGATCCCGGAGTCCTGGGATCAAGCCCCACATCAGGCTCCCTGCTCAGCAGGGCATCTGCTTCTCCCTCTGCCCCTCCCCCCGCTTGTGCTTGCACTCTCTCTCGAGCTCTGTCTCTCAAATAACTAAAAAAAAAAAAAAAAAGAGTTGCTCTCATTGACATAGAGCAATAATCGGATCTTGTACAGCTGGGCTTGACTGGACCAGCAGAGGTTTTGCACAAAGTGGGATCAGTGGGAGGGCTAGGGCAAGCTCTTCTTATGGAATAGCAGAATCTCAAAAGGTCAATAGAAGATATGAAAGGCATCAGCAGACCTAGGCTTGAAACTGGTACATTGTCATTTTTTGGCCAAAGGGAGTGACAAAGTCAAGGGATTGGGAAGTAAGCTGTACTCGCGGAAGTGGGGTTAGGAGAGGGAGTTAATATTTCTAATCAATAATCCAATCTATAGCAGTTATATAAATATATATATTTAGAGTTATGCATTTCTATATGTACATAAAGAATTTTATGAAAGGATGGATCCAAAATTAATGGGAGTTATCTGAACATGGTAGAGTTTGAAATCATGTTTACTTTTTTGTTCTTTTTACTTTATGTTGTGCTTAAATTTTTGCCATGAATACACTTCATTGTACAATCTAACAATAACAATAAAGATATTTTATTGGGGTATAAAGTAATTTACTCAAGTGAAGGGGATAATAGGGGGAGGGGAGAGCAGTCTAAGCAGAGAAAGCCTTCCAGAGTCAAGATAGCATTATACACGGCCATGAATCCTTAAATAACTGAAGTAAAAATTTTCTGACTTTGCCAACTTTATTTTGGTCATTATGCAAAACCACTGATTTTAGTCACATAGATACTCAGTTATAACTTGTTATATCCTAATTTAATTTAATAATTTATACTATATAAGAAAAGAAATTAAAGCAATGGTTCTCAAAAACCTAGCTGATCACTAATCAACCATAGTGCTTTTCAAATTATATATATTTCAAAGTCCTACTACTGACTCAGGTCTATGAAGTGAGGGTTAGAAAGCGTTTTCACAAAGCTCCCAGGTAATTTTTATGATCACTCACATTTGGAAACCCTGGGATAAAGCCAATTTTGTAGACTTTGTCCAGTATCCCCTCTCTCACACAGATGATGAAAATGAAAAGAATTAAATTATGTAATTGTCTATGGGCCTTTCAGATGTCCTGACCATCCAGACTAGTTGTTTATATTACTCCCACATCACCAGTACAAACAGCAGTTGCCATGCTCTCCATGTTGCTTGACTGTGTAGAATCGTATTAAAAGTAGCCACTAGATAAGTGAACTTGATCCTAGGGTCAATTTATATACTTGCTGGGGAGACTGATTTACTTTTTAAGTGAAATTGAACAGTTCAAAAGAAATTCTTGCTTAGACTGACTTCCATGCAGAGGGTTTTTTAATAGGGTTGAAAAACTTCCATATAACTAAAAGCACTCTTCCTTAACCTAAAATTGCAACGTTTCTCTCAGACACCCAGGTACTGGCTCAGTGAACCTGGAAGTACATGCCCTAGAAAGGGAATAGAATAATTTCCTGAGGTTTAATTTTTTTAACCTGATTTGGTTCCTTTTATGCTTTGTACTTAACAGCCAGGCTTTGAGGCTGTTTAACCCCCCAAATGGGCAGAGCTCAGGCCCATTGAAACAAGAGGAGATAAACCTATTCTCTGCACTCCGGCTAAGGAAACAGAAAAACAAAAATAAGCACAAACAAACAAACAAACAAATGAAAACACCCCCTGATGTCCAGAATTTGGGGAACTAGGAGATATAGAAAAGATCTTAAATGTTTGGGTATGCAGGCAGGGAACTCTTTGAGAAAGGAAGTAGAAGAAAATCAAGGCTACAGGTCCTTTGATAAGCTTGTCAAGTTTGTCTCAATGTGGAGAGCAAAATCAAATTGACAGGCAATTAACAATCTGGACCTGTTCTCAAAATTTCTCTGCATTACAGCCAGAGGAATTTGGAATTTACAGAGATCCAAAGTAAAGTAATTTTCCCCTCATATTTCATGCAGGTAAAATATGCTGAGAAAAATGAATAAACCTAAACTAAATGTACAAGAATACATATTTCTTGTTCTCTTGCCTATCTCAAGGGCTGGAAAATTCCATCTCTCACCATTACATCTTAAACTTCTCACTTGCTTGATTTTGGATGGAGTCTTATACTCCAGGCTGTAAAAGGTAAACACAAAGTCCTGTGAGGTACAAGTCATCCCTACTTGATGGGGAACCATCAAATTTGACCAATTTGTCCCTTGTGTCAATAATTAGGATTGCCAAGAAGAAAATGCAGAACAAATAAAAATGTGATTAGAATTATAAATGAAAACACAAGTCACCAAATTCAGAATTTGGTTCTGTTGAAATGTGCTGACTCTGGTCTGGGGAAATGCCATCATACTGTGGCTAGTCCTAAGGAATACCAACATGGCCCTTTCTCTCACTCAATTTTTCCATCCACTATTCTTCCCTCACAGCATGCCATTCACTACTATATTAAAGGTAGTGATGTCTGTAAAGAACCAAATCCAAAACCAAACAAAACTTCCAGTTCTCCTAAAGATAACCCATACAATGCTCAAGATAAAAACACTGCCTTCCCTTCTCAAGGGGTAGAACTTAACCAAACGGCTATTCCTTTACTTTAGGTTGTTTTGGAGAATATTTTTGTGGTCCAGATTTACTCAATAGTTTTATTTAAAATAAAAAAAAAAAAGACAGCTACACATTCCCTTCAATTTGAACTGGTACCGTGCTTTCAAAAACCTTAAAATTTACTTGAAGTATAGCTAAAATATAGTACTCAAACTCATTAAGTGGGTAAAATTTGTTTTCAGACGTAATTGTTTCAATTTCATTCCAGTGTCAGCCTAGGCTATCACTGTTAAATCAGTCCTGAAAATAAAAGGAGTCCAGTTAAATAAATTTTTAATGTTAATTTTGCCCCTTGATAAGAGATGAATTTTTTTCTTCTAAATAAAGGAAGAGAAGATTGGGAAGTACTGTGTCAATGATTCTTAAAATACATTAATACAGTCTATCATCTGAGGATTTGGGGTGGGGCAGAGAGAAGCAGCATTTTTAAAAAAAATTTTTAAAAATTTATTTATTTGACAGAGGTAGAGAGAGCCAGAGAGCATAAATGGGGGGGAGGGTTGCAGAATGGCAGAGGGAGAGGGAGAAGCAGTCTCCCAGCTGAGCAGGGAGCCTGATGCGGGGCTCGATCCCAGGACCCTGGGATTATGACCTGAGCAAAAGGCAGATGCTTAATCCACTGAGCCACCCAGGCGCCCCACACAGAATGTTTTAGATGAAAACTTTCCCTCTCCTTCCATGATCATGTTAACAATATGTTAAACCATATTCTTATTCCAACTCCCAAGATAGTGACCCAGAAAGAGATAAAAGAAGGAAAAGAAAGATTCAGTCAAAGAACCATTCTGGAATGTTTGACTGCTGTCTAAAATCTTGGGTTAGATGTCAGCCTTCCTCCCACGACTGTTCCTAAATTCAAGTCTTCAAATGCATCTTGTTTCTGAAATAAACAAAGAAACAGATAAAATTTAGTGGCTTGCTTTAAGAGAAGTCCAAGGAGTTTATTTTTTAAATGCTGAAGACTTAACCAAAACTTCATCAAAAATAGCAGCACAATTGTTTTGATTGCTTTAAGAGGACCAATGATAGTGTTAGGGTTTGAATGTTTGTGTCCCTCCGAAATACCCAATGTGGTGGTATTTGGAGGTGTGGTCTTTGGGAGGTAATTAGGTTTAGATGAGGTCATGAGAGCAGGCCCTCATGATGAAATTATGTCTTTATAAAAAGAGGAAGAGACACTAGAGTTCTTTTTCTCTCCACCATATGAGGACACAGCAAGAAGACGGACATCTACAAGCCAGGAAGAGAGCTCTTGCTGGGAACTAAATCTGCTAGCACCTTGATCTGAGACTTCCTAGCTTCCAGAACTGTGAGAAATAATGGGCTGTTGTTTAAGTTATTATATATAATATATACCATATAAATGGTATTATGTTATTGCAACCTGAGCTGACTAATAGAGATAGGTTCAAAGGGAGTAGCAGTGGGACGCTGGCTTAAGTGTCTGACTCTTGATTTTGGCTCATGTGGTGGTCCCAGGGTCATGAGATTGAGCCCTGAGTCTTCGGGCCCTGCACTCAGCATGGGGTCTGCTTGAGATTCTCTCCCTCTGCACGTCTCCATGCTCTCTCCCTCTCTAAAATAAATAAATAAATCTAAAAAAAAGGGGGTAGTAGTTGTAGAATGCACAGAGAAATCCTGAAATTAAGTAACGGGACATGTAGAGCATAACAGAAATAACAGTAGAACCAGTACAAGTTAATCATCTGGTCTTAGGAGAACCAGACTTAAAATGAATGCATAGGACTTCTCCTTTCCAACCATTACCAGAGTAATTGGTCTCCTACTACCTACAATAAGGACACCAGATAAAAATATATGTTTTTGAGATTTTTCTTTATTTTTGGTTTTCAGCAGTTTAAACATTAATTAATTAAATTGTATAATTAGCATACAGTGTTAGTAATTTTTAGCAGTTTGACCCTGATATGCTAACTAGCTGTGGTTTTCATTGCATTATCCTGTTTTGGAGGTTTGTTGAGCTTATTGACTATGCAAATTAATATTTTCTACCAAGTTTGGGAAATTTTCAGCCATCACTCATCAGATATTTTTCCTGTTCCGCACTCTCTTCTCTTATTTTGGGACTCTGTTTACAATGTCCAACAGGTTTTTTAAATCTTTTTTCTCATTGTTCTTCATATTGAATAATTTGATCTCTTTTAAGTTCACTGATTCTGCCTTCTACCATATCAAATGTGAAGTTGAGTCTGTGTAGTGAACTTTCCATTTCTATTATTCTACTTTTCAGTCTAGAATTTGTATTTGTTCTTTATTAAAAAATATTTTCCATGGGTCTATTGAGATTCTTTATCTGTTTGAGCATTGAGACTACTATTTCCTTTAGTTCTTTGAACATATTTTAATCCTTTATAATAGCTGCTTTGATTTCTATGTACAACATTGGGCCCACTTGGAATCACTAAATGTTGACTTCCTTTCTCCCTTTGGGTGTCATCCTTTCCTGTTTTTTTGTATGGCTAGTAATTTTATTGAAAACTGAGTATTATAGATAATGCATTGTATCAACACTGGATATTCTTTTTTTTATTTTTAAGATTTATTTATTTATTTTTGAGAGAGAGAATGAGTGAGCACAGGCTGGGGGAAGGGTAAAGGGAGAGAATCGCAAGCAGACTCTCTGCTGAGTGCAGAGCCTGACATGGAGCTCCATCTCATGACCCATGAGATCATGACCTAAGCCAAAATCAAGAGTTGGATGCTCAGTTGACTGAGCCACCCAGGCACCCAACACTGGATATTCTTATATTCTTTTAAGGATTGTTGGTTTTTTATTTTAATAAACAGTTAACTTGACTGGACTAAAACTGTTTATTCCATTGGTATGTCCCATGTGATCATAAGCTAGTGGCTGGCCAGGGATATGGGCAGATTTATACTCAGATTTTGATACTTTTGTCCTTTTAGGATTACATTTCTAAATTTCTAGCTGCTCCTTCAGTCTTGAACTCTGTCCCCTGTCACACTAAATGAGTAAGGATTTAGTTTTCTGCTTCTGGAGATATGGAGTTTGGGAGAATATTTTAAGACAAAAACATCACAGACACAATTCTTACCTGTTTCAGTTGTGGATTTTCAAGTGGAAACTCTCTTGTGGTTTCTTTTGAATGCCTTTAAATCGTTATTTTTAAAAAACATTTTGTCCAGATTTCATAATTGTTATCTATGAATGGATTTGCTTGAATATTTCACCCTGTAAATATGGGAAACTGGACTTTCACTCTGATTTTTGAAAGATATTTTTTGCTGCATTTAGAATTCTGTGCTAAAAGCTTTTTCTTGTTTCGGTTCAGCTCTTTAAGAGGTATTCATTGTATTCTGGCCTCCATTGTTTCTAATGAGAATTTAGCTGTCATTCTTATCATTGTTCCTCTGTATATAATGTATCTCTTTTTCTTCAGCTTGTGTGTGTGTGTGTGTGTGTACTTGTCTTTGTCAAACTTGGGGTTCACTAAGCTTCTTGAATAAATGCATACTTAAGTACATGTTTTTCACAAAATTTGGAAAATTTTGAAATTTGAAGTTTTTAGTTATTCTTCAAGAAAAGTATTTTCTTTTTAAATTTTTTGTTATGTTATGTTAGTTTTTGATGTAGTGTTCCTAACAACATAATACAAAATTTAAAAAAAAAGATTTGTAATGAGGGAAAAAAAAAAGAAATGTATTTTCTGCTCCATTCACTCTCTTCTTTCCTTCTGTGATTCTAATTATAAATATTAGAGTGCTTAATTTCTTTTTTTTTTTTAAAGATTTTATTTATTTATTTGACAGAGACAGCCAGCGAGAGAGAGAACACAAGCAGGGGGAGTGGGAGAGGAAGAAGCAGGCTCCCAGCAGAAGAGCCTGATGTGGGGCTCGATCCCAGAACGCTGGGATCACGCCCTGAGCCAAAGGCAGACGCTTAACGACTGCGCCACCCAGGCGCCCCTGCTTAATTTCTTTTAAAAGCATATTATTTAAAGTAAAAATAGTGGGATTTCATAGTTGGATTTGTAACATAAGTAACAATGAAATATATCACAAAAAAGGCACAAAGTATGGAGGACGAGGAATGGAATTGTACAGTATACTCTTTTAATTTTATGTGTTCAATATTAACCCTAATTAAGCTGTAGTAAGTTAAAGGTACATGTTGGAACTCCTAGAGCAACCACTAAAAATAATGCAAAGATGTGTTGCCAAAAAAAGTAGAAGAATTGAAATGTAATATTAAAAATATTTGATTAAACCAAAAGAAAAAATAAAGGAGGAAGAGAAGAAATAATAGATGGGACATGTAGAAAACTAAAAGCAGATTATAAACCCAGTCCCAATGATATCAATAATTACATTCACTGTAAATGGATTAAATACTGCAATTAAAAGAATACAATGATCAGAATGGATTAAAAGAGAGAGAGAGAGAGAGATGCAGCTGTGTATGGAAGAATGCACTTTAAAAATAAACACAGTTCAAAGTAAAAGGAGAAAAGATCAATCATGTAGGCAATAAGGATAAGAAAGTAGTTGTTATTATATTAATATCATGCAAAATAGACTTCAAAAAACATCACCAGAGATAAAGGGGAACATTTTATAATGATGAAAAGATTGATTCATCAAGAAGATGTAAAATTCTTAAGTATCTATAAACCTAATAATAGAACTTCAAAATATGTGAAGCAAAACTGACAGAACAAAAGGGAGAAAGAGACAAATGCACAATTTTAACATCTCTCTCTCAGTAATTAATGTAACAAGTGGATAAAACAAGTAGACAAAAATCAATAGGGTATAGAAGATAGGTTAATCAACTTGACTTAATTGAAATTTATAGAATATTTCACACAGCAACTGTAGAATATGAATTCTTTCAAAGTGAATATGGAATGGTTGCCAGGATAGACCATATGCTAGCTCATAAAATAATTCTGTATAAATTTCAAAAGGTTGAAATCTTATAGACTATATTCTCAGAACATAATGAAATTAAATTAGAAATTAATTACAAATAAAATACCTAAAGAAACTCCAGATATTTGGAAATTAAACAGCTCGTTTCTCTATAAGCCATGTGTCAAGAAACATCATAGAGGGAAGTAGAAAATATTTCAAACTGAATGAAAATAACAAATACACAAAAAATTATGGGGAAATGTTTTACTTTTAAAAAATGTTTATGTCAGAAAATGGCAAATTTTCAAATCAATGACCTCAGTTTCTACCTTAAGAAGCTAGAAAAAGAGGAGCAATTTAAAGTAAAAAGAAGTACAAGGAAAAAAAAGAGCAGAAATCAATAAAACAGAAAATATACAAACAACAGAATAATTAATAGTTAAAAGTTGGCTTTTTGAAAGAAATGATAAAACTGACCAAGAAAAAATGAGAAAATACACAAATTACTAAAATCAGCAATGAAAGAGGTGTTATCACTATATGGGATCCTACAGACGTTAGTGAACTATCTGGGGTGATGGAAATACTCTATCATAATTGCTATTTTGTTACACGAGTATGTACATTTGTTAAAACCCATTGAATTGTATACTTAATATCTACACATTTCACTGTAAGTAAATTTTACCTTAATTTTAAAAAGTTAAGTCAAATGTATCATGCTCTCAGTTGGCTTCTTTCTTTGCTTTTGTGTATGCTTTTGTGCAAACCAGCATTTTGGTAAGACTTGAATTTATTCAACCCATTCTCTAACTTGGAAATGCAGTCTTTGACCTATTCATTTTGTAGTTACTATAATTGTATGTTCTTATTTCCTTTCTTCTTAGATTATACGCTCTTGAAGAATAGGACTGTCTCTTCTGTACGCTATGTTCCAAGGACCTCATATGGTACCGTGAACTTTGTGGGTGCTTGACAAATATCTGGATTATTTCTCAACTCCCAGCTTTTGATCGTAATTAAAGCAAGCATAGCTAACCAAGATAGGATCGAGTATCAGGCATTTAAGAGGGTGAATTAGAGCATGCCTGCGAGTGTTTGTGTGAATGATCGTGTGTATGTAGCTCTGTTCCACAACAGATGAAGAACAATTTGGGTTCATTCTACATTAGCTATTTCTCTTCTCTTAGATACGGGGCATGACTAAGGCTTCCCATTTTTAATGAGTCTGGAAAATCATCTCAAGCACATTACTTTGTTGTAAAAATATCTCTAACAAAGTTAAGGATTACTATGCCTCACTTCCTTGTCAGAACCTTCAACAGAAATGAAATCATGTAGGATGCATAGGAAAAATAATTCCCTAATGTCAGTGAAATTGTTAAATGTGTATACTAGTATGTACAACACTCCCACAGTAAATGTTAATTACAAGAAGGTCATATGGGAAGGACAATATCAAACATGCTTTGGGGGTCTTAAACCTAGCAAAGTGCATAAGCTTAACTTCTAAGGGTATGCCTTTGAAGGGGTAAAGAAGAATTAAGAGGGCAGGTGGGAGAGAGAAAGAAGTGAAGGACAAATTGGGGGTGAGAAGAACTTATTTTTTAAGTCATTAGAAGCTTGAGTTCATCAATTCAGGGACCATGTGCTCCTTTCTCTCATTCTCAACATTTATTGTGCATTGGTTTTGTAGCTCCATGGCTATTGAGACATTTCCTGCCCTTGGGTTAGTCTGGGACTTATGGGGATTCAGTGGGTAATATGTACAAAGTGCTTCATATTTCTCGACATTTGGGCAACTATCAGTCTTATTGTGTTTGTTCACTTTATGGATCCTAGTATTCCTCCCCCTCCCCTGGTCACTCCCCATTTAGATTTCAAACTTACAAAGGAATAGGCCATGTCTTATAACTTCATCTGTTATTTTATATAGTACTTAACACCCTGTGGGCAGCATAGCATTACTGTCCTTAGACTCCAGCGAAGGGTCCTTTACTATCCCTCACAGGGCTCCACTTATCACACACACAAACATAGATGTATGGACTGCGTGTCACTCGTGAGATGAGCTCAGCTGTGGCACAGCGTGACCTGTAATCCTAAACAGCCCCTCTTGAGACTAACAGCATTCACCTCTTCATCCCTTGCTCCATGTCCTCAAAATAAAAAGCGACTGTGTCTAATTGGTGACGATTATAGATTGTGCACTACCAACATTCGAAACAAAAATTTCTGAGGGAAGGATTTGAGCAGTAGAAGCACTTAGGTAAGAGAAAAAACAAATTAATTAACTTGCCAATTTCTTCCTCTGAGATAATATGAATACAATAGATTTTCACATAATGAATTATCATATTCCAATACTGCCTAGCATCCATTTTCTTACTTGCTTACAACAATTGAACATGACATCTGGCAAACACTGTGTAATATTAAATGATTCATATTACTCTTACATTGATATATATGCAGGTCTAGATATAGCATGTGTAGTAACTGATTCTTTATATAAAAGTTCGGATATAGATATTGATTTAAGAGATGATAAAAACTATTAAATGATGCTGAAATTAAAATATTTTATAATATTTAACAATTATAATAATTTTCATATATAGCTTTATTACAATGTTTGAGTATGATACAAAAAGTTCATGATTTGTTTCTGAATCTAAGTAATGCTTTAGAGATTTTACTTTAGTTGCTATTGTTTCAGCAAAGTTTCTCCAAATTGAAATTAGTAACAATCAAACAAACAAAAACTTATATAGGAACTTCTCTGGTTCAAGAAAGGCCATCTAATTAGGAATGACTCAGAGTAGAAACAAACTATGTGAAAAATCTTGACTATAACCACATAATTAGTGATTTTGCTAGAATGGAAACTAGAAAAGTAAATTTCATGGAATAAATGTAATTAATGAATGTTTTGTTACTCATCAGTTATCACTGACTCATCAACAGAACACCCGAGACGTGCAGTAGTAATTAAATTCAATTGTTTTTGATATTTAGCTGACATTTGATCATATAAAAAACATAGTTTCACACATTAAAAAATTTTTGTTATGAAAGATAATTTGTCCAGGTAAGAGGATAGAACATATTTTATTTGAAAGCTTATTAATATGAGTTAGAACTTTCCAGTATTTCTTCTGTTGGTATGTGAGTCTACATTTGTATTCTTGCACTGGATCATGTATATGTTAGGGGAAGTTTCACAAAGTAGCATATGATGAATACGTTTTTGCTTATTGCTTGATATAAGATCTTCATGGGAAATAAATATTTTCTTCATGGTAAGAATTCATTAAAAAATAATGCTTTAATTTGCTGAAAATCTTTTTCTAGCAGTTTCAGATGAAGGTTTCTGGTGATTTCTTATTTTCTGGAACAATTCCCATGGTTTAAAATAGCATTTGGTAATGTATCAATTGGCTTCCTTTCTCCTTTCTGAAAAGCTCAGATATTAAAGTCAGACTAAGGTTGGCATTATGAGGTGGATGGTGTGTGGGGGAGCCAGAGCTGGGTAAGGAGGGCATTCACATGGTGGGGCACCCTAGAGCAGTGTTGGAGCCCAAGCTGGGTGAAAAGAGCACTCATGTGTATAGGGAAGCCTGGCCATGAGGTTTCAGAGCCTGAGCAGAATAAAGACATTGTCTCTATAGGGAAAAGATGGTGGCAATAATGGGAAATGGATTACAAATGGGGGGGTGCTAATCAAAAAGATAAAGATATCAAGAAAAGTGGGAGTCAGGATTTTCACTATCTAATGGAAAGGGAGAAAACTAGAATGAACACTGTGGTGTTAGGTTGGAATTGATTGTATCTGTGTGAACTCATGATTTCAATGAATATAATAACTTAAATTGATAAAATAAAGAAATAGATATAGATGTGCGATGTGTATGTATGATGGCCTTGCAGTAGCATCCCCTTTCCACCCCAGTAGCAATGAGCACACATTTCATCCAGGTTTCTAAATGTCATTTTCTACTAAAAAGTATCAGAGCTTTCTAGTGATGACTGATTCCAGGGCTCAGTTAAAACTTCAGGGACATCCTATTGAGCCAGAGAGTAAGTGTTCTAGGAATGAAGGACCATGTCAAAGGGATACAGGCACAGCAAAGGAAACCATCAACAAAATGAAAAGGCATCCTACTGAATGGGAGAGAATATTTGCAAATTATGTATCTGATAATCAGCTAATAACCAAAATATGTAAAGAACTCATGCAACTCAATAGCAGAAAACAATCTGATTAAAAAATGGGCAGAAGATCTGAATATGCATTTTTCCAAAGAGGACATACAGATGGCCAATATATAATGTACCTGCACCTGTTGTTCAACATCACTCATCATCAGGGACATGCAAATCAAAACCACAATGAGATACCACCTCACATATGTTAGAGTGGCTATTAGGAAAGAAACAGGAAATAGCAAGTGTTGTGAGGATATGTAGAATATGTAACTCTTGTACACTGTTGGTGGGAATGTAAGTCGGTGCAGCCACTATGGAAAACGAAGTTTCTGCAAAAAAAAAAATAAATAAAAATTGAGCTACCATAGGATCCAGCAATTCCATTTCTGCGTATTTATCTGAAGAAAATGAAAACCCTAACTCGAAAAGATATATTCACCCCAAAGTGTCCATCTATGGATGAATGGATAAAGAAAATGTGGTGTAGCCTGCTGCCCTCATGCTGCTCCTGCCTAGCGCTGCAGACAGCCATGGCACCGCTGTCACCCACTCTCTGACCTCTGCCTCCACACCCTGTCAGCCTCAACCTCTGGAACGTGGTTTGATGCTTTTGTTAAGAGGAGAAACAAAATGCTTCTGCCTCTTTTCAGGAACTGGAGGATAAAAGGAGTTATCAGAAGAGTCAGAAGATGAAGAGTTACAGTTAGAAGAGTTTCCCTTGTTGAAAACACTTGATCGCAAAGGCTAGAAGATAAGGCAATGGTTTTAAAACATCACCCAGACAAATGGAAAGCAGCTGGTGAACCAGTAAAGAAAGAGATAAGGACTACTTCACTTGCATAACTAAGGCTTATGAAATGCTGTCTGAACCAGTGAAAAGATAAGCATTCCACAGCATAGATCCTACTTTCGATAACATGGTTCCTCCCAAAAGTGAAGCAAAGCACACTTTCTTTGATGTGTTTTCCCCAGTGTTTGAAAGGAATTCCAGATGGTCAAATAAAAAGAAAAAAAGTCCCTAAACTTGGTGTTATGAATTCATCATTAGAAGATATAGAGGCCTTTCATTCTTTCTGGTATAATTTTGATTCTTGGAGAGAATTTTCTTATTTAAATGAAGACGAAAAGAAAAAACAGAATGTCATGAAGAGAGGAGATGGATTGAAAAGCAGAACAGAGCAACAACGGCACAAAGAAAAATAAAAGAAATGGACAGAATAAGAACATTAGTTGATAATGCTGTGATCCAAGGATAAAAAAAATTAAGGAAGAAGAAAAAGCCACCAAAGAAAGAGAAAAGAAAGCCAAAGCAGAAGCAAAACAGAAGGAGAGAAAAACTAAAGAAAAACAAGACAAGCTGAGCTAGAAGCTGTTTGGTTAGCCAAAGAGAAAGAAGAGGAGGAAATTAGACAACAAGCATTATTGTCTAAGTAGGAAAAAGATATCCAGAAAAAAGCCATTAAAAAGGAAAGGCAAAAACTTTGAAACTCACGTAAGACCTGGAATCACTTTTCTGACAATGAGGCAGAGCAGGTTAAAATGATGGAAGAAGTGGAAAGAATGTGTGATTGGCTTGAACTAGCAAGCTTACAGTGTTTGAATGAAACACACCAACCTACTAAAGAAGTAGGAAAGCCTTGCTCTGGAAAAGCAGAAGAAATAAATGAACAAGTTCAAAAAGAGACAGAGAAACCTGAAGCTCGCATGCAACAGCGTCTAAGAACGCAGACAAAGCAACCGGCTAAGTGGAAATGGCAGTAAAAATTGGTCAGAAGACGATCTGCAATTACAAACTAATTGAACCTCCTCCCTGCTGGAACAAATTGAGCATGGGAAGTTATTGCTACATCGTACGAAGGATGAACATACATCCTTCTTCTGGAGTCAAGAGAACTGCCAAAGATGTTATTGATAAAGTAAAGAGTCTTCAAAAACTTGACCCTCATAAAAAAGGTGACATAAAGAAAAAGACTTTTGATAAATTTCGAAAAAAAAAAAAAAACCAACACAACAACAACATGGAGTGGTGCCTGAAGCAGACAATGCAACACCTTCACAACTATTGGAAGGTCCACACACAGATTTCATCTCTCTGACAACAGAAGAACAGAAGCTTCTGGAACAAGCTTTGAAAACATACCCCGTAAATACACCTGAGAGATGGGAACACACAGCAGAAGCAGTGCCTGGCAGGACAAAGAAGGACGGCATGAAATGATGCAAGGAACTCGTTGAGGTGGTAAAGCAAAGAAAGCTGCTCATTTGAGTGCCGAATGCAAGTAGAGCCAAGAAACGGCTTATGACAATTTTTATTTTGTGTGCATTTTTAAAGCAAAACTGAAAATACTGTACAAAAAAAAAGAAAAGAAAACATGGTGTATATATACAATGGACTATTATTCAGCCATAAAAAATGAAGTCTTGGGGCGCCAGGTGGCTCAGTCAGTTAAGGGGCAGACTCTTGGTTTCGGCTTAGGTCACGATCTCCAGCGGCGAGATGGAGCCCTGCTTCAGGCTCCATGCTCATTCCAGATTCTTCTTAAGACTTTCTCTCCCACTGCCCCTCCCCACTGCTCTCTGTCTCTGTCTGTCTTTCTCACATAAATAAATCAATCTTAAACAGAAAAGAATGAAGTCTTGCCATGTGTGAAAACATGAATGGACTTTGAGGGTATTGTGCTAAGTGAAGTAAGTCAGACAGAGAAATACACATGATCTCACTTACGATCTCACTTACATGTGGAATCTAAGAAACTCCAAAAACAAATGAAAAACCAAGCTCACGGATACAGAGAAGAGATTGGTTGTTGTCAGAGGTGAGGGGTGAGGATAGGTGAAGCAGGTGACGGAGGTCAAAAGGTACAAAAGGTACCAACTTCCAGTTATAAAATAAAGAAGTCATGGGGATGTAATGTCCAGCATGGTGACTAGAGTTAATAATACTATATTTGAAAGTTGCTAAGAGAGTAGATCTTAAAAGTTCTCATCACACATAATTTTTTTTTTGGTAACTATGTATGGCGATGGATGTTAACTAGACTTACGTATATGAATATCAAATCATTATGTTGTATACCTGAAATTAACATATTGATACATGTTAATTATACCTCAATAAAAAATAAATAAATAGAAAGTAATACAACAACAACAAAAGGACACAAGCCAGCTTGAAGGAGATCCCACTGATCAATTTGAGCCTCAAAGAGATATAATCTGTTATTTTAGAGATGGTAACCCGCTGAATATAATAGGAAGTTTTGAGTCCATGCTAGTATAAATTAATAAATTTACATTGTTTTAAAGTGCTTCTACATAAAATATTTATTAATTATAAAGAGAAGAGGAGGCTTGCAGTGGAGAAGCTTGGCAGACACGATCTAAATCATATGGTTAAGGCTGACATTCGCCATAAAGGAACAAATCAAAAGCCGCACCACCTAAGAATGCAATGAGAGGATGTCAACATTGTTTCTGCAATATTCCTACCAAAGATGTATAACCTGAATTTAAGGAGGAGAAAACATCATCAGACAACTCTAACTTGAGAGGCATTCTATAAAATAACTGGCCCATCATTTCCAAATGTGTCAAGGCCATGAAAGTCAAGGAAAGACAGAGCTGTTCTAGCCTGAAGGACATTTTGATGCAACGTGTGATTGTGAACTGGATCTATAAAACACATTAATGGACAATTGGGGTCTGAGGATTAAAGTGTAGTGTCAGTGTTAACTTTGTGATCGTGATGGCTGTGGACTATAGGAGGATGTTCTTGTCTGTAGGAAATATACACTAAAGCATTTAGAGGGTGATGGGGCATCAGGTTGGAAACTTATTCTCAAATGATTCAGGAAGAAAAGGTCTTTGAATTCTATTTGCAACTTTTCTATAAGTTTGAGATTTTTCCAAGACCAAAAAATTTATGCTAAATATAAACAATTAAAAATAATTCTTAAAATCACTAATTATAATCCTGAAAATGAATAGAAAATAACAAATCAGTTTTGGCCAACTAACCTAAAGACACTTTAAGAGCACAGTTTACATAAAACACCCCAGGCTGTTTTAATGAAATGGCAGATAAAATGAAAGAAACATTGTGCCTTATAAGTGATATATAAGCACAAAATGCCACATAGCAGGGGGAAAAGCCTACATCCCACGTGAGTACCAAGTACTCAAAACCGAGGTCTGAAGTAGACTGTTGTATAGAGTATATTTCTACATTATTAGAGTAGAAAAAGGAATGTGTTTCTGCCTGCTGAGACAGAATATCACAAACGGTTGGATTGTTAATTAGTTGATTGGTTGATTCATCCTGGCCCTGCCATTTGCTAGCTGTAAGACCTTGACATGTCACCTAATCTCTCTGTGCCTCAATTTCCTCATATATAAAATAAGCATAATTACAGGGCCTACCTCATAGGTGCTCAATAGGTGAACTTTATTTTTTTAAAGATTTTATTTATTTATTTGTCAGAGAGAGAGAGCACAAACAGGGGGAGCAGCACAGGCAGAGGGAGAAGCAGGCTCCCTGCTGAGCAAGGAGCCCAATGCAGGGCTCAATCCCAGGACCCTGGGATCATGACCTGGGCTGAAGGCAGACGCTTCACCGACTGAGCCCCCCAGGTGCCCCACAGTGGGTGAACTTTAAATGAGTTAGTGTGTGTACAGTGCTTAGATTACTGCCTGGCACAAAACAAGTGCTACCTGAAAGTATTAGCTGTTGTTATTAATTCATTCATCAATAGTGCAATTTGCATTTTTCAGTGTTAAGGATGGTAATGCCATGGTGCATCTCCCTACCAGGTGTTGAGAGATAAATTTACCTGCTATGGAAATTTCTTATACGATCCCCCCAACCCCTCGCACCCCTACCCAGCCTGTGTCCCTTTGGACTCTCCTCAATGGAGAGTGTCAGTACCCACCATGGCCTGACCCCAGCTTTTCATCCTGACCCTAGAACCCCACTGGCTGAGCTGGGAGTCCTTCGCCAGAATATCTAGAACATATCTTATGTTTTCTGGCAAATGGTTCATTGTTTTCCTTCATGTGACTCTGCCTTCAGGATGTTTGCTTCTTTACCTCCTTGTAGAACTAATCAAACTGTCTGGGACTACTGACCAAACCCACCTCCTCTGTGTCCCACAGAGCTCCTCTGTTCATCTCGTTCCATTTTGAAGTTAATGCAGTACCTTCAATACATTTGAAACTGAAATACTGTTACATTTTTGATGTTTTCTATTTTCAGTAACCATGCAGTGCTCAGGCCCCCCAAAGTCTGTGATGATGAGCATATTAACACTGACAGAGGAGGGCTTACATAATTTTTTAAGGATCGTGTGCAAAATTTTAAGCTTTAATTATTGTTATCAATCAATAGTTCAGTTCTTGTTTGCATCTGTTTATGGGACTCATTTAGGCAAATCTCTTATGGTCTGTGAGTCATTTATTTATGCATTTTATTGCTGTGTCACTGTGAAGAGCAGATGGCAGCACATGTATCTTGACTTGATTTAAGGACTTGACTCTCCCTTGCGTTAAGGAGCGCCACTTTTAATGCTGCCATCCTCTTTAAAGTTGCTTGCTTGAGAGCATCTGAGAATATACGGTAAAAATCTGCATGTCCTTTACCTAATCTAGCACATAGGCCTAAATGTGGACACCAGTGAATAGAGTATGAATTTCAGAGACAGTCACAGCTATGTTTAACACTTGGCTCTTCAAGAAAGTACTTCATAACAGCTGAGGAGTTTGGGCAAATTTCTTCATCAAAGAACGGTGATATTGACTCCCAAAAGGCCACCAGAAAAACAAAACAAAACATGACCTATTGCCCAAACAAATCTTTGTGTATTGGATTTGCTGTAGGAAGGGTGAACATCATCTTGACAGAGAGTAATATCTCAGAAGAGAGAAGTCAGGGGAGGATATTTATAGGATTTAGATAGGCTGGATAGCATTTAAGGTGGAGAACTAGTTGAGGGGGGCAGAAATGATGAAATAATAACTTTGGATTGGGGGGCCTAGGGAGATAAGCATGCAGCTAATGTTAAAATTAACCTATTTTAGTTGGTTCACAGTCTTATTTTCCAGGGGCAAGCAGTTAGGTCATTTTTGTTTTTTTCAGTATTTTGTCTAACACAGGGACAGGAAGATATGTCCAGTTCCAGGACTGTTTAACACAGATTTAGGAAATTCAGTGATCAAATTATGCCATCAGATTGTTGTATAAAATAGAATACTGTATATAAATGAGACCTGCACTGAGTTAGTGCTCATTAAAATGATAGTTTCTTTTCTCTCCTAGCTCAGCTGCTTCCCAAACTTTCCACCTCTGTTTGTTTATATGGAGACCTCCTCTTTATATTAACACCATCTAAATCAGTGGTCTGCCATAATAATAGCACTCAAAAAAGCTTCTTGAATGAGTAAATAAAAATCAAAAGATAAAACTTTGGAAATAAAAAAGTGTTTGCAGAGTTTTAATAATAGTTTAAACCCATGAAACTGGGTTTCTTCCAAGCATAATTAACTTATTTATTATTGTACTGAATGCAAATTTCTCATTAACTCATTGAAGTTCTGGAAACTTGAAAACCTGAAGAAAAGCACTTAGATTTTGATTGCCAATATTTAAATTATTCAATTTTGTTAACTGTCATGGTGGGAAAAAGTTATCCAAATTAGTTAAGAGTCATTATATACAGATCTTCTAAAGATGCTGCTACAACATCAGGTAAAGTGAGAGGTCTAAAGATCAGGTTCCGTGTAACATTTTTTCCTCTTTGAACTGGTAGGCTTTTTTTTGATCACCTTCATTAGAAAACAATTTCAGTTACTTCTGAATCACTTTGCACCTACTTTTATTGATAAAATACAATAAATTGTACAATTGTAAAGGTCTTACATCCCATAATGCTCCGTTTTCCCATAGCGTTTGCCTGCTTTCTCTCTCTCTCCGTTTCTGTCTCCCTATCTATGTGTCTGTCTCCGTCTTCGTCTCTCTCTCTCTCTCTCTCTCTCTCACACACACACACACACACACACACACACACACACACATCAGCAGTTCCCTGACCACTAGAGCCTCTCAGAACTTTTAAAGTACACATATCAAAATCCCTTTCTCTCTTCATCAACCCCTAGGAAATTCTGACTCAGTCAAGTATACACTGAGCATTTAGGAATCTGTTCTTTTGAAAAGCACCTCAGGAGAGTCTGGTGATCAAATGGGTTTGGGAACCAGCCCCTGAGGAATATGGCCTTAAGGGCACTCACAACTCCTGGGATTTCAGAGGAGCCCTGCATCCTCTGACAGTCATTCTTACATGCAGAGGGCAATGGCTTCTTTTCCTTTCCTGCCCCCGTTCTAGCTTCAGTGGAGGCACCCAGGCTGCATCTGGTTCCGGGCATGCTTCATTAGCTGCAAGGTTAATACGACTGTGACTTTGTTTTGTTTTCTTTTGCAGGGCCATCAGAAGGGCGAGATGAACAGGAAAAGGAAATTGAATACAGTAAAATTCTATTCTTCTTTTAAGAAACTGGAGTCCCCTTTATTCCTGCATGGGCACGAGGTGTAAGGAGTTGATGTGTCAGCTGACAACTGTTCATGAAAACCTCACCAAGAAATGTCTGAGTTTCTATAGAATTTAAAGCCCCAGACTGATCTATTTTAGTTTCGAGGCAGGTGCTAATTCTTATGGCTACAGCAGTCATCTCTCTCTCTTTCATGTGGTGTTGGACTAATAATAGCTACCATTTATTGGCAGCTGCTACGTTTGGAGAACAAGTTCAGCACTTTCTCTACTTTGTTTCATTTAATTCTAACAGCAACACTGAAACCTATTTTCCTCATATTACAGAAGAAACTGAGGCTTGGGAAGATTAAATAATTTACCCGAGGTTAGACACCACGTGCACTGCACAGCCAGCCTGGAGACCTAGGTTTTTTAACTCCAGACCTGAATCCTGAAGGCATTACAGAATAGTGAATACAACTATGGGCTTTGAGCCCTCCTGCCTGGCCTCAACCCCCTGCTGTGTAACCCTGGGCAATTTGTGGAACCCCTCTGTGCCTCAGTTTCCTCATCTGAAAATGGGGTTTTTAACCCAGTTAATAAATGGGCAAAGGATCTGGACAGATGGCAAATAACCATATAAAAAGATGCTCAACATCTATGTCATTAGGAAATTGCAAATGAAAACAACAGTGACATACCATCACGCACCTATTGGAATAGCTAAACCCCAAAACACTGACAACCCCAAATACTAGGGAGGATATGGAGCAACAGGAACTCTCCTTTATTGCTCGTGGAAATGCAAAATGCTACAGTCACTTTGGAAGACAGTTTGGAGGTTTATTTTTTTAAAGATTTTTATTTATTTGTCGGAGAGAGAGTGAGCGAGCACAAGCAGGGGAGCATCAGGCAGAAGGTGAAGCAGGCTCCCTGATGAGCAAGGAGCCCAGTGCAGGACTCTATCCCAGGACCCCCAGATCATGACCTGAGCCAAAGGCAGATGCTTAACCAACTGAGCTACCCAGGTGTCCCCAGTTTGGTGGTTTCCTATAAAGGTACACATTCTTACCATACAGTCCAGCGGTCATACTCTTCAACATTTACTCGAACAAGTTGAAAACATGTCCACACAAAAACTGACACATTTATAGCGGCTTTATTCATCATTGCCAAAGTTGGACGCAACCAAGATGTTCAATAGGTGAATGAGTAAACAGACTGGCACATCATTACAATGGAAGATTATTTAACAATATGAAGAAACGAGCTATCAAGCCGCACAAGACGTGGAAGAGCCTAAATGCATACTACTGAGCGAAAAAAGCCATTGTGAAAAGTCTACACGTATGATTTCAACCGTAGCATATTCTGAAAAAGGCAAACTATGAAGAAAGGAAAAAGCAGTAGTTGCCAGGGATCCAGGGGTAGAGGGAGGGATGACTAGGTGGAACACGGGAATTTTAGGGCAGTGAAACTATTCTGTATGATACTGTAATGGTGGACACATGGCATTACATGTTTGTTAAAACCCACAGAACTGTACAACACGAAGAGTCAACCCCGATGCAAACTAAGGAGCTTAATTAGTAATAATGCATCAATATTAGGTCATCAGTTGTAAAAAAAAGTACTACATTAATGCAAGATGTTGATAATAGGGAGAACTATGTGCATGGTGGGGTGGAGGGAGGAGGGAAAACAGAGTATATGGGAATTCCCTATACTTTCCACACAATTTTTCTGTGAACCTCGAGTTGCTCTAAAAAATAGTTTATTAATTAAAAAAGAATGTCCAAAAAAAGAGAGGGTTATTGTGAGGATTAATGAGTTAATATAAATAAAACACTTAGAAAAAATGCCTGGTACTGGCACTGAATAAATATTATTATTGTTATTATTATTCCTAATCTCTATCGCTTCTTTGGAGGTGATCCAAACATTTGTCTGGGAGCAGCCTGAAGTTTTGGTGGGAAATTTAGTGTGACCTTGGCCAGATAACATGAACTCTTTGTACCACCATTTCCTCCTCTATAAAGTGGGGATGCAAATTATACCTACTTCTTAGGTTGTTGTAAAGAATTAATGGGTCAATGCATATAAAAGGTTCAGAACAGTGCCAGGCATGTAAGTGTACCCTAAATAGAGCTACTTGTGCTACTGTTTCTAATGCTTGACCTCCCAACCCTCAGTACTCTATGGAACTCTGCTCAAGCCCATCACCTAATTTTCGTTTTCTTTGCTTGCCCCCATTTTAGCACAAGAACTTATGTTTGACCTCGGTAGGGGATGTAGCACACTGAGACGCTCAATATCTGCTGAACAAAAGGACAGAGCTATAGAACTGAAACCTGGACACCTCACCTGCAAGGAGGCCTTCAGCGTTCAAAGTTGTGAGAGCATGTACATTATGCAGGTCTTAACGTGCAGTCCAAATGACGAGAAGTACGCTTGCTTTCCTGGGGGACTCCCTCCTTTACTATCTAATGTATCCTGGGCTCTTCTTGGGTTATTCTAACATTTGGACACTATTGCTATAATATCTACTTCCCATCTCTCTTCGGGTTTACAACTCTGATGATACTGCAATGAATTTCAGCTGTTTGATATCCCAGTGATCATAGGTTCTTAGTCCTATGGTTGACTTTGAATTTGGAAGGTATTCTTTCTGGTCTATCAAACTTCATCAAGTTTATATCTCACCTTCACAGTCTGATATGAATTCTAGGTTTCAAATAACCTTTCATCTCTTAGGGGGCAGAATTACAAATATTCCACCAAAGTCAATTTCTTTTTCTAGAATGGTATACATGTGTATGTATGTATGTGCACAGGTGCATGCGTGTGTGTATGTATGAAAGATACGTATTATGTTCCTTATAAATTCTACAGATATTTAATTAAAATATATAGGCACTGAATGTTCTCAAAACAGAGTCACTTTTTTTATGAGTCCTTAAAAGATTGACGTGTTTAGGTGTAACTCTTGTGGAGAAAGAATGAATGAAGACAGTTTTAACAACAGTGAAAGAATCTATTGCCTTGCATTTTTAGGTATGATAATTATGATAATACCAATGCATAAAAATTGGAACCAAATTATTTCAAACTAAAAAAATCTAAGGAAAATATATATGCAAAATATGATATCATTAGTGATTATTCTAATAATAGGTTGAAAACACATATATACTTTTTACACATAAACTAAATCATAGTTGTTCACTGGTCTTGACTTATGGATCCTTGGAGTTCTTAAACATGAATCTTAATCTTTCGAGGTGGCCTAGATGATGCATTTGGTTTATCAATGTTGATGGTGTAGAAAATTCTCAAAGGAAAGAACTCTGCACATCTCATCCTATGACTCCTCTCTTTAAAATCCTTCAGTGGCTTTCTGTTGCTTTTTGGTAGAGTAAACCTTTCATTGGGTCAACAAGGTTGGACCTAATCGCCTCATTAACACATCACTAGACACATCTCTCACTCTCTTAGCTTCACCACCTCTGGCCTTCTGGTTCCTCAACCTGTTATGCTCCCTACACCAACTGATTTTTAGAAGGGATAATTCCTTCAGGTATCTACTTAGATCTCATTTCCTCTCCCCATGCCCTACATTCTGCTCTTACTCTCCTTACTCATTCTCCCTAATTCTGCATCATAAAAGATCTGGGAATTGTGATGATGGTAAAGCAGGGTCCACTCCTTGAGCGTTCTGGGGGGTGTTGGGAAGTGAGGGGGCAGGAAGGCCCTTGGAAGGAACAATCCTGCTTGGTTGCTTTGTCTCTGTCATGCAAATGATTGGGATTTCTGTTCGTTAAAAACAAAGCTGTTTCCTTCTCTTCATCATGATCTTGTGTATCCTCATGGTTCCCGGGGTGGGTGGAAGGCTGTATTAAATGGCATGTGGGATTCTCTGGGTCTAAGAATCTAGCTTTTCTCCTGGGTAAACTATCTTTCTGTTCTTAGGCTCAGTTATTATGTTCCTTCTATGTTTCAAAATGTCTGTTCCAAGATAGCCCTAAGGATTGATGAGAAATATTAAAGCAGTTGAAGGCGCAACTGAATGATTGCCCTTTGTGAATTTATTTTCATTCTTTTTTTTTTTTTTAAGATTTTTAAAATTTATTTGTCAGACAGAGCAGGGGAAACAGCAGGCAGAGGGAGAAGCAGACTCCCCACTGAGCAGGGAGCCCACTGTGGGACGCCATCCTGGGACCCTGGGATCATGACCCAAACCGAAGGCAGTTGCTTAACCGACTGAGCCACCCAGGTGTCCCAATTTATTTTCATTCTTAAGGCAAAACCATCACATGCGTGCTGGTAAATGTGTAACAATCAACCATATGGGGGAGAGGGGGGAAGCGTGTATTTGCAATATTTGCTTGTTTCTATGGTGGAAATTCTCCCACCATGGCCACTTTCAAGCTACCAACGTGCAGTAGCACACCACTCTGTAGCATTTCCACTGGACAGAAAAAATAGGTGCAAATAACTTCAAGGAGGCAGATAATAGTAAAGTAATAAAAGTAAATAAAAAGTAAATAAAAGTAAATATACAGTAAAGTAGTAAAATAATTAGAATGCGATGAGTTTTGAGTATTTATCTTTATTTTTAACATAATTTATTTAATTCTAATTTAATTTAATGTTGAATAATGACTTTCTTTAGCAACTGGCTTGCAAAATTCCTGAAAA
This sequence comes from Ursus maritimus, assembly GCF_017311325.1. Taxonomy (NCBI): domain Eukaryota; kingdom Metazoa; phylum Chordata; class Mammalia; order Carnivora; family Ursidae; genus Ursus; species Ursus maritimus. Next base: position 93,237,063 of record NW_024424452.1, read on the forward strand.
TGTAAAAATTAATTCTCATAAACTGGTGTGAATCAGCTTAAGCACATACTGAACACCATTTTCTCCCCTTAACATAAACAGTCTGTTCACATTGAGATTCAGCAAACATGAAACTTAAACTTCCTGATTCCCTGTAGGAAATTAACTTCTGTATAAAATTAGAGTTGTGAGTTAGGTATTAAAAGTATTGCAAGTAAGAAAGGTTAAGAAATGTTACACTGATCTTTTCTGTCAGGTGATTTTGTTGTTGTTTCAGTATGTTTTTCCCATGAAAGAAACACACACCAACTTAATAATGTATGGAAATTTAAATCTTTATATCTAATGGTTTACAGTATTACTCAAATGCTGTCTGCTAACCCACAGCATTATTATCACCTGACATCAGGTTGAAAATGAAGATTCTCAGGTACTATCCAGAATTCTTGAATCACAGTCTGCACTTTGACAAGATCCCGAACTGATCTACACGCACAGTGCATTTTTGAGAAGCACTGACAGACTGAGAATCAGCTTGAAGTTAGGCAAGTCTGGCTCTAGAATAACACTGTGATGATGGAAATGTTCCATATCTGTGCTGCTCAAAACATTAGCTGTTAACCACATGGGGCTATTGAGCACGTGAAATGTGGCTAGTGCCTGAAGAAGGTCTCCTTGAGTATTCAGTGAAGTACTGGATTGGCACATGTGTATGAGGAAATTATTCAGATTGGGAAAAAACCATCCAAGAAGTTTAAAGAGAATAGTGCTTACCGCTAGGAGATCCAGGAATGGTGCCTGTTCCTATAAATCCAGTGCTTCATACAGTGTAGCAAATATTAAGTGCTTAGCTAGTGTTACTGTTGGTGTTGGTGTTGAATCCTTATACTCTTAAGAAAGTTAATGTTATTAACCCTCATTTATAGATGAAAGCAGAGGAGCAGAGAGGTTAAGTAACTTGTCCAAGATCACACAGCCAATAAGGGGTAGAGCTGAGTCTCAAAATGGTTCTATTTGACTTCAAAACTCATTTTTTCAACCACAATGCTGACCTAACTCCAATAGGAGATTATGTTTTTCTCCTCTGCTCTTCAGTACTGAGCTTGCTCCAAATCAACTGGATCTCAGTAAAAGTTGATCCTCAAAAGTGTTTGTGGGTAAGAGATGGTCCTTCCATAATCCATTTCTGGAAAATGTCAGTACTCCCTAGGAAGCAGCTCACACATATTTCCCATTTTCCCCTGCACTGATGCTAACGTGATTTCTTAAATCCTGACAACATGTGGGAAGTTAATTTGAGACTTGCCCTTTCTGCTAGAAACTAGAAGTATAGGACAGTGAATTGGTGATCTGAATAGCTGTCTGGACTTCTTTCCATTACTTTGTCAATCATGGCACTGCTCTCTGCCCTGGGTTTAATGAGTTTATTTTTAATGTCCCCATGTGAAATAATTTTCCCCATTCACAAACTAAAATGCTCTGTAATTTGCAACTCTTCCCTGGTTGCCTTCCCAACCCTGATTGATAACTTGATTGTCTTTTTTCATGTCATCCCCTAACGTCTAGGCACAGTTGTCTTGCCATGCTGGTCACCTCAGGGGCTCTCTATCATCTCCAAGACCAAGTAGAAAGTTTGTATTTTTGGTTTATGTAAGCCACATGTCAGCTGTGGATCTGTGACCCACTGAGACCAAAATAGGATCACCTCAATTCTAGGAAATTCATGTTTGTCTCCAAGATCTCTGTGTCTCTGCATCTTCTGCATGAATACTCCTACTTCTGGGCTCAGCTTTTATTGGGTAGTGCCTCTGCAGGTATGTAATTCTGCTTTGTACGTTCTTTAAGCATTTAAGAACTGCCCCCCCCCCCAATTTGGCTTTGAGGTTAGCTGACTTAAAGCTAATTTGGGGGAGATTTCTATTGTATCAGTGCAAATGACTTCACATTGAACATTAGATATTCTTTTTTTTTTTTTTAAGATTTTATTTATTTATTCGACAGAGAGAGAGACAGCCAGCGAGAGAGGGAACACAAGCAGGGGGAGTGGGAGAGGAAGAAGCAGGCTCCCAGCGGAGGAGCCTGATGAGAGGCTCTATCCCAGGACTCCGGGATCATGCCCTGAGCCAAAGGCAGACGCTTAACGACTGAGCCACCCAGGCGCCCCAGATATTCTTTTTGTGAAATGCCTTTTAGCTACTCCCACATTACTGGACTTTTACCCTACGTGGTCTCCAACTGTGCATCGTATCTCTGATTCTCCTCTTACCCTCCCTGTTTAGAAGCTAAAATATATTTCTTTCTTTGCTTTAGGAAGACCACTCTAGCCACTTTCTAAAATATTTACCATGATGCCTGCTGATATTCATACTCTTTGGTCTACCAATAAGCAGCAGTCCAAATATTGGCTCAAAAAATTACAGTAACCTCCCCAAGAGGAATTCTGGTGCCAACTGTTAAGACAATACATTTGTTGCTTCCATTGACCTAAGTTTTGCTTACATTTCCAGCCTCATCTCCCCACTAGTGTACGTGCTATTTCTGCTATCAACATACTATGTTTTTCTTCATTTCCGTATTTTAAAAAGTGTCACTACTTCTGCTTGGAAGTCCCTTCCATCCTCCCATTAAAAAAAAAAAATATATATATATATATATATATATATTAGATTATTTATTTATTTAAGAGAGAGTGAAAGTGAGCGAGAGAGAGCACAGAGGGAGAGGGAGAAGCAGACTTGATGCCAAAAGGAGAGCCTGATGCGGGACTCGATCCCAAGACCCTGAGACAATGATCTGAGCTGAAGGCAGACGCTTTAACCAACTGAGCCACCAGAAATATATATATTTAAAGGGAAAGTCGTGCCTCTTATACGATATAAAATTCTTTAAAAATCAAAGATTTTATATAACTCATTAATTAATGTGGGAACTAGTAAGATGCTACAACACGTTCAAAGGACAGTCTAGAGAGCAGAAACATGTATGGGCCATACAAGCCATCAAGAACACAGAGATAAATTTGCTTCAGAAATGCAAAACTGGTTTATTCCACATTGGGGGAGGAAGACCAATGGAAGCTCCATCAGAAGAAAATGCATTTGTGCACCTCTGGACAAAATTAATCTGCACTGCTCTAAGTTGTCCACAAATTACAGAGTTATAAGTAGCTCAAAGGCCACGAAGGGCACAAAGACCCCATAAAACCAGATATCTTTGGAGGATGTGCTAGACACCACTTGGTTTTCATTAAACACACCCAGTAATCTTTTTGGTGCATTTCCAAGGAATTCACAATTTTTCTTTGTACTCCCTTTCTCTTCCTCTACCATCTTCTGCTCCTTTCTTCCTCTCTTTGCTCCCATTTCTAGTTCCCAGTGGTTGACTCAGACCTTTCTACATAGTCTCAACCTGTGTACTTAATAACCTGTCTACAGTTTGTGCAGAATCTGTATCACTAGCTTGCTAAACAGTGGGTTTTTTTAAAAAAAAATTATTTCTTTCTCCTTTTGAACAGAATTGGTAAACCATTTGTGTGCTTAGGCCTCTGGTTACTCTGGTGTTTCATTCTGCTGGGTTTGGAGGCTTGAATTAACTTGAACTAGCTGTACGGTTTCTTAATACATTTTTTCCATATCTTAGACTTCAATTTCTTCTGTACGATGTTGGAAGGTTGAATTAATTCAAATATTATTTTCTCTAACAAAGAAGGTAAGACCAAAAGGGACTTTGAGGAATTCCATATTTTCTGTCATTTGTTGCATTTTTATGCAAACATATTCTATAAATAGTCATCCTCTGCTTTATATATTCATTTACTTGCTCTAAGAATAAGGTTTGGTTGCCTGTAACATTTATCACAATTCTCAGAATATTAAGGGAGTTAGTTTCTGGCACTTGGTTTATAAGTTAATACAACTGACATTTATCTTTTGTCATTTCTGTATTTATGTCCTAAATGTAAACTATTTGCAGAGCTGTAGTGCTCTGGTTTTGTTATGTTCTTCTTTACTTTCTTCCTTCTTGGGATGATACATAATAATACTTGTGGAACTGTATTGTACTAGTCAATACCTTATAGAGGTAAATTGTATTAAGGCTCCTGAGAATTCATGCTATATAGTTCTTACTGGAAGATACTTTACCAAGTCATTTATTAGGTGGCCACAGAAGGGGCCTGTTGACACTGAGGCAGTATTTTTCAGAAAAAAGATGGCCAATGAGTAAACAAAGTGGCGTTTGAAGAGCAGAGGTGAGTAGGATCCCACGCTGGTGTAGAGAGAAATCTTGTGATCACAAGATCGTGTATAATGTGAACAAACTAAAGCTATCCAAACAGTGTCACAGTGATTCCCCAGTGACTTAAAAGCACAAATAAGAGTTACTGTTCTGCTGAATTTTCAAGTCGGAATCTTGCCCAATGTTAAGCACAGAGAGAAAAATCTTATGCTGTTCTCCTAAATGCTCTGGGTGCAGTTGGACAATCTTTTGTGTGGTTGAGGCTTTAAAAACTGCTGCTCACAAAGCTGTGGGGGTTGAGGATTGCCGGCCTGGGTCGGAGAGGAAGGCTCTGCCTGCAGCAGTGGGTAGAAAGCCAGGCTGCGGTAGATGGGGCCAACCTTAAGTGTATTGTCATGGAATGGACACCTTCATGGCCTCTGTCCATGGCTTCTCTTACAAGACCTCTGCTATTTGTATATCTTCTTTGGAGACATGTCTGTTCATATCTTCTGCCCATTTCTTGACTGGATTTTTTATTTTTTGGGTGTTGAGTTTGATAAGTTCTTTATAGATTTTGGATACTAGCCCTTTATCTGATATGCCAATTGCAAATATCTTCTCCCATTCCATAGATTGCCTTTCAGTTTTGTTGACTCTTTCCTTTGCTGTGCAAAAGCTTTTTATCTTGATGAAGTCCCGATAGTTCATTTTTGTCTTTGTTTCCCTTGACTTTGGAGACATGTCTAGCAAGCTGTTGCTGCAGCTGAAGTCACAGAGGTTGCTGCCTGGGTTCTCCTTTAGGATTTTGACAGATTCCTGTCTCACATTTAGGTCTTCCATCCATTTTGAGTTTATTTTTGTGTGTGGTATAAGAAACTGGTCCAGTTTCATTCTTCTTCATGTGGCTGTCCAGTTTTCCCAACACCATTTGTTGAAGAGACTGTTCTTTTTCCATTGGATATTCTTCCCTGCTTTGTTGAAGGTTAGCTGACCGTAGAGCTGACGGTCCATTTCTGGGTTTTTTATTCTGTTCCATTGATCATGTGTCTGTTCTTGTGCCAGTACGATACTGTCTTGATGATTGCAGCTTTGTAATACAGCTTGAAGTCCGGAATTATGATGCCTCTGGCTTTGGTTTTCTTTTTTAACATTACTTTGGCTATTTGGGGTCTTTTATGGTTTCATACAAATTTTAGGATTATTTGTTCCAAATCTATGAAAAATGCTGATGGTATTTTGATACAGATTGCATTGAATGTGTAGATTGCTTTGGGTAGCATAGACATTTTAACAATATTTGTTCTTCCAATCAGACATTTCTCCAAAGCGGATATACAAATGACCAACAGATACATGAAAACATGCTCAACATCACTTGACATCAGGGAAATACAAATCAAAACCACGATGAGATACCACCTCACGCCAGTCAGATTGCAAACTGGTTCAGTCATTCTGGAAAACAGTATGGAGGTTCCTCAAAGAGTTAAAAATAGAGCTACCCTATGACTGAGGAATTGCACTACTAGGTATTTATCCGAAGGCTACAAGCATAGTGATTTGAAGGGACACATGCACCCCAATTTTTACAGCAGCAATGTCCACACAGCCAAAATATGGAAAGAGTCTAGATGTCTATTGACAGATGAATGGATAAAGAAGATGTGAAATATATATACAATGGAATATTACTCAATCATCAAAAAGAATGGAACCTTGCCATTTGCAACATGAATGGACTAGAGGGTTTTATGCTAAGTGAAATAAGTTAGCCAGAGAGAGACAAATACCATATGATTTCATTCATATGTGGAAGTTAAGAAACAAAACAGATGAACATAGGGAAATGGAAAGAAAAATAAAATAAGATTAAAATTGAGAGGGAGGCAAACCATAAGAGACACTGAACTCTAGGAAATAAACAGGGTGCTGGAGGGGAGGTGGGTCGGGGGGAAGGATAATTGGATGATGGGCATTAAGGAGGGCATTTGATACCCTGGGTGTTATAAGCAACTGAGGAATCACTAAATTCTACCTCTGAAACTAATAAAAAGTTAAAATATAGGAGAAGTAAATACACCACTAGCACAGATGGGGGTTATTTAAAAAAAAAAGAGACAGGCCTCTGCTATAGCCTCCTGGAAAGATTAGTGGGGAGGGGGAGATTTTAGCTTCCAAGATGAACTCCTAGAATTCATGGTTTTTCTTCTTGCTCTTCTTGCACAGTGTCTCTCCTGTCACAAGCCCCTGAGCTGCAGGCAGGTTAGCTGCATCAACCAGTTTTAAACAGTAAAAGGGAATGGCAGGGCATAAAGTGTACAACCGAAAACGAACAGGCAAACAGTGATGTGCCAGACATCGTCCTCGTTGCCTTACGTTATGAATTTATTTACTCTTCATTTTGCCTTGCAAAGCAGTAATCCATTAAAAAAGGAAAAGGCTCTTCTTGTTTTACACAATTTACAGTCCTAGTTAATCCCAAACCTTGGTGAGTTTAGTGTCTTGGTGTCTCTGGTTAATTGAGTTAATTTCTGTCCTCTAGTCCAAAGTGTCCCCCTGACCCCCCACCTCTTTCTCTTTTAATTTCTAAGGGAATAAATTCCATGTGTGAAGGTCGGCCGTGTCCTTTTGCAGATGGCCAGACCCAGAAATATTGATTTGGCATTTGATACCATGACTGAAATCACACTGAATCTTCCAGCTTCCTATAATTCATGCTAAACATCTTGGTCTGCTTCTTTATCTGTTGATCTATCCATGATTTTCACCAGCAATATAGCTATGGTAGCAGGTCCTCAGGTGGCTTTGTGTGTCTTATATTTGATGAAAATCTTTGGGTGATAGTGAAAATAGGACTCTTTTAAAATAATTTTTTTTGGGGGTGGGGGCGCCTGGATGGCTCAGTCAGTTGAGCATCCAGCTCTTGGTCTCAGCTTAGGTCTTGATCTCAGGGTCTTGAGTTCAAGCCCCGCATTGAGCCTACTCAGGCCCTGTGTGGAGCTTACTTTAAACAAACAAACAAACAAACAAATTGTTTTTGGGTTATTTGAAACTGTATACCATAGAGTAATGAGGCCCAACTCTGTTTTTTATGATAACTAAGGATGTTTATTATATCCCCCCAAAATTGTCAAAAGCTACCAGTGTTCCTTTAAGAATAATAATAGCTAATGCTTCCATAGTGCTTGCACTGTGCCAGGCCCTGTTCTAGTTGCTGTATGTATGTTACCAAATCTTAATCCTCACAATAACGTCTGCCAGCAAAATTAGTTTGACTTGTTTCCTTCCTTCTATCATTTTCTTCTAATTCCAAGTCTCATGTGGATGCAGTAAGTGGTGAGACTTAATGTCACAAGCTTACGCTTGATTGCAAGGGAGGCTGTCAAGGCAGGCCCAGGTCTTTGCCTTGGGAGTTTGGACTCATCGTGAAGAAAGTGACCACAATATGGGAATGTGTTTAAAAGATTCCAGGACACCATAAATTTAAATAATGCCACTATGGAGACACTGGAAGAAAATCAGGAATGTGGCATCACAGAAGCCAAGGGAAAAGTATGTTTCAAATGCCAACAAGAGGTCCAGTGCTGTGAAGAGTGAAAATATTCACCAATGACCTTAGTGAGAGCCATTTCTGCAGAGTGTTGGGAAGGGAGAGAGATGGATTGGACTGAGGAGAGAATAGGATCTGAGGAAATGAAAATAGTGACTTTAGGCAACTCTTTAAAGATCAGCAGTGAAGAAGGGGAGAAATATAGGATAGCAGTTGATAGAGTGGGAAGCGGGATCAGGCTTTTTTTTTTTTTAATTCGAATGTGAAGGATTCAGTGGAGAGAAGATGATGAAGATATAGGACAGAAAAGGTGTAATCAGTAATAGTAAGCTTCTGAGAAGGAGGCTGGGGATGGTATTCAGAACACAGTACTGTTTCAAAAGGTGGAATAGATGAGAAAACAGTAGCAATGGTAGAGAGTGGCTGCCAGCTCGCTGAGGGCTCTGGTAGGGTAGGGAATCTTGCAGGTATAGGTAGCAATGCCAATCTGGCCTATTTCACAATTGCCTTCAGCATGGTTTAGCTGCCAAGATGCAGGCACAGAGGGAACAGATAGTGTATTTATCTAGGATTGGGTTTATGAAATGATAAGGGTAGAGGAGTTTAAGATGTTGGTGAGAGAGTTACTAAACTGACAGACTATGTAATCAAAACTGAATGACGGGAAGTAAACATGGTGGTGGTGGCGGTAGTGTTAACTAACAGGGAGTTCAGCGACCTGAATGTCCCAAAGATACAGAAGGATGTTTGTGGTGGACAGTGGTTGAATAATCAAATTGGAAAGATAGAAGTTTTGGGTCAAAAGCAGATGTGGTAGGCAACCTCTAAGAAAGTTCACAATGGGATGCCTGGGTGGCTCAGTCGGTTAAGGTCTGCTTTCAGCTCAGGTCATGATCCCAGGGTTCTGGGATCAAGACCCGCATTGGGCTCCTTGCTCAGAGGGGAGCCTGCTTCTACCTCTGCCTGCCGCTTCCCCCTGCTTGTGCATGTGCTCTCTCTGACAAATAAATAAAATCTGGAAAAAATCAAAACACCAAGAATGTCTCCCTCTCATCTTTTCCTAAGGAACAGACTTAAGTAGGCCCTAAGAGGAGATGAAGTAAAGAAGATCTGTATGCAGCATTTTAGTACGATTGATGGCAAGGTCCAAACTGATGGAACCTACCCTGCTGGTTTTATGGATATCATCCGCATTGACAAGACAGGGGAGAATTTCCATCTGATCTATGACACCAAGGGTTGCTTTGCTCTTCATCAGATTACACCTGAGGAGGTTAAGTATAAGTTATACAAAGTGAGAAAGACTCTTTAAACCCATTGTAATTTGGTTGCTTCCCCAGTATTCCACTGAAAATGTATCTACTAAGGTCTCGATCACCAATGAATCATTAGATCCAGTGGACATTTTCCAGTGTTTGTAGCATATGGCATACGATGGTGTTCTTCATTTCTCCCACTTAAAGACTTTCTCCCTCTGCGCTTGTAGAAAACTGCTTCTCAGAGTTGTCCCTGCTTCCAAACTGCTCCTTCCCGGCCTCCTCAGAAGTCTGTAAATTGTTGATTTCCAATCTCTGGCTCTACTCAGATGTGTCTTTTGGGCTCTACACCTGTGTGTATCCACCTGCCTACTCAATATTTCTTTGTAATGTCCCACAAACACCTAAACTTTTTCAAAACTGAATAAAATTTTCCCTAAATTTATTTTAAGAAATGAAGAAGAGTAGTGTTATTTCTATTGATCATGGTCTTCAAAGGAGAAAGTTTACATGAATGTGGAAAAGTAGTGATTTGGATATGGTAGTGAGGGATTGGATGAATTCTCACTGCAGCTTCTGGCTTCTAGGCACACAGGCCACAGCAGATGAATATACCCTAAATGAGGGGGATCAGTGGGATTTCCAGCTTAGAGGAAAGCTAAGTCTCAGTTCAGAGGAGATGGGAAAGCCTTCAGTGATGAGATCAAGCTGAACTATAATTTCTTTTTTTTTTTTAACTATAATTTCTTGACAAAGAAAGAAAGATTTAGAGTGTATAACTGAGAGAGGAAAGTAGCTGAAAGGAGGGAAATTATAAAGAAGCAAATCACTCACCGCATGAGCTTCTCGAGGACAAGTGCCAATCATTAGTATCTTTCCAACCTTAGAATCTATCCCAGTGTCTGGTATATGCTAGTCTCTGAGCAAATGTTTGTTATAATAAAATGAGACTGTTGTAAATGGCTTTTAATTATTTTCCACGAGGGGTAGTGCAGTAACAGATCCTGTTCTCTGATGGTAAGAGGAAATGAGAAAGAAGGATATTAACTTTGGGCATTTAGAAGGACATAACCCAATTCTACAAACATTTATAAATGTCTATTGAGTTAGCCACAGTTGAGTGCAACACCCACATTTGTGCATCCTTTCCCCCCAGTCACATAGATTGATGGACTATGATTCTCATTGTGGCAGATTCTCTCCCTTTCCCAGCACTCAGGAGGAGATATCTATAATAAAGAACAGGTCCTTCCAGTGGATATGGCCTATACACCTCTCTTCCTGTAAGTTTATTAGAAAAGAATTTTGTTAACAAAAATTAAATATAATGAATAATACACCAGTCATTGGGTTATAGGAACTGAAATTTCTCTTGCTACAAATTCCCCGTTTTAGATATTTCACTCATGGTGGCAGAGCTGGTGAAGTTACCTCCACATTCAATTTCTCCTAATGGTGCTAATTGTTTGGTAATGATGAGGCATCCCTGCTTGGCCATTCTGGCTCCCAGGCCTTCAGGACTCCTGGGTGACTCTCCCATGTTTGAGGGGTCCTTGGCTTTCTGAAATGTGTCACCTATACCTAATGGTCTTAATAAAAGGAAAAAAATGTAATTTCTGTCTTTGCATGCTGCCATTTCCAACCCCCACCCCGGTGTGTGGCATTGTCTTCCTCTGCATTTGATAGATTTTTTTGTTGTTGTTGGGCTTAGAGATGTTTCTGTTACCTCCTGGACTCTTTTCCCGGCCAGTCTGCAGACTTCCATCATCATGCTCTCTCTGTTGTGGTGTACCTCCATCACTACCAATGCCCTGTGAACTCATCATGGCTCAATTACATTTGTCAGAACAAAGATTGGCAAAGTTCATCTTTGTTTCAAGGAGCTCTCCATCTATTGTATGATACAGATATAAACTCATGTTATAATTGAGAGGTAAACTAAACGATGGAGAGTATAGGAGAATTGCTGAGAAAGGTAGGCAAGAGACATTGGAGTCAAAGTTTACAAGTTTTTATTTCAGACTGGTGTATCCTTCTTGGTAGAAGTTCTAGACAGTGGTAGCCCATTTTCTTCAGGGAGGGACAGAGGCAGCTTAATTGGAATTCTGGTCACAGTTATTTAAAATTGTCCCTTTAAATGAAAAGTGGCTTTGCCTGTTATATAAAAATACAGGCGCTCCCAACTGCTTTGCCAATGCACATTGGTATATAGTGAATCCTTTACAAATGTGTTACCCAATTTTGACAAATTTGTAAGAAGAAAGCTTGCTCCAACTGAGATTCCTCCATTTCAGTAATAGATCTCAGAATTTGAAGCTGAGCAGATCCTGGAACTGAATGTAGAGTGGGGAACAGAAGGTGTCAAGTAAGAGGTAGGAAGCATAGCGTATTGTCAAACCAGCCCCTCAAAAGATGGTGTGTTTACTGAACCTGTGCAACCTTGGCCTGTGAATTATCAAAGAGAATGTGGACTGGACGGAACACGACTCTTCCCACAGTCCCCTAATGTTGAGCGTTGGGCAAGGGAATGCTTTGCTTTCTCTTTGAGACGTGCTTTCATAGACACTGTGAGACGTGGTCACACTGAGTAGTGATGGTGGTTAAAGACTGCTGACTTTTTAGTATTCTTTTAGGTCTTTTATTCTCTTCAAGTGTGCCACTAAAATTTATAGTATTCAAAACGGTGTCCCCCACACACAATGTAGTGCATGATAAGAATCACTATGGTAATACATTTAAAATTAAAATGGCAGCGATCTCCTTGTTCTTTTTTCTTATCAGGTAAAAGGCTTTAACATCTCTCACCTCAAATGAATATCATCTGTTTCTTTTTTATCTGAGCCACAGAACACAAAACTCATAAAATCTGAGAAGTTTTATTAACTCTCTATGACAGTTTTCCCCCATTCTCTTCTTTATCTTCCCTGCACAAGCAGGATTATGAGGTTGCTTGATGGGTTTTTAATATTGTCAGGAAAAATCTCCCCTCGGGCATGTTTGTGCAGTAGATAACATAACCTTTAAGAGCCTTATTCAAATGAACTTATTCAAATGAAGTGGGCAGACACCCTTGAGCCAGCTCAGCACCAAATACATTTCAGATAAGTTCTCATCAACCACCGTTTGTTATCTCATTTGTAATGGAACAAAGAACCACTAGACGGAGCTAGGGCTTAAGAAATCACAGCTCTCAGTTGGGCGTCTGATGTGATGGGTTATCTTATGGAAGAAGGGTATCATTACTTGGATTTCAAAGCCTACACAAGCCTTACCGACCTCGGCTATCAGCCATCATCTATTTACTTTGTGCCAGCACACGATGATGTCCTCAGTGGCCCAATTTATTTAGTCACTCAAATGATGACGTCTCACCTTGGTATAGCACTTCACAGTTTAGAGTGCTGCCCCAGCGTAATGTTTGATCTTCACGGTAACTCTGAGGCATTGCTGGGCAAGAGTCAGTCCTTGTATTTTGAGACTAGAAAATGGAGACAGGTGCCTGCAATACAATAGGATGAGTCAGTTTAGTTAACCTGGACAGTTGAGGTGGTGTGGTCTGTTTTTCCCTTGTAAACATTTTTGTGTTGACTATTATTCTAGCCTGGAACTAACTAGAAAACTCTCAAGCCATTCACACCCACTGGGGGGACATACAGTAAAATAGACAGGTAAAGAGTTGTGCGGGTGGAAATGGCCCGACGTAAGTGAGCCCAGGAAAAGTGAGCAAATGTGAGCTTCTGCCGAGAAACTTTTGATGTATGTGATTCTTCATATCAGGGGCAGGTGTGGAGACCAGTACCTCATCCTTGAGGTGTAGACAGTCCTTCTCAAGCCAAGGTTGTGCTTATTACTTAATGTTAAGTGTTGGGGAAGCCGCTCACCCCATCCCTCCACCCCAAGCATTTGCCCTCAGAGGCAAGCCCACTGTTTGAATGTCTGTCAGTTTGTTCCTGTTCCCTAAGCTCACACATTGATCATAACAGGTTGTTATGATCGACTAAAAAAAAAGTTATGCATATATACTTATATTTTCTTGGCCTTTTGTGAAAATAGACCCTGGATAAGATTGGGAATCAGGTCACTCAGCAAATTTACCAAAGGTCCAGAGCCTGCATTTGTGCCTTTAGTTATCTTTAACAACTCAAGACAGTTCTTCTGGAGCTGGATCGGTTAGTGGTCACTCTGCAAGTCCGACCTCTCACAACTCAACTTCTTTAACTCCTGGTACAACACTGGCAACTTTCACAAACGAGGCTAACAAACCCTAAGGAGAGGCGGGAAGGTGTTCCAAGAGTCTCAGAGCTCCCAGAGGTTCCGGCCTGAAACAGAGCGAAGGAAGAGGGTTACAGGATCACGTCCCCCCAAGGCTCCCGGTAACCTCGTTGGAAGTGAATCCACCAAAGACAGGGATCAGAACACCTTCCTCTCCAGCCCAAGGCGCATCCCGAACCCATTCCCGGGCTGTGCCCAGAGGGTGGCGCTGCTAACCCAGCCTCGGCCCACCGCGGCCCGCCGCTTCCTGGCCGCTGCGGGAGTCCCCCGCTCACTCTCCCGCAGGCCGGCGGGGGGCGAGGGGGGGGCTGCGCCCAGTAGGGGGCGCCCCGGCTCAGGCACCGCGGCTCCCTCCGCCCACCCGGAAGCGGCTGCGGCGAGGCGAGCCCCGCGCGAGTGCTCTGCGAGGCGGGCCGCAGGGAGGGAGGCGCGAAGAGGGCGCGAGGGTGGCAGCCGGAGGGAGCCGCCGCCCCTGGCCGCCCGGGTCCCCGCGGGGCGCATGGGGCGCTTCGAGCCGGGATCGCGCGAGGGCCGCGCCCAGCTTCCTGCTGCCCTGAGAAGCCGCGCCGGGACGCCCCCAGGACCCCAAGCTGCCGGGAGGATGACCATGGCCGGGGGCAGGAGAGGACTGGTGGCCCCGCAGAACACGTTTCTGGAGAATATTGTCCGGCGGTCCAGTGGTAAGAGGTGCATTCGGATTTCGGTTACCCAGGCGCTTTATCCGTGCCTCGACTGCCGACGCCTCCCGCCGCCCGGCGCCAGCAGATGCAGTAGAACCCGGAGCTCTGCTGGGAGCCGCGGCGCGGGCGCCCGGGGCTGCCTCCCGGAGGCTAGGCTAGGTGGGCAGGGTGGGGCGAGGTCTGTGGGCCCCCATCCCAAGAGGAGAGCTCTGCTGGGGACGCCTTTGGGGCGCTTCCCGCGCCTTCTCGGTCTCCTCTCCAGAGAGCGTGACAGCTGATGGGCAAAGTACTGGGAAAAGTGATGGGAAGCCCGACGCGGCACGAGCGGCAGCGCGCTCCCCATCAGCACTGCCCACCCGTCCGCGGAGGCTCGCCGGGCTCTCCGGCTGCAACCCAGGCGCCGCCTCTCCCCAGGGAGAGCCAGCAGTAGAGAAGGCCACTCGGGTCCGGGCCCCCGAGGGATGGGGGCGGCGGCCGCTCCCACCTTCCATCGGGCAGCTGAAAAGTCCGAGGTGTGGGCACGCGGGGGTATGGGGACGCGCTGCAGGTTACCCGGTTCCACCTCTTCACCCACCCACCCTCTTGGAGGTTAAGTTAAAGCTCCCGAGGGGCAGAGTTTCCTGGACTTAGATGGGAAATGGAGCGCATAGGTGCAGAGCTGGCCAAGCGGTCACAGGGACAGACCTGCCATAGTTCCTCTCTTCCAAACCTCAGCAGTGTTTTATGCCTGTACGTCTTGCTCAGCTCAACATTCCCAAGCTCACCAAGTCTGTAAATCTATCCCTTTCCCAGTAAACCAGTGCTCCCCGCTCCTCTTTGTGGCATTAAGATGGACAGTGGCATTAAGCGCTGGACGGTGAGAGCCCTAGCAGCAGGGATGGAAAGGGAAACATTTCCGATACCTTTAGGACCCACAGCAAAGCATCCTGGCTAAAGAACTTGCCTAGCAGATAGGAGGTGGGCATCTGGAAGGTGCGGTGCACACCCGTTCGTCAAAGAGCCGAAGTGAAAGGGGGCCAAGTCTGGAGATGCTCTTTACAGGCTCTGGGACTCCTCTCCTTCCAGAGGCGGATGACACGAAGAGCTAACTTAGGAAACTGGTTTTAAAAATGCGGGAATATCACAGCTTCAGAGCCTTAAGGAGGAGCTTATTTTAAAATCATGGACTTCTATTTGGATTTGGTTAGGGATTAAAAAGTGACTTACGCTCCCAAGAAATACTCTTGAATTAAAAAGTGATTTAAGTTTAGCTTCCAACCAAAAAACTTGTCAACTAGGATAGCATATTATTGCGTATTACTTAAATATTTTAGAAATGATCATTGATTGTGTGCCTCTTAAGAATAAGAGTATTGAGTTTCTGGTTAGTCACCTTTCCCTTCAAGGTCTTTCTCACTCACTAACTGAGGTGGCTTTTAGAACGAGGTCACAGCTATTACATGGGGATTCAAGGGTATGATAATTAGTACATGAACAGTCACAATGAACTCTTCTGTCATAAAAAAGCTAGAGGTGTTCATGGATCTTTAAATAAAATCACTATTTCAGAGTTAATTTGCTGTGATTGCTCTGGTTGTTGACCTGTTAGAGGGTGTGGAGACAGTCTTACAGCTTTGGGGCTCCCAGTGCCAGTGAAACCAACTTTCTCATAAATATCAGTAACAATTCCATTTTGGGGGGGGGTTGAAGAGGCAGTATTCTTTAGGTTATAGGGGAAACCTTGTGTCTAATATGTATCATATAATGTTTCTGAGTGGAGGAAGAGGTAACAGAATCTTACATGTATAGTTATAAGGTTCCTTGGGCTTGTAGGAGGACCTTAAGAATAGTGGAACCAGGGGCACCTGGGTGACTCAGTCGCTGGAGTGTCTGACTCTTAATTTCAGCTCAGGTCATGATCTCAGGGTCCCGGGATCAAGCCCTGTGTTGGGCTCTGCGCTCAGCAGGGAATCTGCTTGAGGATTCTCCCTCCCGCCCCTCCCCTGCTTGCACTTTCTGTCTCTCTCTCTAAAATAAATACATAAATCTTAAAAAAAAAAAGAATGGTGAAACTAATACCACACACACACACAATGAATGTTAGAACTGAGACGGCAGAATACTGTAGTTGATTTTCTTAGAGCCACTTCTCCTGTCTAAGCATATATAGAATGTCAATAGACCAAGTAGCTGGGAATATTTTTAGCATTGGCATTTTAATTTCAGCACCAATTCCAACAGCTTGACTTCAGTTAACCAACCAACCAACCAACCAAACGACATCAACACAAACAAAACATCCTAGGAGAGTTGGATGAACTTTTAAAGTTACCTATTATTTCAGAAGAAAATATTCTGATCTTGACATGTGGTTAAAGCTTTTAGTGATCCCTTTCATCAGGTTTCCAAAACACAAATAGAAGAAAAATATGTGGACTCAGATATATCACAGTATCTACACGCATTGTTTTATTTTACTGTGATGGAAAAAAGTCTATTTAAAAATATTGATCGTCTCCTCCTAAAATCCACTAGCCTTTTTTTGGACAGGACAGTATTGAAATAGCAGTTTACCTTTAAATAGCAATACTTTTTAGATCATCTTTAGTAAGCATTTTCTCCTAGTGGTCTTATGCAGTATTATTGTTCCTCTTTTACAGATCA
Source organism: Ursus maritimus (assembly GCF_017311325.1). Lineage (NCBI taxonomy): Eukaryota > Metazoa > Chordata > Mammalia > Carnivora > Ursidae > Ursus > Ursus maritimus. Next base: position 93,253,661 of record NW_024424452.1, read on the forward strand.
GAAAACTGAGCCCTAGGAATGTTAAGTGACTTATTTAAAGCGGGAGGCACATGGTGCCTGATGCAGGAGGTCTTTGGAGGGTATCACTCATCATTGTGTCTCCAGCCATATGACTTAGCCTGTGCAGCTACTGTTATCCTTAAAAAAACAAAACAAAACAAAAAAACCCTGCTCTCATTATATGCTTATGGATAATAGAACTGGCATTGTCTTGGGGCATTTGAATATCTGGTGTCTGGGATATCCTAGCCTGTAGGATTCAATGCTGTATCGCCTGCCTCTCCTTCCCCGTCTTTGTACAGATGAAGAAAGTGAAGCAGGGGCATTTCCTCAAATATTTAAGGGCAGAGCTGACGAGACCCGAAGTCCCTTGACCCCAGGGTCATGTTCCTTATGGTACACTCTGCAACAACCTTCCTTGAATTACCATTATCTTCTCTAGAGAAGCTTAATTTCCCAGTGGAGATTGAATAAAATGTTATAACAACAAGAACGACATCCATTTTGGCTAACAGCCACACTACCACATCCAAACAGAATAACAGGGCAAAGGAGAAGCTAATTCTGTTCTAAGGAAGGGCAGTATTTTCACCTTTGTCAGCATGGTTTAGCTGAAGTCACCGGCAGTGTAACAGGCACTTACTTATTCAAGCACCTGTTATAAAGTATTAAATAACTTTGATCCTTATATGCCAGCAAAGGAGGTGCAGTGTCTCCATTTTAGAGTTTCAGGAGCTAAGAATCTCGAGGTGCCTGGGTGGCTCAGTTGGTTAAGCATCTGCCTTCATCCCAGGGTCCTGGGATGGAGCCCTGTGCTGGACTCCTTGCTCAGTGAGGAGCCTGCTTCTCCCTCTGCCTCTGCCCCTCCCCCTGCTTGTGCTCTCTCACGCTCTCTCTCTCTCAAATAAATAAATAAAAATCTTTAAAAAAAGAATCCTTAGATTAAGTAATTTACCTACAGTTAGTAAAAGGCAGAATTAGAAAAGGTAATTAGAGGCGCATCGGGGACTAGTCAGCAGCTGTGACAGGTTTGTTCATTCAAAAAGGATTTATTGAGCACAGTATTGAACACCGGGGATATAGTGGAAATCCAGAAACCCTCCTTAGCCCTTAGAAATTTACATTCTAGTGAATCTGCGTCCCAGCATCTTGACCCTTTCCACAATGTTTCTGGCTGCAGTTTTTATTTAGGCCTGACACTGTGTTTAAAAAAACCCCACATTTTTAAGGTGTTTAACTGGTCTGGATGGGACTAAAATCTAGTTTAACTTTCTCTGATACATTCTGAATACCATTTGGAGGAAAGATTTAGTAATTATCTGTTTTTTGGATAGTTGCAAGTAGTTAGCAGAAATAAGTAACTATTCCCCAGATTTGGCTTATGGTCCTGTCGATGATCATTTCAAATCCTTCAATTGACTTTCTTACCAGCCTGTTTCTCTTTTATATTCATGATTGGAAAGTGCTGTTCCAGAATATTTTTCGATGGTTGCTTAAATCCAGGCACTTACTCTCTTAGGAAGGCTGGCAGACCTTAGTGCCAGGAAACTACAAAAATATTACCCTAAATGGTCCCATTCTAGGCAGAACATATGTTTTAGTGTTCGGAAACCTATATCAAACAATTGTAGGTGCCAGTAAGAATCCATGCACGTTAGCAGGAGTGAAACGTAGTACGTTTTGGTACAGATTTATGTACATGTATAATTTACAGATTGCTAAATCAGCTGTGTTTTTGTATAGTGTTAAGTTGGTTCAGGTTGTTGATATAATTAGTACACAAACAGGATGAAAGCCACGGGTAATGTGGTATCTCCTCATAGATGTGTTGAGCCATGGTAATATTTATAAAACAGAAACTGGTTAAAAGCCATTGTTGCTCTGAAAGGGGAATAGATGATAATCTGGATTACTACCAGCTCAGCGGAGCCTGTTTTTTTCTTGTAATGTGTTCTAAGATAACCTTCAGCCAAGGCTCAGCTGTCTTGCTCGGAAAGTGTCAAAGAGTTAAATCTAGTGACTGATAATCAGCTCGAAGATAGGGAGGATGAAGGCTTCTGATTTAACGGAAGGCAGTAACATTTCCAAACCCCATGTTTCTATGAAATCCCTCTATTTTGATCATGTAAAAGAAGAAATGCATTTGAGGAGCATTGCGGATGAATTGAATCTTTGGGTTCATTCTTTCTGACACCAGCTCTTCATTTATGATCGGGTGTCATTTGGGCCAGCATTCCCTTGAAGTTCCTCCATTCTTCCCCTCCCCTGTATTTTTGGTTAGTTAATGGCTTGTAAGCAAACACTTAAAAAATATTTGTTGTTTATTCAAAGTGTAAAGTGTCTGCTTTGTACATTTCGGATAGTTGGACCATGGTTGGTTTTTGTTGTTGTTGTTTTGTTTTGTTTTTTTGTTTCTTTAAGTGGCCACACCTGTAACTGGTGAGAAAGAGAAATAGAAACATAGACTCTTAGGTCTGAAGGGACATTTTTTACTATTCGTTTTCCAGTGTTTGAATGTCTCCGGAACTTCCCTCTCATGCTCGAATAGCTTCAGTGATGGGACATTCACTTTCTTACAAGGAATGTTCTGTTTTTAAGTAACTGTAACTGTGAGCTAGCTTCTCTTGTCTTGCCTTGTCTTGCGTTGCCTTCCCTTCTCTTCCCTCCCGTCCCCTTCTTTTCTCTTTTCTCCTCCTCCTCTTCCCTCCCCTCCTCCTCCTCCTCTCTTTTCTTGTTGTTATTCTTTGGTCTCACCCAAATCTGTCCTCTTTCAGGTCTGCCCTATTTGAGGTCTGCTCCATAGAACAAAACTGACTTAGTTCCCTCCTTTTTGCCACCAGAAAACCACTTTTTTTTTTTTTTGGTGTGGTTATTTGATAATAGTTGTCCTGCCTGGATTTGTCGCCCTTGGTTTTTTTTTTTTTTTTAACCTTTTTGATTGTATAATACCACAATAGAAGAGCACATAAAATAATTTTGTGCAGCTCAGCACATTTGTATAAAGTAAATACTGTGCTGTCACCACCTATGCCCAGAAATAGAATCTTGCCAGCTCTCCAGAAGCCCCCGGGACCCTTCCTGATCCCAGCGACCTTACTTTCCAAAGGGAGCCATCTTCTGATTTTCTGGTGATCACTTTCTTGCTGTTCCTCTTAATTTTACCACCTTGTTTTGTATTTCTGAACACCTACAGGTTCCTTTTTTGTCCGTTTTTGAGGTTTATATGCATGGGGCCATATAGCAAGTGTTCTTGGGTCAGCTGGAGATTCACGCATGTTGTTACATGTGCTGTTGGTTCATTTTCACTGTGATGTCATGCTTCCTGGTGTGACTATACTGCGGTTTTATTTATCCATTCTGCACTTGATGGACATGCATTGGTTCACAAACTGGCCCTGTACACGGAAGGCGAAGATCTACCAAAGAAAGAGGCAGAGCACTCCTGACGGGTAGGTGGCAGGCTCAGTAAGCAAGGGAACTTACTTCGGAGGCTTGTCTTGGGCCGCCAAAACCAAGTAGAGCTCCGCACCCACTACCAGAATCGGAAAACTTTGCATACAGGCCTTAACTGGGGTCAGCCATGTATTCAGTCCACATGTATCAACCCCTTACTCTCTCAGGGCTGCATGCTTGGTTGGAATGGCTCCCACTGTGGGAGCTGGGAGCAGAATGTACATTCCCAGGATGGGGGAGAGGGTGAGGAGCCTCCGATTCACTGGGCCCCACTGGCAGGTCAACCAGTGGTCATGTTGTCTCGAGGACCTCCTCCAGCAACATGTGAGTTGTTTCGAGTTTTATGCTATTCCTTCTGCCGCAGACATTCTTAGACGTGTCTTTTCGGACATGTGGGCACAGGTTTCTCTTGCGTGATACCTGGGGTATTTGTGGTCAACTGTGTTAGATGGCAAGCAATTGGCTGAAGGGTTTGTATCCATTTACTGTCCCACCAGCCGCGAAGGAGAGTTCTCATTGCTCCACCTCCTTGCCAAAACTTGGCAATTTTCTCCTTTTTCTTTTTCGTAGGGACATTGCCCAAAGAGTCTAGTCACTCCTAAAACAGGGTCATTTAGAGTTATGTTAATAGTGAGCACATGATCCAAATGAAATGAAAACAAAACTTGCTCTTGTCCTTGGGGAGGCGTCAGTGTCTGTGTGTTGAAATGTTCTCACAGTCTGAACTCCCTCACACACGCTGGTAAATGACCTGAAAGCTTGCACAGTTAGAATCGTGTGCAAAGGGTACGCGCAGGGGTGCGCGTGTGCAGACGCGCATGTGGCTGTGTGTACTTAGGAGACTTATTTTCTTAAACGGAGAAGCACTAAACCCCGGGGACAGAGATTATGGAAGCATCAGAGCTGGCAGTGAGAAGGACATGGGAAGCGAGTGATTTATGTTCACTTTAGCAAAAGACGGAAAATGACTGATGGAAGGGCAGAGATGAAGGAGGAACGAAATATCAAAGACAAAGTAAAATGCCAAGTAAAGGCTCGCTCATGCGTTCAGCTTCAGAAACATGGTGGCCCTCCTTTGCCAGATGCCGAGCTGGAGGCTGAGCATACCACCATGATGGAGACTTTTGTGATACTGGGTCTCGTCGAGGGATTTATGATAAAGACCAACACGCCCTAGAAACCTTGGAAGATTTAAGAGATGTTATGTTGGTGGAACACGCGCTACCCATTTTCCTCTTATAAATGCCTTACCCCAAAATAATTCTTAGATTTTACAGCCTTTTCTTTTTCTGTGAGATGGAATGTGGGATGACTAGAACCCTGAAGTCAATTTAAAGAAGATTGCAGAATGTGTGAATCTTTGTTTCGGTGGGTGGAAGTTTTCCTAAAAAAAAATCTCATTCCTCTGGGATATCTCATTGCTCTGACTTCTTTGGCATGCTGTCTTGGTTTGTTCACCCATCGTGAGTTTTCAGCTGTTGACTTTAAAAATAAAACAGTTATTTTACCAGCAAAAGTGGGTTGCTTTAGGATTAGCAGAGAATCGCAATTTGGGACAAGCGGGCTATGGCAGAAACGACAGCGCCGTCCAACAAAGGAGAGGAACGTTATTTTATGGAGAAGAAGGGGGAAAGTTGGGAGGGGTTGTTTCAAACAAACATCCATGGGAGAAAGGCAGGAATTCAGGGAGATGATGGTTTCTCATTGGCCGAGTTGCTGAGGTGGCCGATTCTTATTGGAGACACAGTATACATCGTCTCCTGTTGGGCCTGCAGCTGATGAGGATTCTATCCTGTTGCGGATTCTTCTGTTGGGGGTCTGTGTGTAATGGACTGGTCGTGATGTTGAGTGGTACGGTGGGAGAGCGCCCCTTTCTGGCCTCTCCACTCCCATTTCAGTAAGGTGTCCCTTGATTAATTTTCCCACGGCACGTCCTAGATGCTGGGATTTGTCTGGTGCTCCGGTGGTCCTCCAGTCGCGTGCAGTCTTGGCGACCCCACTGCGGTCTGACCAAATCAAGCATCTCCTCAGTTCTCATGGTCTGTGTTCCAGCACCACTGTTAATGACCAACTACCAAAAACTCATCTGATTGGATGTTAGAGAGTTACGCCAGTAATCAGAATGTTTGCTCACTCATCCTAAGATTGCTCATTTTGTAAATTGAAATGACAATCTTTGGATTAGTCCTATGTTGCATAAAACTGAGTTTGCAAATTAACTGAGTCAATTCTTTTCTTTTCTTTTTTAGATTTTATTTATTTGAGAGAGAGAGAGAGCGCGTGAGCATGAGTGGGGGGGTGGTAGAGGGTGTGGGAGAAGCAGACTCCCCGCTGAGCAGGGAGCCTGACTGGGGACTCGATTGCAGGACCCTGAGATCATGACCTGAGCCGAAGGCAGATGCTTAACCCACTGAGCCACCCAGGCGTCCCTCTAAATAAATTTTTCAGTTTCAATTTTCTTTTGTTTTTTTCTCAGCATTATCGGTATCAAATTGATGAGAGTTCTAGCTCCTATCACGACGGTTGTGCTTTGAGCCTCTTCGTGGGTCAGTGTACTGCCCATCTTCTGTTTGCCTCCCCAGGGCCCTTCTCTTTTCTTCTCCAGCCTGTTCTGTGTCTGGGAGGCTGACCCTGTATGGATTATGTCCGTAGGCTCCCTTGCTTTCTGGCTTCTGGCTGGCTTCAGCACGTAGGGCATATCGCCATGAGATGGGAGGCAGAATTTATTTACTCTGTGCTATTTATTCTCCCAGTTTCCTCCCTCCCTCCCTCCATTGTAGCCTAGCTGTTTTCCCTTGATTAAAGGTTACATATCCAGCTCGCTCTCTTTGGGTCTGGGGAGGGCTGAATGTCGTAAAGTTTCCAAGCGTTGCTAACCCTGGGGGTGCTGCCTGCCCCCGAAGCTTTCCTCAGAGGTGTTTGGGGGGCAGGCTGCAGCTGTCCAGTACTACCCCTAAGGTCTGATTATCGCATCTCTTCCCTATTCTGGGTTCTGGGACTTCGCCTTGGTAACTTTAAATCTGCCGTGCTGGGAATATTCGCACCGCAGAAATTGGCAAATGGTATATATCATTTGCCACAATTTACTAGCAGGCCGCTGCCGATAGCTCACCCGGGCCTTTGTGAATAGTTACGTTATTAAACACTCCTCTAAGGAACTATTTTGAGTGTGCTGTTATTTCCCTGCCAGCACTGACAGACAGAACCTGTTACTTGTTCTCTGGATCAAGGACTTTCTCAGCCTTTTGTCCAGACCAGCTGTAATCACGGGGGTGAACTTGGTGAGGGGGTGTGCGTTCAGGTACTTCCTTCGTCTGCGCAAACAACACCTGTGTTCTGCCTGCTGAAGGCAGCGTGCCCTTGCTTTTCCACTCGGCGAGTTGGTCACCTAGGGGCTGGAGAGCCACTTTCATATGCCTTCTCCGTCGTTTTTCACTGTCATGAGCTCAGAAGTCAGGAAAGACCGTAGGTAAACTGGGAGTTTATCAGAGACATCGGAAGCCAGGACCGCTAGTTAGAAGCACTATTAGAGTTCTTGGTTACAGTCGTGACCTTGGACAGAGAGCCGTTCTCACACGTGTGCCTGGCAGCGTGCCAGAGGTTTTGCAAGCTTCGCCTCCTCTGACCTTCCGTGTGACTCCTGTCGTGTGAGTGCTTTCATTATTCCCTTTCTACACATGCAGACACTGAGGTTTAAAGACACTAAGTCAATTGCCCTCGTTAATTTCTAATAGTAGACTCTCTAGGGACTCGATAAGAATGCAGATTCTCGGGCCCTACCTCCTTCCTGGTGCATCGGAATCTCTGGGCAAGGGACCCAGTTGCTGTGTTTTCCGGGCCCTCCAGGCAGCTCTGATGGCTGTTGCAGGTGGAGGACCCCTGCTTTTGAGACCCACCCTGTGTTGTTTTTCACTTGAGAGTCACAGAGCTGGCTGCTCGGGTGTGTGGGTGGAGGAGGGTGCCTGTTGGAGGGCGAGTGAACTTTTTCTCGATAGCCTTTCCATGAGTGTTCCAGTTTTTCTCCTGCCTCAGAGGGCAGCTAGTGTGTCAGGGAGTGAAATCTCTCCAGGCACCTGCTGGGCCTTGTTAGCCCCCTCTGTAGCAAGATCCCTCTGGAATTTTGAAATTGTGGTTTCCTCTGCGGCACGTTTACCCACCATCTACTTCCCGTCTCCCAGAGACGGGGCTCATGCTTCTCTTTGTTGTCGCGTATATTCCTTTTGATTTTCAAGCCGTCATTCCAGAACGAGGAAATACACGGTGTGATCCATCTGCCGTTTTGAAGTGATAACTGATACTTTCCGAAGATCGAGGCGGCCCTCAATTCTAGTCATTCTCCCTTGTCAGATAAAATGACACTTGATACTTTTCCCGCCTAGCGAGCACACCCAGAGATTGCGCTCCCGCCGGACTTTCATAGAGGGTGCCATTTTTCTCTGTTGTTCTTGACAATGACAGAACTAAAACAGTTTAGTAACGACTTTCATGTCCTTTATTCAAGGGAACAATCCATGGACTGGGCGTGTGCTGTGCCTCACAAGCCGCAGGGGCTCTTCCAGAGGGATTTGGGGCAAGAGGGGATTTTATGTGGCGTTAGAAGAGGCAACGCGGAAACATGGCAGCACGATGGGTTAGGAGGTCGGGGGATTTCCTCAGGAGACTAGCGCGTCTTGTTTTCTAGGTAAGGTGGGCTAGCTACAGCTGAGTTGGGCGATTGGAATACGTGTGTGTGGGGGTATATGTGAGGCGTCCTTGACAGTGAGGCATTCCCTGTAAGTGTGGGCTGACTTAGGTTTAGATCTGTGACGTGGGCTGGGCCACTGGGGTGGCCACCATTTTGTGGATCCCAGCGCACGAATTAGCTATCATTCTGTCCCCCAACTTCCCAATCCTTACCTTCCAATTGTCTCTAATTATGACTTCTCTTTGAATTTTCTGGTTTTCTTCTCTTTCTCTATCTCCCTCGGGCTCTTAGTCTCTGTCTCTCTCTTCAGTCTCTCCTACACGCTCCTCCAGCGGGCTTACGTTCTCTGCTCACTCACTCTCTAGGTCTTGCTTTAGGTATCTTGCTCTTAGGTGCCCATTCTCCAGCTCTGGCTCATGCTCTTGTAGTCTCTGCTGCTGTCCTTCCCAATCCCCTCCCCCATGCTCCCTGTCCTTCCATTCCCTCCTTCTCTCCATCTGTCTTCCTGCCCATCTCTGCCTACTGCTGCCTGCCACGGATTGTCTCTGTTGTCTGTCTCCGTTGCTCTCTGCATTTTGTCTATATCCCCGTCTGTCCATGTTGCTCTCTGCCACTTGTCTTCATTGCTATCTCTATGTCATCTCGCTCCATCTGTTTGCTGTCTCTCTCTGTCTGTAGTCTCTGCCTCCATCTCTCTGTCTCTGCCTTTGTCTGTCTGCCTCTTTCTGTCCAGTTCTCCTCTCACCTGCCTCAATAGATGCTCTTCTGTGTATCCATCTGAGTGCCTTGTGTCTCTCCCAAGACCTCCTTTCTCCATTTACTGACCAGCATGCACGGGGTCACCTCTACAGACTTCTTGGCCTTGCTGTCTTGGTTTTTGTTCTGAAAGAATCTAATTGGCCCAGCCCTGCCAAGGGTGGGTTGGCCAGTTGTCCACTTCTGGTCTAGTGTGCTGTGACTGGGGCCTGGGTGGACGGTGGGGGGGGGTATGGAGTTGTGTGATATGTAGACTATGGCAGGCACAGCTAGACAGGGAGGGTGGGTGGAGCTTTCAGATGGACACGTGTGTCCCCTGCACTCCTGCTGTGCCTGGGACAAAGTAGATACTCAAATATTTGTATTAAGCTGAGCTGCTCTGAGATTCCTTCCATTTACCTTGGTGCTATACTTTAGCCTCACTGGGCCATTTACCAAGAAAGTTTTAAAGATTTTATTTATTTATTTGTCAGAGAGAGAAAGAGAGAGAGAGAGCACAAGCAGGGGGAGCGGCAGGCAGAGGGAGAAGCGAGGCTCCCTGCTGAGCAAAGAGCCCGATGCGGGGCTCGAGCCCAGGACTCTTGGATCATGACCTGAGCTGAAGGCAGACACTTAACCAACTGATCCACCCAGGCGTCCCACCAAGAAAGTTTTAAAATAACACAGGAGGCAAATGTAAAACTAATGAAAAAAATCTTTTTCTAGCACTATTTAATATTCTATACTGCTTACTTTGAGTCACTTTTTTTTTTTTTTTTAGTTCTGGGGATGAAATTTTTGCATGTTATTCAATGATGGTCAAAGAGTTTTGTTCAAAATGCCTATGCATAAAGAAATGATTATGACTATAAAAATGAGAATAAGACACCTGCTTGATTAATCTGTTGCACCACTTGTTAGCCACTGAGGACAACAATAAATATTTCTTTGCAGTAATTCAACATATCACTAACCTCTTATTTATTAAGTAGACTATCAGTGAATCCTAAAAAAGTCTCCATTTTTAACACAATTTCGTGTGTTTTTGTTCCCTTCCATCCTGCTTGTAAAACTGATTCATCTGTTTTTATTGTTTTAAAATCCTTTAATTTGATGCTGATTGAAGGTGGAGGTCATGCTTCTGAAACCACGTACTTGGGCGTAACTACCCAGGTAACAAAGTGTTTGAGTTTGCTCTAGGAAACTGAAGCCTCTCTTTCCATTGTAACTTACTGACTTAACCAAAATGTATTTATGTAGGATATTAAAATTAGAGGCAAAGCAATTGATTATCGAATCTGTTGGGAGTTTAGTTTGTAATGTGCCAGGATTGGGCCCTTGACAGTTTAGAAGAGTCATTTTCATGGAATTTTATCGTTGAAAAACTCAGTAGAGCCAGGACATGACTTCTGCTGCATAAAGATTTTAGATGTTTTCTTTAGGTGTGTCATACTGACCTAGCTTGTTTCTCTTGTCCCTTCTTCTCCATTCTTCCAAATATTACCAAATCTCAATCTTTTCTGTGTTTCCAAAAATTAATTTCTGGCATGGATTTTATTTAGGTGCAAGCAAGTTGAATTGTTGTTTTCTTGTCTTTGTCTAGTGCTCATGTACATACTTCTTGTTCTTATCATTTATCTCAGTGATTTTTTCTATTGTTTTTCTATTGTTTTAAAAGAAGGAAAAGATAATTTTACTGAAACTTGCTTTTTGTAAGAGCACTGACATCCTAGTAATCTGTAACAGTGAAAGTATTCCAAAGATGTGTTCCCTTCTAAGAAGAATATCTCTAGTTCTTAGAAGCATGTTGTGAAATATATATTGTAGGTCTCTAAATAACCAGTGTGTGCAGGGAACAATACGTTTGCATGAACTGCTTGCGGGATGTAGCTTTTATCTGTGTGATGGCCCAAACTGAGTCACTTGCTAAGTCATTGCTTTAGTTAGTCTCTCCTTTGTTATTTGTGGTAATTAGGATAAAAAGCAATTTTCTAATAATTTCTTTTTAGAGTCTCTCTGTGTTATGCTTTATGGGCAAATGGTAGGTTTGGGATGATTCTGACCCGTCTCACTGACTGCGGTGTGACTTGGCTCATGCCCCATCAGCTGAAGAAACTTTACATGGTGTGGGGAAGGGAGTCTTTAAAATTTTAAGAGAGTGTTTGTTCTATTCTGCAAACCAGAGGAAAACTGTGGGCTGGGGAAGGTTGAATTTGGGAAACCTTACTTTTAATTGCACGCGCTTATAGCGAAAGACCTTCAGGGGGTAAAAAGGCATCAGAGGGAGGCAGTAGAATCAATCTAATTTGCATCAAAGACCTGGAGACACAGGGAACTTTCAGATGAGAGCCAATGAATAAATCATGGCATGGGCAGCCAAGTTGAACCTACACATTTTGTTGAACAACGTAAGAGGGACTTGATCAGTTCAGAGGATATGAATTTGGAGGCAGGCTTGGTGCTTCAGAATGGGCCACTGGCTGATTGGAAGTCACACATTCTACATGCAAAAGCTATATGTATAGGGGCGCCTGGGTGGCTCAGTCAGTCAAGCGACCGACTTGATTTCAGCCCAGGTCATGACTGAGGGTCATGGGATCAAGCCCTGTGTCAGGCTCCATGCTCAGCAGTGAGTCTGTTTGTCCTTGTCCCTTTGCTTCTCCTGTGTTCTCTCTCTCTCTCTCTCTCTCTCTCTCTCTCTCAAATAAATAAATAAATAAATAAAAATCTTTAAAAAAATAGCTACATCTATAGTCAAGAGCATATGTCTTACTTGGATTTAACAAATTCCGAAGACTCATTTGGGCATTTTCTGTATATATGAACTGACCTACCAACATGTGATTTCTGTCTACCATAGACTCCCTTGCATAGTATACTTCTACAGGAATATAGCACATCCTGTCATGTGTGCAAATCCAGGCAGTTTTGCTGAGCAAAAGCCCGGTACAACATGGCTCACCTGAAATGTATCACCTTCCCACTGAGTTAAGTTTAGGGGGTGTTTCTGCTATTTTTAAAGTGACCTAGACTCTGCAGAGTCCAGCATTTAAAGTAGTGATAGTTCAGGGTTATGACTGATTCGTTCTTTGTTATGAAGCCAGTTACCTAGAGAGTCAGATTTTATTGCTAGCAGAAGCATAGAAAATTTGTAGTTCACCTCCACTGAGACCCAGAGAGCTGAAGTGACGTACCCACACAGCTCATTAGGGGACAACACTGCCACTAGGACCCACCTTGGTGTCCCCATGGTTGTTCTTTCAGATGGTGCTCTGGGGACCCTAGGGATTGCTGGGGAGGGGGGGATTAATAGGGTATCTTTCATCCCTTCTTCTCCCGTTGGTTTTCATTGTTGACTAGGTTCCTTGGTGCTTCTCCATAGACTCTCATGGCCTCTGTCTTCCTAGATGTCCTCTGCTTATAGAATGTCTGCATGGTGTCTCCAGTAGTATAGCTCAGGGCTCACCTGGCAGCTCAGGGCTCTGCAGAAGCAGATGCTTCCAGACCTTCAGAGCTTAGGCCTGGGATTGGCATTGTATCCATTCTACTGCAGTCTGTTGGTCAAAGCAAATTGCAGACCCACCCAGATTCAAGGGGAGGGAACTAAACCAGAGCATCAGTGCGAGGAGGCATGGTTTATTGGGGGCCATCAGTGTAATGTCAACTGTTTATAATGCTGGTTTGTACCAACTCTCAGAGTCACGGTCCTGAGACACGTGAGGGTCTCTACAAAAATATGTATATTTTTTTTTTCAAAAAAAAGAGAGAAAGTGAAAAGGACTTAACAAAGCACCAGGAGTGTTCTGGAAGGGATTGTATTGCCTCTTCTTTTGTAGGTATTTTATGAAGACTTACCAGTGCTATTTGGCAGAACCAGGAGGCAGGAACGCAGATGACCCCTGAATACCCTTGTGATCTTGGAGTTTGATTCATGTTAATGTGTTGGAGCCCATTTAGCCTTCAATCCTCCAGGTTTTTACCCAAGTGAAGGTTGTCTGAAGGAGCCACTTGAAAGTCAAAATACAGTATCAGCTTTATGACTATTAAACTAGATTGGAGACTACGCACTGCCACCTGTCTCCCTCCTCAAGCCTAGACTTTGGCTTCTAGACCATGAGTCACTGACCTACTCCTAGAGGGAGAAGCTGGAGATGACCGAGCATAGGGCTGGCAGGACTATCCCAGTGGGTTTTTTTTTCTTTTCTTTCTTTTTTTTTTTTTTAAAGTAGGCTCCGCACCCAGCATGGAGCCCCATGCAAGGGTTAAATTCACAACCCTGAGGTTAAGACTTGAGCTGAGATCAAGAGTTGGACACTTAACTGCCTGAGCCATCCAGGTGCCCCCCAGGTGGGTTCTGAGACAGGTAGCTCAGGCTCTCTCTTCCTCACCATCCCAGGCACAGGCAGGTCTGAGAGGTGAATACACACAGTGGATTCTGTTTGCTTTTGAGATACCTGCTGGTAGCTTGATCAGTCTACTTAGGCAGGTGTAAGTGAAGGGGGTGAAGGAACGGGTCAAAGTATTCATTTTAACACTTCTTTCTGGGGATGGGTAGAGACTCCTTCCGCTCAATGAAAGCCCCAGGTGTGGAAAGATAAGTGTTGCCTTCATAAAAGCTATTTATTAAAATAGAGCTTTATAGAGGTACTGTATTCTGCCAAACCTAGAGTCCTGGAGTACTACCAAGGACTTCGGGGGAGCTGCAGAGTTTGTGAGCTGTGGTCCTGCTGATTCTGTTAAAGATCATTGTAGAACATCATACAGTGAAGAGCATTGGCTTTGGTGTTTGTGATGGTTAATTTTATGTGTCAACACGATTCAGTTACAGAGTGTGGAGCTATTTGGTCATATATTATTCTGAGTGTTTCTGTGAGGGTGTTTTTGAACGAGTGTAATGTTTAAATCAGTAGACTGAGTAAAGCAGATTGCTCTCCCTAATGTGGATGGGCTTCCTCTAATCAGTTGAAGGGCTGAATAGAACAAAAAGCTGAGTTTCCCCCTGAATAAGAGGGAAGTCTTTCTACCCGACTACTTTTAAGCTGGGAATTGGTTTCTTCCTCCCTTTGGGTTTGAAATGAAACATTGGCTCTTCCGTGGTCTACACCATGAGTTCTCCTGGTTCTTAGGCCTTTCAATTTGAACTGGAACTACACACCATTGGCTGTCTTGGGTCTCCAGTGCGGCAATTGCAGATCTTGGGATTTGTCATCCTTCATAATCACATGAGCCAATTCTGTATAATAAATCTCTCTTTCTTTCTCTGGACACACACACACACACACGCACACACACACACCCCTACACACACACACACACACACACACACACACACACACCCCTCCTACTAGTTCTGTTTCTGTGAACCATGATACAGTGGTAAGCAGTCCCAGCTCTACTGGATGTATGACCTAGGAAAAGTTTCATCAATTTGCTAAGGCTTTTGGCAATATCTGTAAAAATGGATTAATTCGAGTGTCTGCCTACCTCAGGGAGTAATGACCCAGTGACTGTTAATACATGCAGTCTTGATGGTGATGATGCCCTTTTCACCAATGAAGAATGGCAGATATCCTAACATTTCTCAGTTTAAAATCTCCAAATCTCTGTATCCAGGTCAGGCCAATTCTGCTGCAGTCTTAGGAGGGTATTTTTTTTTGATGTTTTGTCCATGTTTTGTTTGGCTTCAAAATATGTTTTCACATATTCAGCTTGGTGAATAGTAAATAATCCTGGAGTCATTTATGTGCGGATGTGGAATGCGTGTCTCTCCATTTGGCTAGAAAGTCCGTATCACTTCACTAGAACCCTCTTATTTGGCATTCTTACCCAGCAGGAGTATAGCCAACTGCCTGGAGGAATTAAGGAGACTTACTTGAACAAAACTGCGGTCATGGAGGTCTTGCACCAGAGTTTATGCACCTTTTCAGGAGATCCCCACTTGCTGAGCCTGTCTCTTCTTGTGCAGACATACTTCTGGAGGCATGGTAGCAAATTGACTCAGACCCACCTATATTCGCTTCTTTATTTTATTTAACAAAGCTTATCTCCCTCAGAAGCTCCCACTCCACTGAACAGCGGAGAGAGACTCTGAACAACCCAGTTCGTAGTATCTCAAGCTCTTCCGTTTTAATTATTCTTTTGTGGGTCACTCAGTCTCTTGTGTTGAGAAAACAATTCTGCCCATCCCATTGCTTTCCCCTCTGATGGTGTGGGGGGTGGAGGAAAGCACTTGGCACCGCCTTGGGGGACCTTGTTTCCCCCCCTCTAGTTCCTTGGGTCTCTGGCAACGGCCTGTGTTCTGCTCACTAGATGACTAGCAGCTGAATTTATATTCTGTTCCTTGGATTGAGCAGAGCTTGATGTCCTGCCTCAACCCAACACGTACTCCCTTGTGTGTGTATATGGGTGTAGTACATGTATGTATGTGTGTGCATGCATGTTGCGTTATGTGTGTGTGTGGACATAACTCGATCCTGTCTGGGCCCCCACTGGCTGTGCAGCTCGCCTCGGATGTTTGCCTGCACCCCTAAGTCAGGCAGTGTGACACACAGCGTTTGGCTACAGGGTCACTTCGCTCCACTGTGATAACCATCTGCTTATGCAACTTCAGCACTAGCGGCGTAGTTGGGAGCTTCTGGGTCCTTTCCAGAAGCCACGGGAGTGGAGGGGGTACTCCGGAGGCTAATACAGCCAGGTTTGCTCTGCAGCTACTTTCAGCCGCCAGTGTGGTATCCCCTCCCAGCCCTGAGTGTCGGCTCTAAGGCACCAAGTTTCCCCTCCTCTCCTGTCCTCGCCTGTCCCTATGTGGAAGCAGGACTGTTATAGAATCAGTCAGCACACTAGCTTTAAGAAGTGGGAGGTGATAATTTGCAAGGGAGGCAAGAGACCAAATATTAAAAATCTACACAGGGGAACACAAACATTTAGATGAGGAACAATTACTTCTATACACATCAGTATTTCCTGAGGACATCACTGTGGATCACAAAGTAGAGTCACAGTGTATAGTGACACGGATGGTAATGTTGACTCGCCAGTTCAAGGTCTCATTATACTTAGTATTTTTATTTATTTATTTATTTATTTATTTATTTATTTATTTATTGATAAAGATTTTATTTATTTATTTGTCAGAGAGAGAGAGAGCACAAGCAGAGGGAGCAGCAGGCAGAGGGAGAAGCAGGCTCCCCGCTGAGCAGGGAGCCCGATGTGGGACTCGATCCCAGGACCCTGGGAACATGACCTGAGCCGAACGCAGACGCTTGACTGACTGAGCCTCCCAGGCGTCCCTATACTTAGTATTTTTATAGGAAGGCTCACAAATCTAATGTGTTATAAAGATTTTCATAGAAATGGTCTGATTTTCGTACTTAATGAAATACCAGGGAGACGGTGTAATATGATGATTAAAAGCATGGATTTTGAAGTCAGATAGACCTAGATTCAAATCTGACTCGAACCTGCTATGACTGACTGTGTCCTCAGGGGCTCAGTGTACTTGTGAGTAAAAATGATGAAATCCGTGACACTTTGTTTAGTAAAGTGGTACCATCTCACAAAGGTTGTTATGAAGATCAAAAAACCCTCCCCTTAATATATGAAAAAGTCTTAGTACAGAGCCTGGCACAGAGTAAATATCAATAAATGGTATGCGTTCTTATTAATATCTGAAATATTGCTTATGTGGAATCCCTTAGTTTCTGATGATATATGTAATGTTATGGCATTTATATGGGTAGTCTGCAATTATAAACAGATTATAGTTTGGAAGGCAATTTGCAGGTCAGTTATTTGTAGCTTAGGAATTGAAGAGAATCTAAGAGATGCCCCCTTTCCAGCCAACCATAATAGGGTGCACATGCGTGTGCAAGGGATGGGGCAGGGGAAGGGAAAAGAATTTCCTTCCTGTTGGGGGTAAATGGCTTTGTGACTGGGACTAGAATTCTTTCCTCCAATTCACTCCACATCCTTGGCTAAAGAGAGAATTCCTAGACCCTCTATCACACAGTGGCAAGGGAATCTTGCTCCCTGGCAACTATAATTTCTTGCTTGGGTTAACAGTGAGAGGTAACTATTTTAGAATTTTTAAATTCTATGATGAGAAATCCTCTGAGTGGATGATCAGTAGGCTGATGTTTCTATTCCTACAGCACTTCCTATTTTTCTGTTTCCGTCCCTCTGCCCATCCTGCTCACCAGAGGTCACATGTTCTAATTTTAGCCATTTCTTCTTATGGTTTCTGCCATGTCTCTAAATAGTATGCATTACAGCTATTTCTAGATTTATCAATTTTAGCTATTAGCTGTTGACTTCTGTGAATTTAGCTGAGTTTTTATCTCACTTTATTTACGTTCAGCGCCCTTCTCCTAATTTAATTATATTTTTCCCTTATTGGTTATCTTTGCAACTTTAAAATATTTATACCTTTCTTTTTTATTATATCAGCTCTAGACACCATCCCGTGGTTGTTCTCACTTTTCTGTCTAAACTTATCATTTGTATTTTTTATGGTGGGAATTGATAAGATTATATTCAGATACTTACAGTTAAATATTTCTTGCTTTGACTATATGTGGGTTTTAAAAATTGGAAATTAATAAGGTGTTTTACACTGTGGTGACAGTGATGAGATATGGTATGATTTGGTTTCCCTTCTTGCCCAGCCTTTGTTTTCTTTGATGCTTCTACTTTCTTTTCCTGCCCACTCCCCACCCCCAAATTATATACTTACATTGACTTATTTTTTTTTAGATTTAATTTATTTATTTGAGAGAGAGAGAGAGAGAGCAAGCATGAGTGGGGGGGGGAGGGGCAGAGGGAGAGGGAGAAGCAGGATCCTGTCTGAGCAGGGAGCCCGATGCAGGACTCGATCCCAGGACCCTGGGATCATGACCTGAGCTGAAGGTAGACGCTTAACCGACTGAGCCACCTAGGTGTCCCTTGACTTTTTATGTTGTTTCAAATGATCAGGAATATCATCAGATCCTGACCTCCTTTCTCCCTAGATAACTCTCTTCTGGAACTTCTGTTCTCTGAACCACTGTGCTGAATGCTTTCTGTTAGCTTCCTTCTGCTTTCTATATTTGGAGTCACTTTCCCCCTGGTTCTCATGTTATCTTCTTTCCTTATTCCTTCACTTGGCTGATAGACATCTCCAAGTAACTTCCCAAGAAAGAATATGCGGGAGGGGCCTGGGTGGCTCAGTTGGTTAAGCATTTGACTCTTGATTTCAGCTCAGGTCCTGGTCTCATGATCCTGGGATCGAACCCTGTGTTGGCTCTGCGCTCAGCGGGGAGTCTGCTTGTGGAGTCTCTCTCCCTCTCCCCCTCCTGCCAGTCATGTGCTCTCTAAAATAAATAAATAAATATTAAAAAAAGAGAATATGTGAGAAATAACTTTCCTAGGTCTTTGCACATATGAATATCTTTATTCTACCCTCATATTTGGTTGTTTTAATTTTTAAAAAATGTCGCTGGCTTTTTCTCAAGCTGTTCTTCCTCTTGTTCCTGTTAGCATGCATGTTGTTCCTCTTGGACTGATGCTCTGTGTCTTATTTTAAAAAATATTTCTGTCTCTTTCTGTACTACTCTCTATGAGACTTTATCATCTAATATTTATGTTGAATTCTTAATTACTTTTAATTCACAGAGGGTCTTAATTGTTCTCTTAGTTTTTTCTTTCATGGCATCCCATTCTAGCTTTATGGGTGTACTAGCTCTTAAATCTCTCTGAGGATATTAATTGGGGATTTTTTTAAAGTTATTTTTTGTTTCCTCTATTATTTCTGCTTCTTCCATTGTCATTTTTTCTGTTCTTTATTACTCTAATTTTTGTGTGGATTTTAACCTTTTTAATTCGTTTACTTTTATTTTAGAAGTGCCTAGGATAGGAGAGAAAATAAACACATGCAGTCAAATCATTATCTATACCTGGCAATTACTCCCTCTTAGCACATCTCTTTAGTGGGGCATTAGTAGTGAAAGAGCTCGCTTAGTTTTTCCCAACTATGTGAGGTCTTTGAGGAAAATTACTTACACTTTTATGAGTCAACAACAAAGTTAAACTGATTGGACTTCATATACATTTAAGGGTGATTTAGTGAATTTGTTTCTTTTCTTTTTCTTTCTTTCTTTTTTTTTTTAAGAGAGAGCAAGCGCCACATGTGTGATTGGGGGTGTAGAGGGAGAGGGGAGAGAGAGAGAATCTTAAGGAGGCTCCATGCTGAACTCCACACAGGGCTTGATCTCCCCACCCTGAGATCATGACATGAGCCGAAATCAAGAGTCACACACTTAACTGACTGAGCCACCTAGCTGCCCCTGATTTATTGAATTTTGCACTGTTCTGTTCAAGAATAACTCAGGAAGAGAAGACCAATATGAAGGGTTATCCCCCCCTTTTTATTTATTTTTATTTTTTTTATTTTTTAATGATTTTTTATTATATTATGTTAGTCACCATACAGTACGTCCCCGGTTTCCAATGTAAAGCTCGACGATTCATTAGTTGCGTATAACACCCAGTGCACCATGCAATACGTGCCCTCCTTACTACCCATCACTGGTCTATCCCATTCCCCCACCCCCCTCCCCTCTGAGGCCCTCAGTTTGTTTCTCATAGTCCATAGTCTCTCATGCTTCATTCCCCCTTCTGATTACCCCCCCTTCTTTATCCCTTTCTTCCCCTACCGATCTTCCTAGTTCTTATGTTCCATAGATGAGAGAAATCATATGATAGTTGTCTTTCTCTGCTTGACTTATTTCACTTAGCATTATCTCCTCCAGTGCCGTCCATGTTGTAGCAAATGTTGAGAATTCGTTCTTTCTGATAGCTGAGTAATATTCCATTGTATATATGGACCACAACTTCTTAATCCAGTCATCTGTTGAAGGGCATCTCGGCTCCTTGCACGATTTAGCTATTGTGGACATTGCTGCTATGAACATTTATCCCCCCCTTTTTAAAAATAGCACCTTTATTAAGATAGAATTCACATAACATAAATTTCACACTTTTTAGATGTACAGTAGTTTAGTATATTTACAGAGTTGTGCATCCATCACCACCGTCACATTCCAGAACATTTTCATCACCCCAAATCAGAACCTCCATACCCATTGGCAGTCACTCTGTCTTCCCACCCCTCCCCTCCAGGCCCCTGGCAACGATGAATCTACTCTGTGTCTATGGATTTGCTGCTTCTGGGTATTTCACATAAATGGAACCAAAAAATATGTGACTTTTTGTGTCTGGCTTCCTTCACTTGGCATGATATTTTCAAGGTTCATCCATGTTGGAATATGTATCGGTATTTTGTTTCTTTTTATTGCCAAATAGATATCACATTTTGTCTATCTGTTCATCAGTTTATGGGCTTTTTGGATTGTTTCCACGTCTTGGCTGTTATGAATAATGTTGCTATGAACATTCATGTACAAATTTTTGTGTAGATGTATGTCGCCATTCCTCTTGAGCGTGTATTTAGGAATAGAATTGCTGAGTATTATGGTAACTTTATGGGTAACTTTTGAAGAACTGCCAAACTGTCGAATTGACTGCACCATTCTACATTCCCATCAGCTGTGCACAAGGGTTCCAGGATGAGAGTTCAATTTCTCCACATCCTCATCAACACTTGCTGTTGTCTTTTTAATTTTAGCCATCCTAGTGGTATACCTGAAGGGTTATCCTGTCTCCAGAAGAAAGTCAAAGATCTTTGACAGTCAAGCCCATCCCAGTCTGGTCTTCAGGCTCATCTCCTGCCAATCTTCCTGGCTGCCCTTTGTCTGTCTATGCCAGTCTGCATGTGTTCCATGCTGCCAGACCTTTGCTCATGCTGGTCCTCAGCCTGGAATGTTCCCTTCCTCCCACAACCTCTTGAGTTCACCAGAGGCAGACAATATATGTTCATTTCTCTAAATATTGTTTTTGTATCACATGCGGTAATTACATATTAGGTGTTCAAAATGTTTGAGTGAGTCTTACTCACCCTTCTAGATTAGAGCAAGTTCAAATGTGACCCCCTCTGAGACACAGGCCTTTACCTCCCTCAGAGTTAATCATTTTATTACTGGTTTCTTTAGTTAGTTGTGCATATGTCTTTTTGTCCTGATAATTCCTGGAATGCATGGACCATATCTCATCAGGCTGGATATCTCCAGGATCTCGTAATGTGCTTGGTACCTAGTGGGCACGCAAGAAGTATTCATGATTATATGGGAAAGAGGGAGGGAAAGACTGGTTGTAGATTTTCAGTAAAAGCATATTTATAGAATTAAGAGGTATATAGATTAACTTCCTGAAAGTTGTGTTCTATGTTCCTTTCAAATAGATGAAAGCATTTTCAAGAATAGATTACCATATTTGGTTATTTCTCCTCCGTTTGGTTCCTCTACTCCTCCCCACATAGATGAGAAGGGATAGTTACCCATATTTTAAATAAATCGTAGATGCTGTAGTAAAACAAAATTAGCCTCCCAACTAAGTGAGGACATTATATGTCACTGCTATTTCACTGTGCAGGGTGTTCATATATAAACGAAACCCCCTCCCGTTTACAACAAAAGAAGGGTCGCGTGCGTGTTCTTTTTTTCTTGGGAAAGGGGTAAGTATTCTGTGGAAAGGAGAGAGCCAAGCTAACATAATGATGATATTTAAGTTCTGGATGTTATTTGCCTAATTTAAGGTCTTGAAGAGAAAAAGAGGGACGGTTGATTACCTGAACACAGAAAGTGCTGAAGACTTGATCTTGAAAACTGTGGGAAGTGGGGAGAACATGCTGAGCAGCCACACATCTCTGGCCCACTGAATCCCTGCATCCGAAGTGAATGTGGGCTGATGGTCAGTGGAAGAGCTCTGAAACGTGGCTCCTGTGGCTACAGAATCTCAGAATCAGCAAGAAGGTTTTTGCCACTGTGAGCGTCTTGATCAGGTTCTAATAGGATCTAGTATTAGGAGCGTCTAGTCACTTCCTTACCAAGAGGGGGGCTCTCCGGTGTGTGGGTTGCACGAGGACATCGTCCGTCTCCATTCCTCTGCCTAAGAAGACTTTCTCCTCCTAGGATTGGTAAATGCTAATCAGGGTCAACAAGGCCAATTTGTAGCTTTTGGCCAAAAGACTGACAAGGCTAAGATGCTAGATGGAGCCCAGAAGAAATCCCTTTTGCGTTCTCTCTTGCTCCAGAGTACCAGTGTACTCTCATTGTGATGACTTAGGACTTGAACTTGTCTCATGGGAATCACTGAATTTCTGCAGGATTCATTGGCTGGTTGGTTAAGTATCTTCCTTTGCTAACTTCCTCTTGGAGGACAATAACCTTAGCATTTGAATTCAAAATATTCAGTTCTAAAGGACTGTTCTTTTGTATTCCTCACAGGGCCATTTTCCTGTTCAAGAGACTGTTTTAGAGGGAAGCCAAGATACGTGGATTGGTTGACATTATTTATGTCCTCATTGAATCTCAACTAATGTCTTGCCTCCTATGCCCTTTTCTTTTCTCCTTCTTCTTCTTCTTCTTCTTTTTCTTCTTCTTCTTCTTTTTTTTTTTTTTTAACAGATACTAATTTTGTGTTGGGGAATGCCCAGATAGTGGACTGGCCTATCGTGTACAGCAATGACGGATTTTGCAAGCTGTCTGGCTATCACAGGGCGGAAGTGATGCAAAAAAGCAGTACCTGCAGGTATTTATGTCCGGGGTTGTTCTGTTGAACAGTCTATCATGGTATCTTCTGGAAAAACAAAACGGCTTACTTGGTGCGGGGATTGCCTTTCTCTCATTTAGTGTTTATTCAGGAACATTTCTGGTGATACCATCTCTCGTTCACGCACTATACCGGGGAATCAAAGAAGGCTTCGAACATGGCCTCTGCAAACTGACTGGACTTGTAAGTCACTGACACGGGGTCACCTAGAGAAACTCAGGAAAGCCACTTTATCTAGAAAATGGGGACTCAGAAGTTTATGAGGTGTTAGATGAAATGATATGAAAGTTAGGTGATGCTATAAAATGAAATGAAAATGAAATAAAATTTTAGGCGATTAATTAATTTTTGAAAATACATGACTGTTTGAGAAGAAACCCTACCATGTTGGAGACAAGGGCCTTGTTCATAGGGCTTTTCACCAGAAAAAGAAAAGAGAACTGAGATTTGGTTGCCTTCTAATCCATGCTGTCACATCTCTGGTCGCTCACTCGGAGGCAGGGGCAGATTGTGCTAACAGTGCGCGCAGCCTGGGCGTTTGACAGGGTTACTGATCGAGCAGTACCCTTGGGCTGGGGCATTAGAAACGCCTTTTAAAGCATCTACAAGGTGTGGAGCTGAGCAGAGCGAGCCGAGTGGAGCATGTGCCCGGCCCTGCCAGACACCCCCCTGCGGTGCCCTGGCAAGGTCTTGGCTCAGCACAGCCTCTCACTCCTTCTCACTCCTTCTTCGGAGTCTTCTGTCTTCACTGGCGTTTGCATGAAGTGGACTCATTTTCCCAGACCTGCCAAATCAAGAAATACAGTCATCTCTGAAGGGTGGAAAAACCTGTCTGATACAGGCATCGTCTTTGGTTTTCAGAAATTGCATTTTGATGGTCTTAAATCAGCCACGTAACTAGTTCTGATGAGAAGTATTAAATGCTTCGAAAAATATCCTTTTCTTAAATTTTAGGTGTTTTGGGCTGGGAAATGGAAAACTTAAGATTCTCCTTCTTCCCTTCAAGATGTAGAAATTATGACTCTTAAGTCCTGCCATAGAATTCTCTTACATTTGTGGTGTGCTGTTATCCTCGTTAGCGTCTCTCTCTGTACCTGCATCTACGTCGATATTTGCATATATACAATCAAAACAAATCAGGGAGTTAGCCTCACTTTCTGGTGTGACCTGAGCAACTTTCCTTCCCTTTCTTGCTTCTTATTGGCTCTAACCAGACCCTTGAAGAAGATCAGATCCGATAACTTGCAAATTTAGCCACCTTTTCTTTCATGCACAATTGTAGGAAACTTACTCAATTCCCTGAACGTGTCCCTTTCCTAAAGATAAAGTAGACCCGCCTTCGTGCTGGCTGTATTCCTAACAACGGCTCAGGAGCCTCTTGTGCGTATTTCTTGGATTGCAGGTGTCTGAAATCTAATGTCCGGGTAAAGGAAACTTACAGCTACCAGTAAACTAGTCTGAGGAAGTACATAAGACTAATGAAAGCTGGGTGTAATTTTGGCACCTCACTTATTTCAAGTCTCCATTTTACAGGGATTTGTTTCCCCTCGTGAAGGAAATGGCCAGGCTATATACCATGGTGTCACTTAAATGGAGGTCACTTATCTAGCAAATTAACTCAGAAAGAGAAAGTGGGAGGAAGCTAAAAAGGCAACTGGCTAAATAGGACGGTCACAGAGCTTACGTTCTTTTCCTCCTCCAAGAAGTCCTCTTGTTCTCAGGCAGGGCTAATTTAGTCTTGATCGAGCCATCTTTTTAAAGATAAGTCAACAAGCTCAGTTATCTCTTTTCCTGATTTATGGATGAAAAGCGGAGTG
This sequence comes from Ursus maritimus, assembly GCF_017311325.1. Taxonomy (NCBI): domain Eukaryota; kingdom Metazoa; phylum Chordata; class Mammalia; order Carnivora; family Ursidae; genus Ursus; species Ursus maritimus. Next base: position 93,278,051 of record NW_024424452.1, read on the forward strand.
CTGCATGAGAAAAGCACGAGGGCAACCGTACATAATGATGTCTCAGCAGGCTGGGAAGGGACAGAATAACAAAAGTGACACAGAATTCATAAAGTCAACAGTGAGGGCACTTTTTTTTTTTTTTTTTTTAAACAGAGTGCCGGCAATCGCAAGCCTGCAGTAAGCTCAAGGCGGTTCCAGTATCAAGCCAAGCAAGGCCCTTGAGTTGGTGGTAGCCTTGAGGTTCTCTGTGGCTCTGCAATTCTGATTCTGTGATTCAAGTCATCACGAGAGAGATTGCGTTCAGCACGCACAGTTTTGGAATATGGGGATTGTGTTGTTTAGAACGCATGCCCTGGCTTCCACCTTACCCGAGGCTTGGGGGCTGAGTGTTGGTGTCCTTCTTGTTCTGGTCGCATGAAGGCCTGAGGTGGACGGGAAATGCTCGCTGTGTCCATGGCGAGGCTTTGTCCGAGGACTGGCTTTTCCTGGCCCATTGAGAGATGGCTTTTCTCCTCTCCCATGTTGTTAGTGTCCTGTGCTGTGGTTTATTCTACCTAGCTGGGGGTATATCTTATTCCCAGAGGGACAAAGCTTATTCACAGTGAGGCCCAGTCCTGGCTGTTTTCCTGCCTCTGCTGAGAACCAGAATTAGTCAGTAGGAAGTTCTGTCTGGAGGTTTTCTCTCATTTTCTTTCATGCTGCTTATTTCCCCCCTTAGTCTACTTTTCTCCAAATGTGAGCAGTAGGGAGCTGTATTGGTAAGAACTGTAGGATTTTATCATTTCTATATTTTAAGCCCGGTGCTTTTTGGGGGGTGGGGTGGGGGGGTAGGAAACAGAGCTGCACACAGAGTGCTGAATCTTCTGTTTCTTTCCTTAGCTCTGCCTTAATGGTCAGAGCATCAAATTGCACCCTTTGGTGCAATTCTTTGGTTGATGAATTTTTGTGATTTTTTCCCTATTCTTTTGTTTATTTGGTTGGGAATTAGAAGAGGAAAAAAAATCTGTGGTCCAGATTTACTCTGCCATCTTTCCCGGGAAATTTCCCAGAGTTGTACTTCTAAAATGCAAATCTGATTATGGAACTCTTTTGCTTAAAACTTTCTGGTGTCTTCCCCGCCCCCCATTGCTTTCAAGATAAGGTTTAAATTCCTTCACGTGGCTTATCATGCCACGGTGCTCCTTCATGATCTGGTCTGTGCTTATCTTTCTATGTTATCTGTTGGGGAATCTCCCCTCATTATGTATATTCCAGTCCCAGTGAACTGAACCACATTCAGGTTCCAGAATTAACCTCCCTCTCACCTCTCTGCCTTTGCACATGTTTTTCTTTTGCCTGGAATGTTCTTTTCCCTCCTTTTCCCATCTAATTTCCACCTGCTCTTTAGATTTCATTTGCCTTTACCTCTGGGAAGCCTTCGCTGACCACACAGGGCTCTGTGCCCGTATTCTGTGTTCTGTAATTCTGTATGGGTTGGTCACAGTGTTTCCTGATCCACTCTTTTCTGTGTATCTCCTCTTATTATACCGTTCATTTTTGGGGGAGGTGGTGATAGAATGCTGGTGAGTTAGTGAGTCTTCTTTGAGTGAATGTTTTCATTGTGCATGTGAGTGTGTGTGTGTGTGTATGTGTGTTCATTCCACATAGCACAGTGCTAGGTAGAGGAGAGATGTTTAACAGATGCTGGCACAAATACTCAATATTTGTTAAACTAACTTGAGCTTTTTGGTTGATTTGCAGTTTTATGTATGGGGAGCTGACCGATAAAGATACAATTGAAAAGGTGCGGCAAACATTTGAGAACTATGAGATGAATTCCTTTGAAATTTTGATGTACAAGAAGAACAGTGAGTATCCAGACCATTCTGAACCATACCTTTACGTGCTTGGAATAGCAAAAGAGGTCCTCTTCCTCTGTTGTTGACTTGGATTTTCTTGTCCCCTATTAGCTAAATGTTGTTACGTGAGGCTATTGTGTATGTTGGGATAAATGGTGTGGATTGCTGAGTTATACTGTTCCTTACAGAACACTTGAACTTGTTACTAACCAATTAAGACTTATTTTTAAAAAAATTTTATTTATTTATATGAGAGAGAGAGAGCACCAGTGGGGGCAGAGGGAGAGGAGAAGCAGTCTCCCTGCTGAGCAAGGAGCCAGATACAGGGGTCGACCCAGGACCCTGGGATCATGACCTGAGCCGCAGGCAGACACTTAACCAACTGAGCCCCCCAGGCGCCCCCAGTTAAGACTTCTTGATCTCGGGGCGCCTGGCTGGCTCAGTCGGTAGAGCACGTGACTCTTGACCTTGAGGTTCTAAGTGTGAGCCTGACGTTGGGTGTAGAGATTATTTAAAAATAAAACCTTAAAAAAAAGAAAAAGACTTCTTGATCTCTTTTTCTGCCAAGGTAATGTTTTTCGTATTGGTTTACCTATGGTGAGCTGCTAGCTGGAGATACTTACAGACTTTAAGCCTTTTGGGGGGAAAGGAAGCCATGGGACAGCGACTCTGGCCAGATCATCTTTGAATCTGTCCTCCACGGTACCCAGCCCAGCAGGAAACACCAGTAGATGCCCTGTTAGGTGAAGGGGATTAAGAGCACACTTATCCTGACGAGCACAGAGTAATATCTAGAATTGTTGCATCACTATGTCGTACACCTGAAACTAATATAACCCTATATGTCAACTACACTGGAATTAAAAAGAAAAGAGTTTCTGAATAAAATTTTCTTCTCCCGATCACCTTAGTTTTCCATCAGAGTTGGTATTACTATTCAGAGTGGTTTGTGATTTTGTATTTGTTTTGGCTACAATGATTTCCACAAAGTATATTAATGAAGAGTTTTGGTCAATAGCCATACACAGGTATAAAACTCGCTTTTCTCTCCTGACGTTTCCTGCCGAATGGAGATGAGCCATGTTAGAAGTATGGAACAGTGGGGCATATATGGCCATAGCAGGGCTGCAGAGGTGTCCAATAGTGCTGTGTTTTGGGTTTTAAAAAACTATTTTGTCTGTAAAGCATTCTGTTCTTTATATGTAGATTAAATGGTAGGTCATAGATTCAATAGAACGTTTCCAGAGTGGCGCAGATGGCACATGAGGATACGGGTTTATCCTGGTGGCATTCAGAGTGATACATTTTGCTCTGGAAAGCAAAGGGCACGTTTTATCTGGAAGGAGCTGGGTCTTTGGTCTGCAGTGTTGGAGCGGGGAGCTGAGAGCATTGTTTGCTCGCCGCCCTGTGCTGATGCTGATCTGAGAGACTGGCTCCGGGCGTCAACTAATCCAAGAGGGCTGGTCCTGCAGCTTTCACACTAGCGGGGAGCCTTGCTCCGCCTCCCTCCTGCAGCCAGTAAGCTGAGTTCCTACCCCGCTATTCAGCAGGAGAGGAGCAGGGTGAAAGACCGTGAATGACTCCTCCACTATGGGGAGTACAGCCCAGAGCACCAGCTCTGACCAGGAGCACACTGGCCTTTTCATGGGAAGGAGAGGCTCTGCTCATGTGTCCCGAGCTAACGGAGGAAGTTCAAGGTTTTTCACACTAGGAGCCTTGTGTACTGAACAGTGTGGATTTCCCCTTGACACAGCATACTAGTTGGGTAGGTGTCTCACAAAAATAACGCTTTGCAGTTATATTTTGCTTCACAGTTTTCAAGCTTCATTAGACTATGCATTTAACTTGCTCAAATTATATGTGTTTGGCACAAAAGGGAGAGAAGGGGAAACTTAATTTAAATTGAGTCAGTGATTTCACTTGCCATGCCCTTTATTTTTTTATTTTAATGTTTTTTTATTATATTATGTTAGTCACCATACAGTACATCCCCGGTTTCCGATGTAAAGTTCGATGATTCATTAGTTGCGTATAACACCCAGTGCACCATGCAATACGTGCCCTCCTTACTACCCATCACCAGTCTATCCCATTCCCTCACCCCCTCCCCTCTGAAGCCCTAAGTTTGTTTCTCAGAGTCCATGGTCTCTCATGCTTCATGCCCTTTAGGGAGCACGTACCCCAGAGGAAGTGTGCGATGAGGAGGGGAAGCTGTTGTTCCCTCAGCTGCCTCTGGGGCTGAAGGCCTTGTATTACGAGCATCTCATTGCACTGAAGGTGGTTCTTGTAGCTGAAGTTCTGAACGTTAGGTAGGCATGGCCCGTGCACGGAAGTCAGTTGGTTCAACTAATTCTACCAAAGAACGATCATCTCTTCCTTGCTCTGAGGTTGTGGTAGGCGTACTGAGAGATGCATGCCGGTCTCCAGGGGGGCGTGTCCGCCTAGGCATGGGACTCTACTTCCAGGGTGGTGCTAAAGAATTTTCAAGAGTAATTGTGCTTACCCTTTGGCTTGAGAAAATAAACTCTGTGGAAGATAGGACTCCACTCTATTATAAAATGTTGATTCTCTAAGCCCTGTGAAGTAGTCATGGCTGATGTTGTTTATACCCATTGTATAAGAAGTTAAATTCCTTACTCAAGGACACGCGGAGTTTCCAGTGTCCTGGCCATTCTTCCAAGACTGGGTACAAGGCAGGGCCACCATATATAGCTGTGGAGGCTATTCTCTGAATAGAGGGCAACTGGAAGCCAGCTTACGGTTTACTTGCTGAATCCTCTACGCACCGTAGCTTAGCATTACATCTGTGCTGAGGGAGGAGCTTCTCTTTCTAATTTGCACAAAGATGTCTAGAAGGCTAGCGGGAGTTCCATGCAAGGCTAAGCCTGTACGGAAAACAGGGAGCAGGAAATTGATGCAGATAGTTTTGGGTTCTTCCTAGGAACCTGTTCATGGCCTCCCAACTCCTCCAAATCCCATCTTCTCCTTAGGAATTTAGAAACTTTCAATAATTTATTAAGCCTGAGTATTTTACATTTGCACTGAATTCTGTGGTTTTTTTTTTAAGATTTTATTTTTTTATTTGAGAGAGAGAGACAGCACAAGCAGGGGGGAGGGACAAAGGGAGAGGGAGGAGCAGACTCCCCTCTGAGCAGGGAGCCCAGCGTGGGGGCTCGATCCCAGGACCCCGAGATCACGACCTGAACCAAAGGCAGATGCTAAACCAACTGAGCCAACCAGGTGCCCCCATCCTTTTTTTTTTTTAGCTGCTTTTTATTGACCCACTACTCTGTGTCAGACACAGGCTTACAGTAGGGACGTGGTTATGAAAAGAGACACAGCCTCTGCCCCTATAGCAGGGGGGCGGCAGCATCCACTCCACGGTACAGAGCCCTTAAGTGTTTTGATGGTGACACCATTTGGAGAGGGTCACCAAGCCCTAACTTAGAAGGTCAGGGAAGGAAGTCTTCCTAGCAGACAGGAAATCCATGCAGAAACTAAAGATGGTGGGAGTTAGGCAGAGGAAAGAGCAAAGAGTAGCTCAGGCCAATGAAATGCACTGGAGTTTCAGGAGACCCAAAGCAGGGCGCCTCAGACTTACATACATAGGAGATCACCTGCATATTGCAATTCTAGTTCTCTTCAGTAGGTCTGGGGAAGGCTCTGAGCTTCTGCCCCCAGTGATAGCAGCGTCACTGGTGCACGTATCACACTGAGTTGCAAGGACAGAAAGCAGCTATAGTGAAGACTGACTTCCGTGTCTACAGGATGTGTCTCCTTCACGGCCGGATCCCCTGCACCCAGCACAGTGCCTGACACATAGCAAATGCTCCCCCAAGCTCATGGAGAATTGTGTAAATATGTAAATCGATAAGGGGTGACCATTGAGGCTGGAGAGGTTAGGAAGGGCCAGTAACGCAGCCATGTTAAAGAGTTTAGAATTTGTCTTAAGAGCAATGTTTGGGGGGTACCTGGGTGGCTCAGTCGGTTAAGCATCTGCCTTCAGCTTAGGTCATGACCTCAGGGTCCTGGGATCGAGCCCCACGTCGGGCTCCCTGCTCAGTGGGGAGTCTGCTTGTCTTTCTCCCTCTGCCCTTCCCCCTGCTCATGCTCTCTCTGTCTCTCTCTTAAAATAAATAAAATCTAAAAAAAAAAAAAAGCAGTGTTCAAGAAAGAGGGTGGGGGTGGGGGAGGATAAGTATATAACCAGATTTACATTTTAGAAAGATGACTCCAGTAGAATGGGGAGATGGAATGAAGCATAGGAGACTGGAGGTCAGGGGCCCACTTAGGAGTGACCTGGCGACAAGATGGTTGCAGCCTACGGGGGGGAAGAGGCAGTTGAGAAGGAGAGATGTCCAGGGATGTCTCCTCCAGGACCAGGAGGACTGAGTGTGGGGACTTCGTCGGGGTGCCTACTGACTGGCTCTCCCCTCAGTCTGCCAAGCCCCAGGCAGTGCCCAGGAAGCAGGAAGCATAGTGTTTCCCATCAGGAGTTCTTCGTCTGGCCTCAAGGAAACCATGCGAGTATCTAGCACAGAGCCTGGCATCGAAGATGCTCGGTGAATGTTTGTTGAGTGACTTTGGAAGGAACTCTGCAGTTACGAAGAAACAGCTGAGTGCAAGAGAAGCATGTGGTTCCGAATGAGGGCCTCAGGGCCGAAGTGGGAATATTGTGGGGCCCAACTGGCCGGTGATGCCGCCGAGGAGCAGACTGAACAGACCTGGGCCGGAGGAGGGAGGGAAGAGGCAGAGTTTGCTTCTACTTTCAAAACATCTAGTTCAGTAGACGGAAACGTTCAGCATTTTGAAGCAGTAGAGTCCTATGGGGGAAAAGCACTCTTCTTGAGATTTTAAAACGTGAAATGTCATTTCTAAAAGAATTTTTATTTTTTTCTCTGATTTTTAGATTGAATCATTTTTACTATGGAGAATACATGAACATAGGAAGGAAAACAATCACCCCAGAGACTCAGAGCAATATTACTATGCTATAAACTTTCTGGTGTGTTTCCTTTTAGGTTTTGTTTTACACATGTTATATAATTGAGATTTTGTTGTGTATGCAACTTAACGTCATACATATGTTTAATCTTTTATCATAAAAATATCCTCCTCGTTAAAATCCCCCATAACTCTAATTTAGGAAAAATTCATTAATACTTTCTCCACTGTTGGATATTTATGAGGCTTTAAACTTTATTAAATACCGTGCTGAGGGGAATCTCTTCATGTAAGGATATTTATTGGCATTCTGAAATATTTCCTAGAAGTTGAGAATTATCACATCAGATAACGTGAGCTGAGGTTCCTGAGACGTTCTGCCAAACAGGGTTTCAGAACTGAACCCATTCCCAAGTTCACTTTCGGGTTTTGAGGTCTGACTCATTGTACTACACCAGCACTCAACAGTAGCATTTTCAAATGATCCAATTGCCTCCAATTAAACCTTTGTTGTTGTTGTTGTTGTTGTTATTTTAGATTTTATTTATTTATTTGACAGAGAGAGAGAGAGAGGGAGAGAGTACACACACAAGCAGGGGAAGCAGACGGAGAGGAAGAAGCAGGCTTCCTGCTGAGCAGGGAGCCTGATGTGAGGCTTGATCCCAGGACCCTGGGATCATGACCAGAGCCGAAGGCAGACGCTTAACCAACTGAGCCACCCAGGCACCTCTTTTTTGTTGTTTAATGAATAGTTTTAATGCTAGTGAGACTGAAACACTTTTTCCTATTTACTGTCTGTTTAAAATTACACTTTTTATGTTAATTGTGCAGATTCTTTGCTCATATCTTCTATTTAATTCTGGTGATTTTCTTATTGATTTTTTAAAATAAACTCTTAATAAATTGGCTTCTCACCCCCATTCTTCAACAGTATTTGCAAGGACAACTTTGTAGGAAGAATCGTCTGTTGATAAGCATTCATGTTTGTCCTACTTTTGGGAGGTTGGGAATAATTAGCAGAAGGCTTCCTGGTGTGCTTTGAAATGAGCGTGTGGAACAGTAATCCATATCTTGAAGGGCGGATGATTTGAGATTTTCTATCGATTGGCCAGTCTGATGAATAAACCTGGGCATTTGAGTGGTGCTATGTGTTTCGTGTCGTTAACGTAACTCATTCTCAGTGCGTTAGTTTTCACACACTGGTGACAGTCATCATGAACGAACTCATTCAGTAAATATTTAGGTGGTCACTCTTGTGCTAGTCAATTAGTTTTTCCATTTTTCAAACAAGCAAATCATGAAGTATCAGCTCTGAGGGAAAGCAGGACACTCTCTGGTAACACTCCACGGCATGTGACTGACTCCACAGTTTGTGGCATGGTGGGCGGTCTCCTGTTTGGGACCTCTGGATCAGCTTCTGCATCAAAGAAGCCCAGGAAAAGGCTTCTTCCTGCAGCTGTGCCAAGCCAGCAAGGAGAAGCTGCCAGCCAAATACTTACTGATTAGCTCCCGTCGGCCTATGGGTTTGAGCCAAAGAGATGCAGATAGAAGACACTGACTCTGCCTTTGAGGAGGTTACAATCTAGCTGTGGAGACAGATCTAATAGGAAAACCATCATATTTTGCCCATTTTCCTAATGGATTGTCTTTTACTTATTCAATGCTAGGAGCAATTTTACGTAAGGGATATTGATTCTATGTTGAAAAATATTTTTATTTAAAACGTTTTTCTTTTTAATTAGGCTTTTAAAATACCATTTATAAAGTAAAAAAATTATGGCAGCGTTTTCCTTTATGGTTCTGAGCTTTATATAATGTTTCGGAAGCTTGTCTTTTTACCTAAATAATGAAAATATTCTTCCATTTTTTCCTTCTGATACTTTTAGAGCCATGTTAGGATATGTAAAACGTTAAACCATTTGGAATTTGTTTTTATGTGACGTAGCAGTTTAAGTTCATTTATTTTCCACATTGCTTATTGAGTTGTTTCAGTACTATTACAGAATCCAGCTCTTCCCTTCTAATTTGAAATGTCCTTTTCTTAGATGCTAGATTCTCACACATTCATGAGCTTATTTCTCTCCTCTCCTTTTCCAGGAGTCCTTTTGTAACTTATTAGCTATGTGAATTTGATTAAAATGCTCTCCCACTGGGGTTCCCCATAGGTAAAATGGGGAATAATGCGGTCACAATTCCATCTCACAGAGTTGCTGTGAGAAGTTAGCCATAAGGTGTCAGGACTGGGCCCCCTGTAAGCACTTAATAAATGATACTGTTGTTTTCACTGTTGCTTATTTTAGGGTCGGTGCCAGTGGCTCTTAGTTACTGTACAGTTGACCTTTGAGCAAGGCAAGGTTAAGGGTGTCAGCCCCCCCTTGCAGGTGAAAGTCTGGGTTTAACTTTTGACTCCCCCAAAACTTAACTACTCATAGCCTACCGTTGACTGAAGCCTTACCAATAACATAAATAGTTAGCACATATTTTGGGTTTCATATGTATTATACACTGTATTCTTAAAGTAAGCTAGAGAAAAGGAAATCTTACAAACAAAATCATAAGGAAGAGAAAATACATTTACAGTACTGTATTTATTGAAAAAAAAAAATCCACGTTCCCTGGAGGAAGTGGGAGGGACAGGCTCTACATTTTCATTCCAAATAAAATTCTCTTTCTATAAAGAAAAAAAAAATCCGTGTATAAGTCGACATGCGCCACTCAAATGTGTTTTGTTCAGGGGTCAATGATGGGTGATAGTCCTTGTTATCATTTTTCTTTCAAAAAATTTCAGAGATTTCTTGGCTGTTCTTCTAGCTTTATTTTTCTACTTGAATTTCAATTCGTCAAACTCTAAGAAAAACAAACAAAAAAAGAACAATTGAGATTCTGATTGAAATTGCATTAAATTTATATATTAAAAGAGGAGGTTTGACATCTTACAAAATTGAATCTTCTCATCTGCAAACAATGTAGCTCTCTCCATTTATTTAGGTTTTGTGTTTTGTTTTGGTCTTCAATCAAATTTTAATTAAATTGAGGCTCAGGCATTGATTTTTCTAGCTTTTCCCCCATGTCTGAGACTGGCATTCTTCCTAGGAACTGGTAGAGGCAGCTCTGGAGTTACATTAAACATCTTGAAATACATCCTCTTTTAAGTCATCCCAACACCCCTGTGAGGTAAGATCGAACATTTCCATCTTACAGGTGAGGAATTTAAAAGGAAGGGAGAAATGTTTTGGACACATTTACATTTTTACTGAATTTAAAGGAGGTCTATAATCCCCATTTTGCAAATGAGAAAACTGATTCTAAGAGGTTAAGTTGACATGGCCAAGGCATACGGTAAACTAAGAGATAGGACTCAAACCCGGGACTTGGGATTCCCAGTCGTATGCTCTAATGGCCATGGCCATTGCTTCCCACTGGTGCTCTCTCAGACTCTTTGTACTTGTCATTTGTCTCAGTGAAGGTGACCTGGGACCAACCACTCTGTTTCCTAGGGGAGGCCGCCATTCCCTAGTCTAGTTTCTGGACCTATCATCTGAATGGCCCAGCACGTGGCAGCCATTCCCATGAGCCAGTTACATGGCGGTCAATTCCATTGCTGTTGAATATGGCGTGGCTTCCTGGCTGCCTGGTTACAGAGAGAACCTGGGAGAAGGCCCAGGGTAGAAGGAAGCCTGACAGAGACCAAAAAAATCTCTTGTATACCTGAGCCTTGCTTTTTTGTTATCTGACTACTGGGGTTGAGAAACCTCATGGCTATGTCAAGTTGTCAGGTTCATTACTACATGACCTGAGGCAGCTAATTAGGCATGAGAATCGCAGAGTGAGCAGGAGGAGGAGCCTGACCTGGAGCTTCCCCTCCACTAGCACGCTCCGCCAGGAAAGACCGGCTCTCCCCGCAGCAGCCGCCTTGGCCATCAGCCTTTGCTCTGTTTTTTCTGGATTTATGTATTGATCTTCCTTTATTTATCATTCACCCTTTGTCCTTTTTGCAGAAACAGGACATCAAATACTTGCTTTTCTCGATTTGCCCACTGTAGGCACTTGGGTGCAGAGGCAGAATTTTAACCTCATCTTCCCGATTTTGTGTCTGTATGTGTGAGTATTTGTTCTTGTATTGCCTCTTGTATCTTGGTGGAATGAATTATCATCCAGAATCTGGGCTCTCGGAGAGATCCCTGGAGGCCAACTGCCCTGGCCTCTGCCTCTGGGCAGGTCTATATCTGAACGGAGCCAAAGGGCTCCTGACTATCCTTGGGGGCATCTAGAGGGGTGGAAGAGAAACCGAGTGAGTGGGGCTCCAGGCGCTGGGCAGCTGCGTTCACTTGAAGCACCTGTTTCACATATTGAGACTTTGAGTAATGTTCCACTGGTTAAAAATGCTTTGCTCTTGAGAGTAAAACGTTGAAATTACTGGTCTGTGCCACCTGGGTGGGACTCATGTTCTCCTTAGAAAGAATTTCAGAAATGAAATTTAAGTCCATTCTGTGTGCTTTTCTAGATTGTTTAGGGAATGCTAATTTGGGAGAGAGGCAGGTCAGAGTGACTCTGAAGACACTGGAAGTAGGATTTATTTCTTTGGAACTCAGCAGGTATTCCTAGAGTACCTGCCTCGCCACAGGTGTGGAGTTTCCCAACTCCAGGATGGTGCCATTTGGAGTTGAGCAATGTAATAGCCTCATGTAACCCTCTGCATAACATCGCACTACACAGGGGTGCAGGGGATGAGACAGAGAAACTTCAGATCTCCTGCCCCAGAGTGAATTATGGTCTGTTTAAAGACAGAGCCCTCCATTGTTGAGGTTTGAAGGGAGACATCACATAGCACTTTCTTTCCTTGCCTGTGATCAGAAGCAATTGAGAGAGATTCAGGAATCAGGCAAATGGAGGTTAAAATTCCCCTTTATGACCAGTGAAGCTGATCCTGGAGAATGTAGTTTATGTCTGTGGGCAAGTAAGGCTTCTAACAGTGAATCCTAGAATCAGACAGACTTCCGCACCCAACACAGGTGCGGAACCACAGGCTTCTCCTCCTATCGGTCATCCCCCTGCCCTTTTGACTTATCCGCTAACATCTATAGAATGGGGAAGCAGAGCAGGGTGTGGATTCATCGCTAAGAAAGCAGAGGAAGAGAAGTGGTTGAGCTACACATATCTAATTCTTGACTCCCGAAATACCAATCCAGGGAAAAGACCCGAGAGTTCCTTTGAAATCTGTCTCTCCACTCGGATACCCCAGATCAGGCAGTAGGAGGTTCCCTCCCTCAACAAGCCCAACTGATCAGCCAGAGACACGCTCTAAGGCCATGCATCGTGACTATATGAATTTTTGGTACTAGATTCATATTTATTTCCTGAAAAGAAATGATCAGAATAGCATGTGTTTAATCAGGGAACATTTCTGGAGGAAGCAACGGGCTCAGTTTGGTGGAGAGAAGCACACAGCTTTAAACAGATTGACCTGTACAAATTGACAGGGGCGGGGGAGTTCAAGATGAGTTCAAGATGAGTAAAATGAAAAGGTTTCCCACCACAACGAATACAGTAGGCTCTCGTGATCTGGGAGATGTAGGGTAACGTCATCAATCCCAGGGGTCATAAAGGGAATATCAAGATTAGATGGCACAGTCACAACTGGAAAAGTTCACAGGCCTGGGGCCCAGCTGATACAGTGCAGGTGGCAGCTGGGAAGGTTATGGTTCCAGGGATTCCAGCAAGATGAGGCTCCTAGGGTTAGACCTCATGAGTGGGGGTGGGGGGGCTCTCCTCTGATTCCTTACTGGTTGATAAATGAACAGTGTTTTCTGGTTTACCATCTGAAAAAAAATTGGTTAAGTTTTTTTTTTTTTCCTTAAGAGCAGAAAGGAAATGGTTTTTTGGTTTGTTTGCTTTTGGTCTTACAAGCTAGGATATAAGGGAGAGCTGTGGGTATGTAGGCTCCATTGGTGTGACGCTTTATTTTGAGTTTTCTGTTGCTTAATTGAAAGTGGTTTAAAATCCCACAGGTTCTGAGCAGGGAACTGGGAGGAATAGTAACACAGACCTTTCAAAAACAGTAGGTGATTCAAAGGCCATATTCTTCTTGATTTTGGAGTGCTACGTGTGATTTTGTATGGTAGATTTTTCTTTCAAAACATGTTTTTCTTAGGGTGACATTATAACCTGTTTGTCTTCTAAGAACACCCAGAAACTGGCAGCTGAAAATTATGGAACAGGAAAATCGACAGAGGGTGAAAGTTAACTCTGGGTGAATGTGTAGGTAATGAAGACTTAAGGAGAATACGTTCCCATCTGATCGATTTGCTGCCTGTTTGACTATATATTTTATGGTTATTTATGCTTCCGTATGAATAAGTGGTATAGCCAGATCTGTAAGCTGGTTCTTGTTAAGTTGGATTGGCTAACCCTGATGTCAGTCAGAGATGTCTGTCTGTGCATGTCGTAGTAGAGTATAGAGTTTTCTGTGATTGCCCACAGAGACACCCAGAGGTACCTCTTGGGGATTTATTTCCATCTCCCAAGATTCAGTGAGTTGTTTGCTTGCTATCTTAAAATAAAATAATAGATGTAAAATGCCGAACACGGTGCCTGGTATGTAGAAAGCTTCTCTAATTCTTCCTCCTCCTCCTCCTCCTCCTCCTCTTCTTCTTCTTCTTCTTCTTCTTCTTATTTTTTAAAGGATTTTATTTATTTATTTGACACAGAGAAAGAGAGAGAGAGCGCGTGTGCACAAACGGGAGTGGCAGAGACAGAGGGAGAAGCAGGCTCCCTGCTTAGCAGGAAGCCTGCCAGGGGCTCGATCCCAGGACTCTGGGATTGTGACTTGAGCGGAAGGCAGATGCTTAACCGACTGAGCCACCCAGGTGCCCCAGGAAGCTTGTCTAATTCTTAACAGGGAGAAATACTTACTGTTTTTTAACTTGAAAATGGTTATAAAATAGCATGTAAAGTATTATCCCAGTTCTGGAAAATTCAGCAAATAGTTAAGTTCTTATATACCAGATGCTGTTTAAGGACCTGGGGTATGAGAACTAGATAGGGAAGAACTTGCCATTTCTTTGTGTCTCATTTAATTTTGCATCACAGAGTTGATTGGTGTGGCTTGCTAGGATGTCCTCTATAGATAGAAAACATTTGTTTCGCCTCATTCTTTTTTGGAAGCCAGACACTGACTTTGTATAGATATTTAGCCATAGATACCTGAGTGTGTGTCCTCTCTGAGAAGTTAGTTAGATGAGTCCTGCCCGCTTTCTCCTTGTGTGGATTAGGGCAGGGCTTTGGGAGAGCTCATTTATCCCGTTTTCACTCAGGAATAAGGATTGGAAGTTGAAACAGTGGTTGAGCTTCCTAAAGCACTAACGTAAATAGAGGCCAAAGCCACCTGGAAACCTCCCTTTTTGAGGGAGGCTTTGCTGGGAGAATGAGTGTGGTGGTTCTCTTCCTTCTTCAGCCTGTTGTCATCTGCCCCATTGCATTGGACCTTTTGGATTTTTATTTTGGGGGGAGGGACTTAGAAATATAGCTTTTGGCCCATGGTTGATTGAGCGTGTGGGTCAAATTGCTGGATGCCCAAACTGGATTTTGACACCAGGGTCCTTTAGCAATGGAAATTTGAGTTCGCAGTGGTCTGCTGGCCATGGTTGGCAATGCCCATCCTGGTCCCTACTTTTTACTTGTCTACACTGCATGGTTTAAGGTAAGTATTTAGGTTTCTGTACCTTAGTGACTTCCATAAGATCAGGAGGGATTTTCAACCCATTTTCTAATCATTTTTCGAGGGTTAAGAGATGGACACTTACAAAATATTTGAACCGAAGAAAATCCCTGCCAAATAGTCACTGTGAAAGTTTTTTTATCCCAGCAAGAAGAGGAATTCATGGTATGATATCCTAGCACCTAAAGGAATGAAACCATTTTAAAATGAATTAATATTTGTACCTATTCATTCCCAAGTCTTTATTCCAGAGCCCCTCACATGAGAATGCAAATTACTGACCAACCTTCTGATATTTCTTTCAGGGACACCTGTGTGGTTCTTTGTGAAAATTGCTCCAATTCGAAATGAACAGGATAAAGTGGTTTTATTTCTTTGCACTTTCAGTGACATAACAGCTTTCAAACAGCCAATTGAGGATGATTCATGTAAAGGTTTGTAATTCTGATTTGTACAAATACATTTATGCTTTTTTTTTTTATCCTGTGGTGTGACTCCATTCCAGAGAATTTGAGGTTGCCAAGGCAATCTCTGCACAAAGATCAAGATTTAAACTTTAATTTGTGTGGGGTAAAGCATTGTATCCTTCTGGAATGTATTAAGGGGGAGAAGGGGGGGGAAAGCTTTGTTGAGGAAAGCATTTGAATCAATTGTATACCTTTTTAGATTAACCCTTTCCAGTAACAATTAGACAGCAGAAGGCAGTTGGGCACCTCTGGTATCAGCAGAATCTTTTCCCGGTGTCCCCGTGACAGGTGCTGGTCAGCCAAATGAGGCAGTCCATGGCCACATTCATCTTATCTGTATGTAAACTTTGTTAGATTTGACTGAGTTCTTGCATTGCAAGATTGTTCAAGTAGATTTTAACACATCTCTACCTCTGTGGTTGATTGAGTGAAGTCTATGGCTGGTGAATTCATTGGAAACGTGGTATTAATGAGGCCAGGGTCTTGAGTGACATTTCCACATGGGTCATTTCATCAGCTTGTGACTACAGATTGTAATACTCACTTCAGCCTATCATGTGCACGAATTCTTTGGATAACACTGGGGGCCAAGGAAGGCAAGGGCTCAGGATTTCTAGAACAATGGTACTCTTGAAGAGCTCAGGCTCATCAGATGTACAAAAGATGGCATGTTATTCCCAGAGGTTTGGGGTTCAGGGGTGTCACAATGCTCTGTTCCATCCCTCTTCCACAGCGTGCATGCAAGGTAACCAAGAGGCCCTAGCTTTTTTTAATTGCAGTCCTTCTTGGCTCTGTGGTTGATCTTCCAGCTCTCTCTCTCGGAGAACTCTGCTCCTTGCGGTTTCCCGAGATGTAGCAGACAGATGTGAGTGGAGTCCAGGGAGAAGTCCAATTGGGGAGTATAATTCTTGATGTGACAAAATTGTGATTGTTAAATGTGCCTCCTAGGAGGAAATGAAAAGCATTATGGGGATGCTCTCTTGGGCTGTGTCTCTAGCATATTTGGAGGCTCACATTTATAAAGTTCAGAGCACAGTGCTGTGTATACCAGTCCCGTATTTTTTTTTTTTTTAACTATCTGATAACTCAGTAAATCAATTTCAGCCTGCCTTTTGGTTTCAAGGCGACAGCAGATGTAAAGTTTCTCAGCTGGCGCCTCTGCCTCCTGCAGTCTCCTCTTTTTCCACAGGTTCGTGATTCCCTGATTTCTTCTTGGTTTCCAACTTGAGGATTTCTCAGTGCATGGAGTGATTCCTTAGTGATAGACTCATGATTAAGTGTCATCCTGCTACCCTCTAGAAAGGCCGTTCGCTTTTTTAACTGAATAAACTCATAAAATATTAAAGGCAGTCAGATATTTTGACTTTGTTTTTATAAGTTTTGTCTTAAAACTGTAAAGAGTCAGAATGTTGGCTGAGTCAGACTGTTTGCCTCTCGCTACTGCTGGCACGGTTTTGGGTGACATGCAAGTATTGTTTAGTAGGAAAGACGTACTCAACAGAGAGCGCTCCCCGCCCGCCACCTAGGTGTCTGCGCTCGGCTCTCATGAAACGTAAAAGAGGAGATCAAACTGATGCAGTGAGAGTCGCCTCGGTTTATTTTCCAGGAAGAAAGAAATGCTCTACTTCACTGAACCTGACTCGATGCATTTCTTTGCTGATGAGAGTTTTGGTACACACACACACACGCACGCACATGCACACACACACACATGCACGCACACTCACATGCACACTTCAGTGCTCCCTGGAGCGATCACGCTTAATGCCTTCTCCAAGACACGGCGTTAGAAGCCTGTCCATTTCCAGTGCCACGGTAGATATGCTTGGACCCTCCCTCTTGTTATGTCACTGTGCCCCTGGCCTCCTTTGAGCTGGTACTCTTCTGAGGACAAGGTTAAATTTTATGAGTCTTTTTATGGTGGAAGAGCATGATAGCCGTCCAGACCTTGTTAGTTGTCTATAAACTGCAGCTCTGGCTGCAAGGATCTAATCTAGGAAGATGTGTTGCCATGTGGCTGGCTTGTTCTCCTGACTTGACATTTCTTCTTGGATGTGCTCTCCCATTGGGAGCTTCTGGCAGATTCCAGCTGGGTTTTCAGTACAGCACCTCTGTCAGCAGTAAGTCTTAAGAGCCTTGCTGACCCAGCCTTGTTTAGAGTTCACTTTTGAGCGGGAAGGGGGGGTGGTTTATCCAGAACCCCAGAAACGCCTGGATAATTGCCCTTTGGCATAGCCGCGCAAGATGTTTCCCACCGTCGCATTCGTCCTTTGTTTCAGTCAGTTGTGCTCAGACTGTCTTTCAGATGGCACTGTGTTCCTTGATCATGCAGGGCCTAACTCTGGGGCTAGGGGCTGGGCTAAGTGCATCCAGCAGCGGTAGGATGGTGCCTCACATTTTTCCACGAACAACGCATAAAGTGGTAAACACATGGGATAGTCTGCTGTGGGCTAGTTCAGCGTCGGACACAAAGTAACTCCCTTTTGGCAGGTGATTGGGCTGCTCTGAGGCCCCTCTTTTATTTAATGTATCAGTTCTCAAGCTCCTTGTGATGAATGACCCAGGCCCCTGACCTCCTCAACTTTTCTTTTCTGTCCATCTTTCGACTGCTTCCCTTGCTCTTTGACAAAAAGTGTCCACAAATGATGTGGGCCAGGAAATGCAAGTCAAGCTAGGTTTGCTGTTTGGTAGCAGGGGTGTGGGTGTGTGTGTGTGTGTGTGTATTTGAAGTTGGAATGAACGAGTAGATGGGAATTCTTGGCTGAAATGAGAATCTGTGATGTTTCAGGAGTTTCATTTGTTTCTAATCTCTTACTGTTCTAGTTTTTTAAAATGTAAATTCAATTAATTAGCATATAATGTATTGTTAGTTTCAGAGGTAGAGGTCAGTGATTTATCCGTCTTATATAACACCCAGTGCTCATTACATCACCTGCCCTCCTTAATGTCCATCACCCAGCTACTCCCTCCCCTCACCCTCCTCCCCTCCAGCAGCCCTCTATTTGTTTCCTATGATTAAGACTCTCTTATGGTTTATCTCCCTCTCTGATTTTGTCTTGTTTTATTTTTTCCTCTCTTCCCCTGTGATCCTGTTTTCGTTTCTTAAATTCCACATATGAGTGAGATCATATGATAATTGTCTTTCTCTGATTGACTTATTTCGCTTTCTTACTTATCTGTTATTACGGATAATTAGTAGTGGCTGCAGGATAGTTTTCTTGGTCCTGTTCTCCCTTTTGAGCTAGGCGGCTTGGGCACATGGGTAGAGAAGAATTAGATGATAAGGTTCAGAGTTTTCTCTCTAGATTGTTTCCTAAAGGATGAGTATGAGTCATCCCTCTGGTTTTGTCTCTTTCCCCACCAAATAATCTCACACTAAAGGAGTGAATTCATTTTTAAAGACCCACGTATTACTTCTACACAGTAGACTTGAGCCAGATTCAGATCGCAAAAGGAATGTAAAACTTCAGAGGAGACTTTTAAAGGCCGAAGGTTGAGAATGTGCAGGGATGAGGGCCCTGGCAAGCTGTTACAACTGCAGACCTTTCCCCACTTGTCTCCCTGTGCGATATTTGCGAGGCACTCTTGAAAAAGAAACTGGGCGTGGATACAAGCCACAGGTCCCCTCGACCCCTCTGATACCAACATTTTATCCGTCTGCCCTTAGGGTGATGGAAAGGTGATGATTTAGTGACTGCTCCGTGAAGAAGCCACCCTAGACTTGTGGTTATTTCTACACTGACAGGGAAAAGATCCAGGGAGGAGGACTTGAGGACGCTTATTAGGCAGTGTCCACACTGACTGTCCATCTTGGTCCCTGGTGTCCTTTATTCTCTTGCGTACGTTGGATTATAGCACCAGCTCCTCTAAGAGAATCTATGACTCTGCAGATTAGGACAAGCCTGGGCTCACAGCCTCCCCACCGAGGTCAGGACCCCTTACAGCCATCCTCTGCCACTTCTACTCAAAGCGACTTGGCATGCGGGCCTGTAGGTCTGTCTTTTCTCCTATCCCTGGACTTAACTTATCCTTGGAGGAGCTGGAATTTCATCTCATCCCAGAATCCTCTCTTCTGGCCTAAGGAGGATATAGGGCTGTGTGGGCTAACACAGCCTAGTGGGGGGCTCACCCCTGTTGAAACCAGCACCCTTTGTGTGGTCAAGGGAGGGAGCAGCGATTGTCCTTACTGAGGATGGAGAAAGGATCCAGTGAGTACTTTTTAGCCAACTGCTGGATTGCACGCTGTGTTTCCTTCCTTCTGGCCTTCTTCTGTTTTCATGCCTCCCCTTCCCTTCCTGCCACCCCCTCGCACCCCAAAGACACCCAGTACGTATGTGTGCTGGACAGATAGAAGTCTGCCTAAGGCCGGGGGAAGTATACAATGAGGGGGTGGGCAGTTCTGTTCGTGGTCGGGCAGTATCCGGAAAGGGCTCCCTTGAAGGATGAGCTGCCTTATCTTCCTTGTGGAAAAGATCCACGGTGCGTCCCCTAAGGAAGATCACCCTGACCTAGGTTCTCATTGGGTTCTGTCCTCCTTTCTGGCCTTTTGGACAACAGGAGATTCGTTGTTCCCAGGAGGGTTTCTCCTGATGGCTCTGGTCCAAATTGTACCTATTATGTTCCGTCACATGCATTTGTTTCTCTTACGTGTTTTTAATCTCGTTGCGTGGCTGACACCCCAGTCCCCCAAACCAGGAACGCAGAGACCGCCTGGGATGCCTCTTCTCTCCTTCTGCAGCTGTTGCTCACCTACCTTGGTAGCTGTTCTCAAGGTCCCCTTGGGGCCTGGCCCAGGCCCCACTATCGTCCAGGCGCTCAGGACCCCTTGCCTGGGGTCCTGACTGGCCTTTTATCTGTCAAGCTTGTTTTATAAAGCCTACCATGCACATTCCCATTCTGTCTTTCTAAAGTGAAATCGGTGTGTTTCCCCCCCACCCCACCCCCCAATTTAAACTCCCCCCTGCTTCCCCATGGGTTTCAGGATGAAGGTCACATTTCTGAACTTGCTATCTCGGTTCTTACCACTGAAGTTCTTCTCCATCTGGCCCCTGGCATCCACTTTAACATCACTTCAGGCCACGGTCTGCATCCTCCTCCCCTCTACCAGCTGTGCCTCCTTCAGCCAGCCATTTAGGGTATCTTACTCCTCGCTGACATATTACCCTATTTTATGATTTTTGCCTTTGTAGGAGCTCTTCCTTCTGTGTGCATTGTCTATCTTTTCCTTCTTGTGTTTTTAATTCCTACTCATCTTTCAGAATTTTGCTCTAGGGTCACCTCTTCTGGGAAGCCCTCCCTGACGCCCTAGCCTGGATTTGCTATGCCTTCTCTGGACGGTCTTGACCATAGCATCCTATACTCATGTCTGTCCCAGAGGTTAGCTTACCATATCGTGGCTTTTAAAATTTATCTGTCTTGCCTACTGGGGTGCATGCTCTTTGGAGCCAGAGTCCATATTTTATTGATCTTAGTATCTCCAGTACCTTAGCACTATGCCTGGCATGTAGTAATTATGTTTACAGACTTAATACATGAATGAATGATGTTTTTTCATCTGGCCAGGCAATGATTCCTATTAGAAAGTATCTGTAGTTCAGAAAGGAAAAGACGGGGTGGAACTTGGAAGAGAACCTTTTCCGTTCCTTTAGAACAGGCAGAGCCTGGCCTTCCTGGTAAGGTGTGATGGAGAATTGTACTGTCTGTCCATTTCCCTGTCCAACAGCCATTCATCATCCCATGCCTTCCGCTCAGGCAGCTAAGAGCCGGCTCCTTGGATAGCCACGTTCTTGGAAAGGTTTCAGGGCTAGCCCAGAGAGCAAGAGGCTAGCCTGAGCCTGGGGAAATGCCCAGAGGTCCAGGGATCTTTTCTTTTCTTTTCTTTTTTCTTTTTCTTTTTTTTAAGATTTTATTTATTTATCCGACAGAGAGAGAGAGAGAGACATCCAGCGAGAGAGGGAACACAAGCAGGGGGAGTGGGAGAGGAAGAAGCAGGCTCCCAGCGGAGCAGGGAGCCCAATGCGGTGCTCGATCCCAGGACTCTGGCATCACGCCCTGAGCTGAAGGCAGACGCTTAACGACTGAGCCACCCAGGCGCCCCAGGGATCTTTCTTTTCATCCCTTGTGCTAGATCAGCGTATGGACCAGGACCCTGAGCTCCCTGCCAGGCAGGATCTGGGGTATCTGTCCTGCCACCTCCTTATCATTTGTCTCAGAGTGTGGGTCATGGTGGTGGTATAGTGATGGTAGCAGAGGGGTGGGTTGGATCAGGGGGTTGCCGAGCCCTTGTTGACGTTTCCACGCACAGTTATGTTTTACCTGATTGAAAAATACACTTTATGTTCTTGAAAAGCTTTATAGAATTCAATTCCAGTTTTGTTTCAGGCTGAAAGAGAACCTCACTCAGAAAGAGACTTTAAAAAAATCCAAGTTTGGTACTAGGCTCTTTGGGATTCTTGTTATTTGGGGAACCTGTCACCAACTGTCCTTCCCCCATCCCAGAGCAGACTAAAATATGCCCATGCTTTCCCCCCACCTACCTGGGATTAGATTCATTTCTTACTCCTCTGGCTTTGGAGACTGTAATGCGTGGGCTGGCCATTTCACTAGCGTGTCCTTGCCATCCCTGGAACCAGCTCAGCCTCTACTAGATCTGACTGTGTGGGGGTTCGGAGCAGCCTGAGCCCAGTCACAAAGTCAGAGAAATGTCTTGACTGACTGGTATTATCTGACAGGAAAGCTTGGGTCAGAGTAGACAGATCAGGGTTCTGGACTCTTTATAGTTGTCTAGGTACTCTGTGCCTCAGTTTCCCCATTTGTAAAACAGTCCTGAAACCTACCTATGTCACAAAGCCAATTGATGAGGACAGAGTGAAAGTGCAGGGAAAAGTAAATTGCTACACAAATTTGAGTGTGTCGAGATGCTTTTCTGAGCAGCAAGTCTGGGTTGGGAGGAATGCAGAGTGACTCTTGGGAGCCCAGGAGGACAATGGGTTTGTGTGCTTCCAACAGTGTGACTGGTGGTGTGAATGTCCATGACCTGCAGGACGTGGTTGAAACTGTCTTTTCTCTCCTCTGCCCGCTCCAGGCTGGGGGAAGTTTGCTCGGCTGACCAGAGCGCTGACGAGCAGCAGGGGCGTCCTGCAGCAGCTGGCTCCCAGCGTGCAGAAAGGCGAGAATGTCCACAAGCACTCCCGCCTGGCTGAGGTAAGGGCGGGGGCTAGCTCTTCTTAAACCTCACTTCCTTGGGGTCCGTGGGCTAAGAAAATGGTACAAAGCAAGTGTGTGGTTTGGAAGGGACCTTCAGGACCCTCAGACTCGTGTCTTGCCTGGGCTACACACCATGATGTGTGACTTGGGGAAAGTGACCCAACTCCTTTCAGCTTTGTACTTCCCTCTGTAAGAGGAGACCGCGAACAGCTCTCTTCCATCTTATTGAGGTTACAGGTGTCAATTCACTTTCTTGAGGGAGTGCTATATACATGAAAGGGTTTTTACTTATAAACCTTAAATAATTTCATTATTTAATTAATACCTATTATCAGAGGAAAAAAAGATAATAGGAAACAAGCAAAAGTCACCTGTAATCCCACTAACCCGATGGCTTTGTTATAATTTTTGTATGCATTCCTTAACTCTTTTTATTAAGTGTAGCCTGTTTCCTAAAGCCTAATGAATACATTTTTTCATAGTTAATATTTATGAAGTTCAAATGTATCTAAGAATCAATGTGTATATTTAATGTGGCTGTGTTACCTTCTCTTCACCTTACATCATCATGAACATCTGTCTAGGTTAATAAATGTACTCGAAATTATTGCTGTTCTGATAACCTTTGTCGTAAGGAAAACCTGTGGCCGTGGTATTCTCCCTGTTGCTGGGACAAACGAGAGGCTGGGAAGCCTGGACAAGGTGGTTCACTAGGCTTCATGCACCCCAATTACTCTTACCGTTTTTGGTGGTTCTGCATCCAAATCATGTATTATCTGCCTTCCATGGTGCCTGGCCTTCATTTTTTCAACTCAGCCCGGGTGGACCAGTGAAGAGTGCCACCCCTTGCCCACAGCAAACTTCCACCTTACCCAGAGATGACAATGTAAGCTGTCTGTCTGCCGGCTCATGGGCACTCAGTGCTTGACCCTTGCTCAGATGATGGGGTCCTTTCTGGCCTGACTCGTGGCTCCTGGAATCCTAAGAGAGGAACAGCCAGCACAGTGCAGCTCACATTCAGTGCCCGAATGTCAGATGAGTTCACTACAGACGATCTCCTCGTGGCGTCCGAAAGCTTCTGCCAACAGTGGGGATGGGAGCAGTCACCTATGTCACGTTAGAGAAGGAAAGGCACTTGGAAGCATAGCTTTTGGTCCTGATGTGGGCTCAGTATATTGTAGAAAGAAAACTAAAGGAGACCTTTTGGCGTACAGCCTGCACTTTCCCTGTGCCTGCTGCCGCTTTTGGTTAATAAAGCAGCCTCCTTTGCTGCTGCTATCTGCCTCGCTTCCTCTTACTCAAGCCACATTCCTGGTATGCAGCTCCTGTACACCAGGCTCGCTCTTCTCTCAGACGTCTGGTGTGGCGGCTCCTTCACCAGCCCTGAGTCTGTGCTCAAATGTCAGTTTCTCCGGGGGGCTACCTGCATCAGTCAGAGTTCTTCGAGAGAAACAGAACCACAGGGATATTTATATATTCAAAGATTTATTGCAAGGAATTGGTTTATGTGATTGTGCGGGCTGGCGAGGTGAGTCCAAAATTCATAGGTCAGCTTGGCCAACTGGAAACTCATGGAAGAATCTGATGCCAAAGTCCATAGTGGTATTCCTTCTTCCTCAGTTTTGCTCTTAAGGCCTTTCAACTGATTAGATGGGGCCAACCCAGGTTATAGAGTATAATCTGCTCTCCTGAAAGTCAGCCCAGTGTAGATGTTAGTCACATCTACAAAGTTCCTTCACAGGAATGCTCAGATCAGTGTCTGATTGAGTAACTGGGTGCCATGGCCTAGCCAGGTTGACACATAAAACCAACCTTACAGTTCAGCCCTGTCAGCCTGTCACACACATGTACTTAAACCACACTTACTCTCCAAATAAAGACTGTAACAGAGTCATACTTCCACCTAACATGATCCAATTATCGTGCATATAACCAAAAATGGACCAACTCTTCCCACAGAAGAGGGTGCAAAATCCTTGGGTGATGTTCACTCTTCCCCTTGATATTCTGTGAAATACTGAGATGTAAATTATTATTAATACATCTTATGTTTGGGGGCGCCTGGGTGGCCCAGTCATTAAGCATCTGCCTTCAGCTCAGGGCGTGATCCCAGAGTACTGGGATCGAGCCCCACATCAGGCTCCTCTGCTGGGAGCCTGCTTCTTCCTCTCCCACTCCCCCTGCTTGTGTTCCCTCTTGCTGGCTGTCTCTCTCTCCGTCAAATAAATAAATAAAATATTTAAAAAAAAGTACATCTTATGTTTGATAAGGGGATAAGAGAGGGAAGAAAATAAAGTATTTGCTTAATATATATATGCATACATGTATATGTATATATATATATATATATATACACACACACAGACATTCGTAAGAAAATAAAAATACTCATACCTCCCTATTCTCTCCTGCTCTTTTTCTCCACTTAGTACCTTCTAATGTACTATCCACCTTATTTATTTCTTCTGTTTGTTGTTCATTGACACATCCCAAGCACTTAAAACAGTGTCTGGCACATAGTAGATGCTTATCAGTAGTGTTTCTTTCTTTCTTTCTTTCTTTCTTTCTTTCTTTCTTTCTTTCTTTCTTTCTTCTTTTCTTTTCCTTTCCTTTTCTTTTCTTTTCTTTTCTTTTCTTTTCTTTTCTTTTCTTTTCTTTTCTTTTCTTTTCTTTCCTGATTGAACAGATGAAAGAAAGGAAGTGATGTTAGTGCTTTTGTTGACCTCCTCTGACATAAGTAGTTGCTCATTGATTGGCAATATGAGGCAGACATATGGGTCCCATCCCAGGGACTAGTTAGCCTGGCTAGAGGCTTATGGATTTTACTGATCTTTTCAAAGAACCAGATTCTGATTTTGTTGATTTTCTCAAAGGGTTTTCTGTTTCCAATTTCATTGATTTCTGCTCTAATTTTTATTATTTGTTTTCTCCTACTTTGGATTTAATTTGCTCTTCTTTTTTTTAGTTTCCTAAGAAGGAAACTAAGATTATTGATTTTTGATCTTTCTTCTTTTCTTATATATGCATTCAATGCTATAAATCTTCCTCTAAGCACTGCTTTCACTGGATCCCACAAATGTGCATAAATTCTGTGTTCCTTTTCATTTAGTTTTAAAATATTTTAAAATTAAAAAAAATATTTTAAAATTTCTCTTGAGATTTCTTCTTTGATCCCATGTGTTATTTAGAAGTGTGTTTCATCTCCGAGCATTCTGGGATTTTATAGCTACCTTTCTGTTATTGATTTCTAGTTTTAATTCCACTGTGATCTGAGAGCAGACGTCGTATGATTTCTGTTCTTTTACGTTTGTTCAGGTGTGTTTCATGGCCCAGAATGTGGTCTCTCTTGCTGAATGCTGAAGTGAGCTTGGGAAGAACATGTGCTCTGCTGTGGTTGGATAAAGTGGTCTACAGATCATCAGTCAGATCCAGTTGGTTGATTGTGGTGTTGAGTTCAGCCATGTCCTCAGTGATTTTCTGCTT
Source organism: Ursus maritimus (assembly GCF_017311325.1). Classification (NCBI taxonomy): domain Eukaryota; kingdom Metazoa; phylum Chordata; class Mammalia; order Carnivora; family Ursidae; genus Ursus; species Ursus maritimus. Next base: position 93,303,688 of record NW_024424452.1, read on the forward strand.
CCTGGGTCTGCCCATTTCTCATAAAGGATTGTTGAAGTCACCAACTTGATAGTGGATTCATCTATTTCTCCTTGCGGTTCTCTCAGCTCTTGGCCCACATATGTTGATGCTCTGTTGTTAGGCACATACAGATTAAGGGTTGTTACATCTTCTTGAAAAATTGACCCCTTTGTCATCGTGTAATATCCTTCTTTACCCCTGCTAATTTTTCTTGCCCTGAAATCTGGTCTGCCAGAAATTAATATAGCTACTTCTGCTTTCTTTTGAGTGTTAGCATGGTATATCTTTCTTCATCCTTTTATATAATCTATCTGTGCCTTTATATGTAAAGTGGGTTTCTTATGGACAGCATATAATCGGATCTTATTTTTTGATCCGTTTTGACAATCTCTGTCTTAATTGCATATTTAATGTTTGACTATTGATGTTTAAAGTGATTACTGATGTAGTTGGATTAATAGCTGGCACATTTGTTACTGTTTTCTATTTTTTGTCCTTGTTCTTTGTTCCTATATTGTTTCCACTTTTTCTGTTTTTTTCGGTTTTAATTAAGTGTCATATATGATTCTCTTTTCTCTCCTTTCTTAGCATTATCAATTATACTTCTTTTTTTACTTTTTTAAGTGGTTGCCCAAGAGTTTTCAATATATATTTACAACTAATCTGAGTCTACTTTGAAATAACACTGTACTGCCTCATGGATAGTGCAACTACCTTATGTAATAACAAAAATAATTCTAATTCTTTTTTTTTTAATGATTTTTTATTATATTATGTTAGTCACCATACAGTACATCCCCGGTTTCCAATGTAAGGCTCGATGATTCATTAGTTGTGTATAACACCCAGTGCACCATGCAATACGTGCCCTCCTTACTACCCATCACTGGTCTATCCCATTCCCCCACCCCCCTCCCCTCTGAGGCCCTCAGTTTGTTTCTCAGAGTCCATAGTCTCTCATGTTTCATTCCCCCTTCTGATTACCCCCCCCTTTCTTTATCCCTTTCTTCCCCTACTGATCATCCTAGTTCTTATGTTCCATAGATGAGAGAAATCATATGATAGTTGTCTTTCTCTGCTTGACTTATTTCACTTAGCATTATCTCCTCCAGTGCCGTCCATGTTGTAGCAAATGTTGAGAACTCGTTCTTTCTGATAGCTGAGTAATATTCCATTGTATATATGGACCACAACTTCTTAATCCAGTCATCTGTTGAAGGGCATCTCGGCTCCTTCCACGATTTAGCTATTGTGGACATTGCTGCTATGAACATTGAGGTGCATATGGCCTTTCTCTTCACTACGTCTGTATCTTTGGGGTAAACACCCAGTAGTGCAATGGCTGGATCATAGGGTAGCTCAATTTTTAACTTTTTAAGGGACCTCCACACTGTTTTCCAGAGTGGCTGTACCAACTTGCATTCCCACCAACAATGTAGGAGGGATCCCCTTTCTCCACATCCTCTCCAACAATTGTTGTTTCTTGCCTTGTCTATTTTTGCCATTCTAACTGGCGTAAGGTGGTATCTCAGTGTGGTTTTGATTTGAATTTCCTTGATGGCTAATGATTTTGAACATTTTTTCATGTGTCTGTTAGCCATTTGTATGTCTTCATTGGAAAAGTGTCTGTTCATATCTTCTGCCCATTTTTTGATTTGTTTATTTGTTTCTCGGGTATTGAGTTTGAGAAGTTCTTTGTAGATCTTGGATACCAGTCCTTTATCTGTAGTGTCATTTGCAAATATATTCTCCCATTCCGTGGGCTGCCTCTTAGTTTTTCTGACTGTTTCCTTGGCTGTGCAGAAACTTTTAATCTTGATGAAGTCCCATAAATTCATTTTATCTTTTGTTTCTCTTGCCTTTGGGGATGTGTCATGAAAAAGGTTGCTTTGGCCGATGTCGTAGAGGTTGCTGCCTATGTTCTCCTCTAGAATTTTGATGGATTCCTGTCTCACATCGAGGTCTTTCATCCATTTGGAGTTTATTTTTGTGTATGGTGTGAGATAGTGGTCAAGTTTCATTCTCTTGCATGTAGCTGTCCAATTTTCCCAGCACCATTTATTGAAGAGACTGTCTTTTTCCCACCGGATGTTTTTTCCTGCTTTATCAAATATTAGTTGCCCAAAGAGCCGAGGGTCCATTTCTGGGCTCTCTATTCTGTTCCATTGGTCTATGTGTCTGTTTTTGTGCCAGTACCATGCTGTCTTTGTGATCACAGCTTTGTAGTACAGCTCGAAATCCGGCATTGTGATGCCCCCAGCTTTGTTTTTCCTTTTCAACAGTTCCTTGGAGATTCGGGGCCTTTTCTGTTTCCATACAAATTTAAGGACTGTTTGTTCCAGTTCTTTGAAAAATGTCCTTGGTATTTTGATCGGGATAGCATTGAAAGTGTAGATTGCTCTGGGTAGCATGGACATTTTAACTATGTTAATTCTTGCGATTCATGAGCATGGAATATCTTTCCATCTTTTTATGTCTTCCTCAATGTCTTTTAAGAGTGATTTATAGTTTCTAGAATATAGGTCCTTTACGTCTCTGGTTAAGTTAATTCCAAGGTAACGTATGGTTTTTGGTGCTATTGTAAATGGGATGGATTCCCTAATTTCTCTTTCTTCGGTCTCGTTATTCGTGTATAGAAATGCAACTGATTTCTGAGCATTGATTTTGTATCCCGCCACGTTACTGAATTGCTCTATAACTTCTAATAGTTTGGGAGTGGCTTCTTTTGGGTTTTCCATATAGAGTATCATGTCATCTGCGAAGAGAGACATTTTGACTTCTTCTTTGCCGATTTGAATACCTTTGATCCCTTTTTGTTGTCTGATTGCTGTTGCAAGGACTTCTAGTACTATGTTGAATAATAGTGGCGAGAGTGGGCATCCTTGTCGAGTTCCTGATCTTAAGGGAAAGGCTTCCAGCTTTTCCCCATTGAGAATAATATTTGCAGTAGGCTTTTCATAGATGGCTTTTATGAGATTGAGAAATGTACCTTCTATTCCTACACTCTGAAGGGTTTTAATCAGGAAAGGATGCTGTATTTTGTCAAATGCTTTTTCAGCATCGATTGAGAGGATCATATGGTTCTTGAGTCTTTTCTTGTTGATATGATGTATCACGCTGATCGATTTGCGAATGTTGAACCACGCTTGCATCCCAGGTATGAATCCCACTTGGTCATGATGGATAATCCTTTTAATGTACTGTTGGATTCTATTAGCAAGTATCTTGTTGAGGATTTTGGCGTCCATATTCATTAGGGAAATCGGTCTGTAATTCTCCTTTTTGAGGGGGTCTTTGCCTGGTTTGGGGATCAAGGTAATATTGGCCTCATAGAATGAGTTTGGTAGCTTTCCTTCTGTTATGATGTATCACGCTAATAATCCTAATTCTTGATTCCTCCTTTCTGTTCCTTGTATCATTGCTGTCATTATCCATGAGCATAAGTAAGCATACATATCTATATATCTATATGTGTGTGTGTGTATATATATATATATATATACACAGAATTAAATACATTGTTGCTATTTTATTTTTGAACAAAGTTTTCCCTTTTATATCATTAAAGAATATGAAAAATAAAAGTTTTTATTTACCTTTACTTTTTCCTTCTCTGATGCTCTTTCTTTATGTAGATCTGAGTTTCTGACCTGTATTATCTTCCTTTTCTCTGAACAACTTCTTTTAACATTTCTTGCAAGGCAGTTCCACTGGCAACAAATTCCGTTAATTTTTTCAGAAAAAGTCATTATTTCTCCTTTACTACCTTTTTTTTAAAAGATTTTATTTATTTATTTGAGAGGGAGCGAGAGAGAAAGCACAAATGGGGGGAGGGGCAAAGAGAGAGGGAGAATCAGGCTCTCCGCTGAGCAGGGAGCCCCATGTGGGGCTTGATCCCTAGACCCTGAGATCATGACCTGAGCCAAAGGCAGACGCTTAACCAACTGAGCCACCCAGGCGCCCCTCCACTTTTGAAAGATAATTTCATGGGGTACAGAATTCTAGGCTGGTGTTTTTTCTTCTCTCAACTCTTTAAATATTTCAGTCTGCTCTCTTTTGTTTATGTTTCTGAGGAGAAGTTAGATGCAATTCTTATCTTGGCTCCTTATAAGTTAGGTGTTTTTTTCCTCTGGCTTCTTTCAAGATCTTTTCTTGACCTTTGATTTCCTGCCGTTTGGATAGGATATGCCTAGGTGTGTTTTGTTTACTTGTTTGTTTTGTGGGCCTGTATCCTGCTTGGTGGTCTGTGAACTTCCTGCACCTGGGACTTGGTGTGTGACATGAATTTGGGGGAAATTCCCGGTCATTATTGCTTCAAATATTTTTTCTGTTTCTTTCTTCCCCTCTGGTGTTCTCATTACACATATGTTACACCTTCTGCAGTTGTCCCACAGTCCCTGGATATTCTGTTGTATTTATTTATTTTGTTGGTCCTTTTGTTACTGGATTTCTATTCCTTTAGCACCCGCAGTTCTTGGTCACACTCCTTCAAAGAAGGAAGAGGAAGACCAGACAAAGAATGGTGGGCAACAAGGCAAAATTCATTGAGGAAGAGTACAATGCTCTCGAAGAGGAAGGGGACTGGAGAGGGTTGCTGTTGGAGTTTCTAAGTTTAGGGTTTGTTATGAGCTCTATTGCAGAACGAGCCTAAGCAACCAGGATGTGTTGTGCCAGTCAGGGCTTTGATCACGTATCTGTCTACCTATTAGATTCATGTCTACATGCTGATGGTCTTTTTGGGTTGACATCTGAGGGCTTTGGTCTTAGCTGCCCCTTGCTCATGATAGTGACAAATGCTCTGTGGCTAATTGTTTTATTTTAAGACGTTTTGCAGAAATCATTTCTGCAAAGGCTGCAAAATGGAATGCCAGTGTGGTCCTGTCTAAGCTGCAGAAAGAATGTTAGTGCTGTTCTGTCTTAGCTGTCCTGAGTCTATATTTTCTTGTTGGGGACCCTGGCCCTGTCTACCCAACTGTCCAACTAACTCCTAACACTTTCCTTTGCTTTTTGGTTTTGGAGGCTTCTGTCAACATATCCTCAAGCTCAGAGATTCTTTCCTCAGCTGTGTTCAGTCTGCTAATGAGCTCATCAAAGGCATTCTTCATATCTGTTACAGTGTTTTTGATCTCTAATGTTTCCTTTTGGTTCTTTCTTAGAAATTCCATCACTTTGCTTACATAACCCATCTGTTCTTGCATGTTACATTTTTCATTAGAGCCCTTCACATATTAATCATAGTTGTTTTAATTCCTGGTCTGATATTTCCAATGCCCCTGCCATGTCTGGGCCTGGTTCCGATGCTACTAGCTCTGTGTCTTCAGACTGTGTTTTTTGGCTCTTGGTATGCCTTGCAATGTTTTGAAAGCTGAACTTGATGTACTGGGTAAAAGGCTCATGGGTAAGTAGGCCCTTAATGGTGTGGGGGTGAAGGGTCAGGGAGAAGCAGCATTGTATAGTCCTATGATTAGCTGTTTTAGTGAGTTTATGCCCCTGGGATGTGAATTTCATGAATGCTCTGAGTATTTCCCCTACTTCGGCCAGACAAAATGTATAGAGGGGGCTAGAATTGGGTGTTTCCCTCCCCCCAGGTCAGGGAGGCACCACGAAACCCAACACATTAGGCTCTGATTATACAGTTTCTCCTGAGGGCAGGCCTTTCTGAAAGAGAACAGAATGCTCTGGTGTATTTCAATATAGTTACCTTTCTTCTCCTCTTCGAGAAGCAGGAGGGGATTTTTCTCTGATTTTCACTGTGAGGATCTGGTACGGCTCCTGGAGGTAAAACTCACCAAACTATGCCTGGCTCTCCCTGCACTTTGTAACTCTCAGACTTGGCCACACTGAGCCACCAGATATTTGCCGGTTATGGGGTAGGTTTTCCTATCCGGTACGGGTTCTTGTGGAAGCTTCGGCTCCTGGGTTTCTCCTGTGGCAGGTTGTCATTTTTTTTATTCACCTGCCTGCTTCTCTAGTTTTTGGTGCAGTGGTTTGCCCTGCAGTTCCACTTGTCTGATGGATCTAAGAATTGTCCATTTTCAGGGGCTGGTTCAGCTTTTCACTTGTTGTTAGGATGGTGACAATTTCCAAGCTCCTTACCTCCTGGACTGGAAACTGGAAGTTGAAACAGAGAAAACTCTGTGCCATAGCCTACAGCCGATTTCCTGCTCGGTTTTCTCACTGGTAGGTGCCACTGGCCAAATGTAGATTGAGTAAGAGTATGGATACCTCAGACCTCTCCCACTTCTAGGAAAAATTCGACACAATACACAAGTGGACTGGTAATAGTTTTCCTTTTAAATGGATTGCACTTCGTATTTTCAAGGCCCACGTATTTCCTTGTTAGACTGTTCTTTTTCCCTGAGCTCGGGCAATGTGGCTTTGGTCCTTGCTTTACTCCTCACGTCTCCCTCTTGGACTGATTGTGGGAAAGAAGGAGGCACACGTTTACTGTGTGCTAGGCTCTGTGCTTCTCATCTTTAATACTCCGGACAAGTCAGAGCAGTTTTACAGAGGGGGGAATGGGGCCATAGGGAGGGTCACTAACTTGTTCATGGTCACCCAGCAGGACATGGTAGGCTCTGGATTGAGAACCAGGTTTATGTGCCTTTAACTCAACCCGTTTCCCATTTGGGCCGGTTCCTTCTGTGCATTCTCTTCATCCCAGTCCTCTGCTATTACGCATCTCAGGGTTACCAGACCTTCTGGCTTTAGACCTGCTGGGGATCTGTGATCTCCCTCATCTCAGGATAGAGAACCAAGCCCATCTTGTCCGCTGTTCTTGAGCACCCTGTTGCCTTGACCTCCGTTTGGCGTGAGCATTTGTTCTTTTAGGGGGCCAGTTTATTTTCAGATTCTCCAAGTATCTTAGTGCATAAGTCAGGCTGGAGGACCCTTGTCAAGGGTTGAGTTCTGTGGGACGCAGACGCTGGGTAACATCTATGAAAGAAAACGGGGAAGAGGCAGCCCCTGGGCCGGGGGTGCATCAGACCACAGCGCAAATCCGAGGGCGGCTTTGCAGCGTGACGCGAGCTCTGCAGCAGAGAGGCCAGCTACAGGAGGCCGACATGGGCCAGAAGGGCCAGGCCGCTCAGCCACCGTCTTGCTCAGCCATTGGCAGTGCCTCAGCAGAAAGGTCGGGTTTCCATCCCTTAGGAAGCTACCAGGAGGCTGTCTGCTACCTGCACCTGCAGCGGGGTAGAGAATCCTTTCCTGAAGTGGGATTTGAAGGGGCGCATTTCTGAGTTTACTACCCGGCTATAACGCTTTCCACCTTTGTAGGGCAGAAGGTCCTGGTGGGCGTATGAGAGCGCACCACTCCTGCTCTGCAGGATTTCACTGTGGTTTTCACGCAGGGGGGACCCCGTGGGGGGTTGGTCTGTCTGGGAGCACTGTGCTGCCGTGCCAGCCCCTCTCTCTCCCTGGGACGGCTGTGGGGAGGACCTGGAGGGGAAACCAGCTTTCCCTGTCACCTCCTCTTTTAGCTCTTCCCTATGAGGGAGCCAGGTCCAGATATAATCTGAGATATGCCATCGTGGTGGCTGGAGCACGGGCACATCATTCAGCCAGGCCCCGCGGGGTGCGTGGTCCAGCTCACGAGGCTCTCCGTCTCACCATACGGAGATCGGGTCAATGCTGTATGTTCTTCATATGTTCTGCTGCTGTTCTTGATGCAGGCGATCGGAGTGGTGGGCTGGCACAGCACGGCACGTTATAACCCACTTAGCAACTTGCTCAGTTGTGTGATTTCCCGCGAGTCATTTCAGCTCTAAGAGCTTCCGTGTCCTCCTCTTCCTTCTCTTCAAGTGGAGGTAGTGAGTTCAAATGAGAGTAATAGATACCCATAGATTTGTTCAGAGCAGGGAAGGTTCTGAATACAAACAGTTTGACATATAGTAAATGCTCAATAATTTTAGCTTAATATTAAGATTTTTAGTTCATTAAGTCCTGTTTTAAAACAGTTCTCAAAAAAGAAATCCTGCCATTTGGGACAAGATGGATGGACACTGAGGGGAGTGCTAAGTGAAATAAGTCAGACAGAGAAAGGCCAGTACTCTGTGATCTTACTTATATACATGGAATCTAAAAGCAAACAGGCAAACAAGAAACCTGAGCTCATAGAGACAGGGAACAGACACAGAGAACAGATTGGTGGCTGCCGAGTTGGGGGTGGGAGAAATGGGTGAAAGGGTTCAAAATGTACAAACTTCCACTTAAAAGATAAATGAATCCTGGAGATGTAACAGATAGCATGGTAGCTGCAGTTAACAATACTGTATTGGATATTTGAAAGTTGCTAAGACAGTAGATCTTAAAAGTTCTCATCATAAGGAAAAAAAGTGCTTGGGACACCAGGGTGGCTCTGTTGGTTAGGTGTCTGCCTTTGGCTCAGGTCATGATTCCAGGGTCCTGGGATTGAGTCCCACACCAGGCTCCCTGCTCAGCGGGGAGTCTGCTTCTCCCTCTCCCTCTGCTTCCCACTCCCCCTGCTTGTGCTCACTTGCTCTCTCTCTCTGACAAATAAATAAAATCTTGAAAAAAAGAAAAAAAAGAAATGCTTAACTATGTGTAGTGATCATTTCACAAAATACACATATATCAAATCATGAGGTTGTACACCTGAGACTAATGTTATATGTTAATTATATCTCAATAAGAAAAAAATTTCAATTTTTGGAAATAAAACAGGTTCTTCTTTATCAGATTTTATTTTATCTTATTTTTTTAAAAGATTTTATTTATTTGAGAGAGAGAGAGGAGTGGGGAGGGGCAGAGGGAGGGAGAGAGAGAGAGAGAGAGAGAGAGAGAGAAGCAGACTCCCCACTGAGCAGGAAGCCCGATGTGGGGCTCGATTTCAGGACCCAGAGATCATGACCTGAGTCGAAGGCAGATGCTTAACCGACTGAGCCACCCAGGTGCCCCTTTTATCAGATTTTAAAGCAGAGGCATATAAAGTAAAAAGTGAAATGCTCACTGTTTCTTGGAAGTAACCATTTTTAAAACAGTGTATGAGTTTTATTATAATATGTTTGTATATATTTATATTGATTTTTTTAACAAAAAATGAGGTCACACTATATTTTCAATTTACCTTTTTTTTTTTTCACTTAATAGTATATTCGGGGTATTTCCCTAAGAGTACATATCCCCTTCATTCTTTTTAATGGTTGCTTTGTATTCCCCTGCATAACTATATCCAAATCTATTTAGCTATCCCCTGTTAATGGATATGTAAGTGTTATTAGTCTTTGGCTATTTCAGGTAATGCTTCAGTGAACCTCCTTTATGTATATATTTTTTTAAAGATTTAAAAGATTTGAAGATTATTTATTTGAGAGAGAGCACGAGCAGGGGGAGAGGTAGAGGGAGAAGCACTGCCCCCCCCCTCCCCGAGCATGGAGCCTGCCATGAGGCTCGATCCCAGGACCCGGAGATCATGACCTGAGCTGAAGGCAGACACTTAACAGACTGAGCCGCCCAGGCGCCCCTCCTTGTATGTATATGTTCGGTTTTAATTTAGAAATCTTTTAAATATTCAGAATAGTAGAGAGTAATTAACAAGCATTCCTTTGATTATACTATCTAGATAGTGATTTCTCTCTTCAAATCCTTTTGTAACAATTAAAATATTAAAGATAAAGTTGAGGTGCTCTTTGAACTTATTCATAGAGGTAAATCACCCTGAAGTTGTGTGTCTCCTTGTTATCGATGTTTTAATATTTGTATTACTATGTATTTATCCAGAAAACACATACAGTAAAATTGTGTTTTAAAAAAATATATTTGCACAAATGATATCATACTGTGATATTTTACAGCTTGCATTTTACAGCCAATATTGATTTTTGAAAGCTTTTTATTTTGAAAGAATTACAGATTCACAGGAAGTTGCATAACTAGTACGGAGAGTGTCTGGTACCCTTCACCCACTTCCCTCAATGACAACATTTATATAACTATCCTGCAGTAGCAAAGCCAAGAAAGCGACATGTGTAGAATAGTGTTAATTAAATTAAAGATTGTCGTTGGGCTTCCCCAGTTTTTACACGCATTCGTTTATGTTTGTGTGCGTGTGCACGCATGTAAGGGTATATTTAGTTTTGTAAGAAGCTGCCAAACTATTTGCCAGTTGCAGTTGGTTCTATCACTTTATCTTCCTACCAGTAATATAGGACACATCCATTTTCTCTGCATCCTTGCCAACATTGAATATTGCCACTCTTTTTCATTTTTCTTACTAATGAGGGTGTCGTGATATCTCATCGTGGTCCTAGTTTGCATTTTCGTAAATGGCTCAAGATGCTGAACATCTTTTCATGAGTTTGTTTCCAGCTACATATTTCCTTTGGTGAAAAGCTTATTCATGTCTCTTGCCCATTTTTAAATTCAATCCTGCTAACATTTCTTTCTTTCTCATTGCATTAAACATGTAGGCATGCTTTAAATCTTCTCCCTTGGTGGTTCATTTCCTCTTGTGTTGAGCTTCTCTACAACGAGAGGTTTTTGGTGGAAGTCCATCGGGTTCCCAGTTGGGGAGGCGTCTGGGTGTGGTGGTTGAGATTGCCTGTGCCATCTGTCATAAACTTTCACCTGGCTCAGACCAGCTTTTCTGTAAAAGTCTTGGCCCTGGGCCTCCCAGCCATGTGAACAGTGTGAACTCTGGCTCCACGCTTGGGTATGGCACACGTTTGGGGCTCTGATTTTCTCATAGATAACAATTTTTCCACGCAAAGTTCCAGACAGGTGTCCAGTTTCCTTCTTACGTCTCTGACATATGTGCTAGTTGTCTTCTGTTCTGTTCGTCTGTCAGGGCAGCCCGTTGTCACCCCAGTGAGAGCACGTGTGTTCCCCTCCGCCCTCTACAGTGTGTGTGTTCTGATAACCCCTGCTTCTGAGAAATGCCTGGGCTGTTTGGTGTCAGCTCCTGGCTGCTTTGGTTTTGTGTTCCTGCTTTGTTTCTGGTACCTGAGATTTTGAACTTTTCGATTTCTTTTTACATGTCGAATTTTTATTTTATTATTACTTTTTAAAGAATTTATTTATTTACTAAGAGAGAGCAAGAGAGCGTGCGTGAGAGGGGGAGGGGCAGAGAGAGAGGGAGAGAGAGAATCCCAAGCAGACTCCCTGCTGAGTGTGGAGCCTGACTCGGGGCTCAATCTCATGACCCTGAGATCCTTACCTGAGCCGAAATCAAGAGTTGGACACTTAACCGACTGAGCCACTCAGGTGCCCCTTAAATGTTTAATGTTTAAATAGCATCTCAACATGTTTGGTGTAACTGGAAGTTTGCCATGTTAGAGCTTAGTTCATTCTATTGACTCTTGGCTCTCTAAACACTTGGGCTCTTGTGAATACGATAGGTTCCTGGAAATGGAATTAAAGAGACAGAGGGTACAAACATTTTTTTTTAAAGATTTTATTTATTTATTTGACAGAGAGAGCGACAGAGCACAAGCAGGGGGAACAAGGGGAACAGTAGAGGGAGAGGGAGAAGCAGGCTCCCTGCTGAGCAGGGAACCCGTTGCGGAGCTCCATCCCAGGACCCTGAGATCATGACCTGAACCGAAGGCAGATACTTAACCATCTGAGCCACCATTTAAAACTTGGTAGAAACTGCCTGAGTTCACAGAACAAGGTATTACCCGTTTATGCTGCCTGTCCAATCACACGTGCCACTTTATTCTCTCACTGTTACTGAGAATTGGTGCTAACAATTGTTTTACTCACTGTAAAGTTTTAACATTTTTTTAAAAGATTTTATTTATTTATTTGTTAGAGAAAGAGAGTGAGAGAGCATATAAGCAGGGGGAGCAGCAGAGGGAGAGAGAGAAGCAGGCTCTCTGCTGAGCAAGGGGCCCGATGCGGGACTCGATCCCAGGACCCTGGGATCATGACCTGAGCTAAAGGCAGACACTTAACCGACTGAGCCACCCAGGTGCCCCTAAAGTTTTAACATTTTCATTAATTTTTAAAGGAAGAGCACTTTGTGCACTGCCCAGGGATTTGACATGATAAGTATAGAGGATGCCTCGCTTACATGCACGAGCACGCTGCCACAGCCGCCCAAGGGCACGACATGCCTGGGGCACGTGAGGTGGTGCCGAGCCAGCCGCCTCCCCAGGCAGCAGGACAGAGATGCGGAGAACTGAAGTCAGCTCGCTGCACACACGCACAGAGGGCCGCGCTTGCTGTCTGCACTCGCAAGGGATGTATGGAGGTGCCGTCTGCTGCCGAGGGAGAGCAGAGGCGGGTACCAGGTCTGGGATATGAGTCTGTGTCACAGTGCCTAGGTTTCCAGTCTCACGGGCCAGAGTCTGCCAGTATGTATGGGAGCAAAGGTGTTATCCTTTCTTCCTAGAAACAGACTCTGTGTGTCTTGAAATTGAGATTTCCTGCTCCACTTTTTTTTTGCTTTCTGGGTGTGGACTTCATGTGACTTCTTTAGACTCAGGGGAAAGTGACAACACTCCAGTGGTGCCTCACTGCTGCATGGTTCTCTCCTGCTTTGGAGAGGAGTCTAACTTTGGCAACAGGAACTTCTGCCACAAGCATCTGGGTTTTGGGCTAATTTTGCCTCTTGTAAAGAGTCTTTTTAAATACTCAGAATTGTCTCAAAGTGGAATAGGCTGTGCTTGTAGGTAGTAAGTTTGTCTTTACCAGAGGTATTTGGAGAACCACTTGATGTCTGTTGAACATGAGCTTGGGAAGTGCAGCTGGACTCATGGCCTTGCCCTTGCCTTCCAGCCCCGAAGGCCAGCCTGTGCCTGGTCGCTCCGTGCGCACTCACAGTCCATGGGGCTCCTACTGGCCAGCTCTCTCGTGCCTGAGGACTGGGATCTTGTGGTGGGGGGAGGATTCTCGGCTTTTTTCTTAGGAGGATCATTTTGTGTATGTGTTTATGATATTTTAATAAACTGTTTTACTCAAAACACGCCTGGGAAAACTCAAATGTTTGGTGATACCAGAGATCAACCGTATATTTGATTTTGGTAAAAAGTTATAAATAACCAGGTGAAATGAGGGTTGAGGATTTTCTACAGCTGTTTTCTTTTCTTTCTTTTTTTTCTCTTAAGAGACAGGATGATGTAGTGGAAAGAGAAGGGGATTTGGAGTCAGACTGACCCGAATTCTCCTCCAAGACTCCACTGCATTCCAGCTGTGTGACTTTCTGAATGTTACTAAGCCTCGCTCATCTTTCCTCATCCTCGGGAAATAGGATACGACCTACCCCAAAGGACGGTAGTGAGGATTTGCGATGCTTTACGACAAGTATGATCTTATTACTCCCTGCTTAAAAATCTGTTAGTATCATCTTGCTACTTCTTTGGATGAACTTAAAATTTCTGTCATGACTTACAAGACTCAGCTCATCTCTCCAGCTCTATCTGGCGGCTCCCCGCTCGCTGGGAGCATCAAACTCTCTCTTGCCCCTGGGCCTTGGAACGTGCCCGTCCTCTGCCTGCAAGTTCTTGCTCCTTCTCTTGGCTTGGCTAGTTCCCTTCCCAACTGCCCCTGCCGGTTCAGTCTCCTCAGACACTTTCCTCGCCATGTGCAATTTCCATGTTGAGCACTCATGCCATGGGGAGTGCTGTTGTTGAATATTTGCCTCCTCTGGTAGATGAAGGTCTGTGAAGATGGGGCAGTTTATGTATTCTACCTCCCTGCCATCAAACACGAGGCTGGCACGTAGTCAGCGCTTGGTAAAATGTTCATTAAATGAATGAAGGAGGAAGGAAGCAAGAACCTCACTCAGTGCTTGATACTTAGTCGGTCCTCACTAGGTGTTGATTCCCTTTCACATTAAGCCCTTCCTGCCCTCATGACGGCTGTCTGCCTTGGTCATGGCTAGCAGATTTGGTAATGATGGTGACACTTCCGTATCTCAACTACATCACTTCTTCTCAACACTTGGATTTAGAGAAGTATAGCTGAGGATTTCAAAGTAAAAAGTTAAAAGAATTTCTTGGCAAAATAAGAAGAAACCGAGATCGTGACCCTATTACATTTCAATACGTGCTTATAATTGTGAAGGTGTCATGTGGGTTGGTACTCGACTGTGACATAAAGTATATGGGTTCCTACTTCTAATTGCTTCTCACTGCCTTTATCTCTTCCATTAAAGAGCAAGTGCATCATGGAAAAAGTTCTAAAAATAGTGCCTGTCTGGTTTATGGAGAAGGGTGTTTATGACAGGAATTAAGCAGTTGTTTAGCTCGGGATGTCTGAAACCCCAAATCAGCTTTTATTTTGTGGCCGGAGCTTCATTCTCAACCTCGTTAACATCCTGCTCTCCCTTTTCCTTTGAATGTGCTTTTTCTGGCGGGGACTAGTTTGTTCTCACTCTGTAGTCATGAAAACCAAAGTAGTTTCTCAACAGAAACAGGAGCTGTACTTGGGAAGAGGGAGGGGTCACCTGGAGTAAGGGGTTCGGAGAACCAGGGTTTCTCTTCGCCCATAGGCGGAGGATGTTCGAGGCAGTCATGGTGGATGACGGGATGGTGGTGTTTGCGGGTGCTCCCACCTGTGTCCCGAGATGATTGGTGAGGCCAGTTTGGTGGGTGAAGTGTTGAGTACCCCGGGGCCATTCTCAAAGAGGACGCTCCCTGTGTTTGACTCTGGGTCCTTCTGCTGATACCATCCTGGGAGAGATGACGGCTGGTACTCCCCGTTAGCCAGCAGTCTTGAGGCTGCTGGCTCCTCTGACCCTTGTCAGGACCCATCCTGGTCATGGTGGATTGGCCAGGTCTTCAGCCTCCCAGGAAGGCTGTAGAGTCTGCCCATGGTCTCATCCATTGCTACTCCCGTGTTGAAGCCCGCATCCTCTCTTTCCTGGAGGTCTGTGGTCCCTCTAGCTGGCCTCCCTGTATTTCCAGGCCTGCCTCTTCTGTTCCTTCTGCCACATGGATACCTGAGTACCTTTGCACACAGCAATTGATGATGAACTTCCCTTCCTTAAAATTCTTATGTTTACATAAGGGGCGCATCAAGTCTTGCCCTCCCCTTCCTTTATATTTAGTGTCATTTTCCAATTTTGTCTTCTGTAGACCCCCGTCTCCCAAAACACAAAATGACAACAACAAAGGCAAACCACTCCTGGGCCTGAGCCACACCAGGCTCCTCCCACACCGAGCTCTTACCCTGCCTCCTTCACACTCCAAGCCTTGTACACACGGTGTGCTGAAAATGCCCTGCCTGAGCTTTGTCTGTGGCCCATCCTTCTGGGGAGATCTTGACAGTCACCTCGCATCGAAGCCTTTCCTGACTCCTTAAGCCCGTTCATTGCCTCTTTTCCTCTGCTCCTGCAGTACTTTCATCCATGCATCTCTTCCCACTTTCATATTATGTATTAGTAGTTTGCTTGCACATGTCTCTTCCCTTCTAAACTATGGGATCCTCGGATCCTCGTGGGTCGCCGCTTTCGGTGTCTGAGTGTCCATGGTTGCTTTTATAAGGATCCACAGAATTGATGGGATCTGTGTGGCCATTTTATTTTGTCTCCCCCCCCCCCCCAATAAATGTACTTTTAGCAGTCTTCTTTTCTTCCCAGGCCATTCAGTTCTGTCATTCTTGGTCCCTGATCTTTGAGGAAGCCAAGAGCTTTAGGCAAGTAGGATGTACTCCTTGAACTGATTGCTGGAGCCTTCCTGGTTGTCATCCAGAATCTCTTGAATGGGAGAAGATGTTTGCAAATGATCTATCCAATAAGGGGTTAATATCCAAACTACATTTAAAAAATTATATAAGTCAACACCAACCCCCCTCCCGAGTAATCCCATTAAACATGGGCAGAGGACCTCATAGATATTTTTCCAAAGAACCCATACAGATGGCCAACAGACACTTGAAAAGATCTGAAACAATTTTTTCTTCATTTGCACAAAAATACTCATGTTTGGATACTATTTAACGATTTACAAGAAAGATGTATAGATTTGTGTATACAGATACACACATATATCTACATTTGTATTTTTATTTGACCTTCACAGTATCTATCTGGTGTAAGTGGTATTAGCTTCATTTTTCAGTTGAGGAAACTGAGGCACGGGGACCTGGCTGATCAGCTGTGGAGCCAAGATCAACGCCGTCAGGTGGAGATTCTGCTGGGTTCCGTCTGCCACAGCTGTATCTTGATTGCCTTCCTGTGTTCGCAGCCCCCCTCCTTAATGATTTCCCCAACCACCCTTTTGTTTTCTGACATGTCCTTGTCTCCCTCCCTCCTTGTCTTGCATACGTTTTTACGTGCGCACACACGTTTGTGGTTCACATTTTGAATGTATTTTTTGTTGTCTGATGTGCGGTTAGTTCATCCATGCCAAATCTGCTTTAGAGACAGTGTCTGCATTTGTGTAAGTTCGTTCAGGACATTACTATGGCTCAGTAGAATGTCCTAGTTTAGACTTGTGCGGTCCAGTATGGTGACAGCTGGCCTCATGTGGCTCTTGAGCAATTGGGATGTGACTCATCTGAATGGAGAGACAGTAAACTATGTTACACACGTTGGGTTTCAAACCTAGTATGAAAAAAGGAATGTGAAATGTCTCACTAATAACTTTATATATTGATTATATCTTAAAGTCATCATTTTTGGATATATTGGGTTAAATTATTGGGTTAAAATATTAAAATTAATTTGACCTGTTTCCTTTTACTTCTTTTTTTTTTAATGATATTTTATTATATTATGTTAGTCACCATAGAGTACATCCCCGGTTTCCGATGTAAAGTTCGATGATTCATTAGTTGCGTATAACACCCAGTGCACCATGCAATACGTGCCCTCCTCTTTTTATGGGGCTGCTAGAAAATTCAAATTGCATATGAGAGTCACACTGTGGCTTGCATCCTATTCGAATCCAGTTTGGACTGTGGGCTATTGAATCAGATTTGGGTTTGAATCTCAGGTCCACCACTTCATTAGCTTTGTGGTTTTGGGCACTTAGCATCCCCGAAATCATTTCTCTTATTTATAAAATAAAAACCAACATCTACCTTGCACAGTTTTTGTAAGAATTAAGTTGTATTTTTCACATAAAGTGCTCAGGCCAGAACACGGCATGGGAGCAGAGGGGTTTAAAAATACGCATCTTGGCGTTAAACTTGACAAGGTTAGCCACGCTGGCTGCGCCACGTAAAACCTTTCTGGGCTTGGACAAGTTACTTTAATTCCCCAAGCCTCAGTTTCTTCAGTGTAAAATAGGGATGATAATAATATGAACCTCATAGAATTAGGAGTATTAAACATGTTCATCTATGTAAAGGGCTTATTAGCTCAGGGTAGGGCATATAGTTGACACTCAATGATAACCAATACTGTAATATCTAGGGAAGGGCATCTGCTGGAAACTTTGATGCTATCAAGTGGTAGATGTGGACTTTGGTTTTTATTTTTATTTCTTTATGACTGTACTTGCAATTAGAATAAGGTCTTAAGGTATAATATTTTCTGTTGTCTTTATCATGGTTACTGTAGTGTTCTAAGAACATTCTTGATACTGTATTTTTGCAAGAATTAGATTATTATTTAGGTCTTCTTTTATAGCCTCTTCTTTGATTTTATTCATTCAGCCATTCATGTATTCAAGTGGCTTTTGTTCAGCGCTTACTGTGTGCCGGGCACTGTGTAAGGCCCGACAGTGGGGGAACGAGAAGACAAGCCTCCTGCTGTCATGGAGCTGATAGTCCAGTGGGAGAGCCATTCGTAAGCAAGTACATAGATACGGTATTACTGTGATTCCTGATAAATGCTAGGAAAGGAACAAATCTGATGATGTGATGGAAAGTAACAGAGGAAGGGTAGTGGTGGGAGTCTGTTTCAGACTGGGTGGTCAGAGAAGGCCTCTGTGGGGAGATGGCACTTAGACCAAGACTCAGAGGTTGGGAAGAACCCGTCTGTGCTGGGGAGGTGCAATGTGAGCTGCTCCAAGGTAGGAAAAGCACTTCAGCATTCTTGCAGAAAGGCAGTGGGGTGGAGTGGTTGGTGAGGGTAAAGGGCTTAGGTGAGTTGGAAAGATAGACAGGGACTCACAGGGCCAGCGTTGAAGCAGGGAAACGTTGGGAAGCTGTCGCCATGCTCCAGTGGGAAGGGATGGGGCATTGGGTGGACTTGTAGAAGGAAGTTTGAGAATAGTGAGTGGATCCTGAGTTGTGTGCTTTTGGTGGTAGAAGCAACAGAACTCCCTGATGGGTTAGTTCTGAAGGGTTTCCTGAAGGGGGACCTGAGCTGTACTGCTGGTGGCCCTACAGCAGGAAGGAGTGGTGAGGAAAGTGTTTCAAGCAGGAAGATGTGTAAAAATCTGTAGAAAGCCGCCAAGAGAGTGAGTTAGATCAGGATGGGAGAGCCCACTGGATTTAGCAACATTGAGATCTTGGTGACCTTGGGAAAGTATTTCATTAGCTAGAGGAGGCTGTAGTCAGGGCATATGGGGTGTGATGGCAAGGGAGGAAGGTGGAGACACTGTGTTTACACTACTTTTTCAGAAAGTCTGGCTATACAGGGGGACAGCAGAAGGAGCTTAGCAAGAAAGGGGCGTTGGTTGATGTGTAAAGATGCTGATGGAATGATCCTGTGTCCAAGGAGAGGTTGGTGGAATGAAAAGAGAGGGCATCATGGCAGGGGGTGGGTATGTAAAGCACTTGAGGTAGGGGAGAGGAATGAGGTTTAGAGCACATGGGAGGAACTGGCCTTTGACAGGAGGTGGGTACTTTCTCTGTTGAAACCAGAAGGAGGTAGGTGGCTAAGGCTGGAGGCCAATTTGTAAACACTGACCATTGGAAGATCAGGAGACTTTCTCTGGTTCTCTTTTTTCCATGATTCGCAACGAGAAAACATGAGCTAAGAGTGAGGTAGTGGAAAGCAGCACTTAAGAACTTAGAGTGAGATGTTATCATCTCTGACCAACTTCAGCAGAAATCACTTGCATGGTGACTGTCTCTTGACACAGAAGCGTTTCTGGGTAAGGTGGTTTGGTCCTGCTTCTTTCTTAATCTGGGTAGTGTGGCTTGGGGACTAGGGTGGTGATTTCAGGGAGACGGGCTCTGGCCAGTGTGGCTGGTTTGGAACTTGCATTGGGAAGGCTTAGAGAAGGTCCACACTGGGGGATGCTGCCTTTGACCAGGAGCTGACTTCATAAGATGACAGGGTGGCATGTTGCCGTCATGCAGAGGTCTTATGGAAAAGAGTAGTTTTTCAAGAGTCATGCAGTAGAAGAAAAGCATGGAATTAGGGAACTGGGCTCAGGCTTAAGGTCCCGTTTGGTTATCTGCAGTATGACTGAGCAAGCCGTTTACGTTCTGAGCTTACTTTCCCCATTTGTAAAATAAGGAAAATACTAGTCTCCCCAATCTTCTGAGTTTGTGTGAGATGTGATGACGTATGTCACTGTGCTGTGAAAGGTATTTCAGGCTGTACAAATAGATTAGTGAAAACACTTGAAGGCTTGGAGCTGGCAGCCAGGCTTGTGCTCCCCGCTCTCTGCTTACTCAGGCCCAGTATGACTCAGGCTGAGTCACTTCGCCTCTCTGAGCCTCCGTTTTCCCATCTGTAGAACTCCCTCACAGGGTGATTATGGGGATTCAAAAGTACAATAGAGGGCTTTGGAAGTAAAAGCGCTAGAGAAATGTGACAATCAGACCAACGTCCCTATTCTTCATGTTGGGAAAAGCCCTTCCTCTATTTTCCTTCCAGAATTAGTCTACAAGATGAGCATTTTTTGGCGTCATCCATAATGGACTGTAATGAGCACTTCCTGTGGGCAAAGCCTGGGACTGGGTGTTGTAGGGGGAGGGACAGGAAGAGGGTGAACTAGCAACATTACGCTTGGTGAAGTCGTATCTGCATTTGGGGGACTCCCGGTCTGATTGGGCATGTAGGACAGACACAAGCCCACCCTTGGAAGTGCATTTTGGAAGGGCTGCCAGCTCTCTGCCTTCGAAAGCTTCCACTGTACGAGACTAATCAAATGGAAGAGACTAGAAACACGTGTCACACTGATAAGTGCAGAAAAGACGTGGGGGAGAGGACAGGCCGCTGTGGCCCCCAGGACCACCGCACCAGGTCATTGTGTCTCCATGTCTGGTGAAGCTGTTCCTCTGCAAAGTTTCTGAGGTGTCACTGAGTATCTCACATAAGGCAAATTCCTTATGGCTGGATGCAAGTTTGGCTTCCCATCTCTTTTGACTCTGTACCCAGAGACTTCCTCCCTTTGGAGGACATTGACCCCTTTCCAGATAATGATATTCTGAATGACTCTGAGAAGGTTTTTTTCCTGAGGATGACAGTCATGGAGCTCATCAGAGTGGTGTCCAGGTCTGAATCCATTGCCACACAGACTTCTGAGAAGGCAGGTAGGTCAGTCTCCCAGGAATCTTTGCGATCAACATGCATAATTAGTCATCTGCCACTGTACTCTGAAAAGACTGTTGGAGTCGATGCAAAATGTTCTTTTGATCAGGAAATTTCTCCAAAGAATATTGACTGTCTGTAATGAAGAACTACGTGGTTATTTCTGCCTTCTAATTGCTATAGGTAATTGCTGAAGAGTTAACAGAGGATCTCAAGTCAAACCACAAAACTTGGCTTTCTAGGAATCATTTGTAGCCCTTTTAAAAAAGATTCTTAAAAATTTATTTATTAGAGAGAAAGAGAGAGAACGAGCAGGAAGGAGGGGCAGAGGGAGAGGGAGAAGCAGACTCCCCACTGAGCAGGGAAGTCTAATACAGGGCTCTATCCCAGGACCCGGAGATCATGACCTGAGATGAAGACAGATGCTTGACCCACTGAACCACCCAGGTGCCCCCATTTGTAGCCTTTAACATAAAGATTTGGAAGGACTACGTGTCACATTTATTCTGATCAAATATCCTAGCATCCAAGTCTACTCCCAGAATGCAGGTACCCTCTGGTTTCAGTATAAAAGGCTGCATCTCAGAGATGGAAGGGGAGAAGTGAATACAAGTCCCCAGCAACCCTCTCTGTTTAGCTTCACACCTCTGTCAATCCCCTTTGAATCCCTGATGTGGGAATAGCAGTGGGGTGGTGGTGGTGGGGAGTCTGTGGTCAACCTGGCAGTTTGGGGGAGCTATGAAGACACCATTGACTCAAGCTTCATTCAAGCAGGTCTTAATAGTGTCCTTGGAAGGCATGGGAATCCACTTAGAAACAATTATGGATTATACTAAACTGTCACAGGAACAGCCATTTTTCTCTAAAAAGGCATTTCATCCTGAGGCTTGTTTCGGAGAATCATGGAGCTCCAGGTGACTTTGGTGTGCGGTCAGCAGGTGGCTGCTTACCTGTGGGTTCTTTTGAGTTCTGGCTGAATAGTCTTGCAAACATACAATAAACCCCTAAGTAACTCAGCTCCCTTTCCTCTGCCTTTCCCTTAGCTGAATGCCCACGACCCTTTCCTTACAAGGCTTATAATTCATCTATATTCTTTGACTTTTAAAAATTAAACTTTTTTTTTTCAATGAGTCATGGAATCATGAAAACTAATGATGACTAACATAACATAATAAAAAATAAAAATTAAAAAAATTAAACTTCTTGTTGAGATGACTGTAGATTCACATGGAAGAAATAATCCATAGAGATTCCATGGGCTCTACTCAGTTTCCCCTGGTGGTAGCTTTCTGCAAAACTATAGTACAATATCCCCCCCAAGATACTGACATTGGTACAAGATGGGCAAGATACGGAATAATTCATCATCACGGGAATATCTCACGTTGCCTTCGGATAGCTACAGTTCCTTCCTTCCAGCCCTCACCCCCTCCTTAAGCCCTTGGCAACCATTAATTTGTTCTCTATTTGTACCATTTTGTCATTTCAACGGTCTTGTGTGAATAGAATCATGCAGTACATTATCTATGGGGATTGTTGATCGGTCTCTGGAGATTTATCCAGCTTGCTGCATGTATCGTTAGTCTGTACTTTTTATTGCGAGTATTTTCCATCATGTGGATATACCACAGTGTGTGTCACTGTCTACCTGTTGAAGGATATCTGGGTTATTTCCAGTTTTTGGCTCTTACGAGTAAAGCTCTGTCCACGGTCACGTACAGGTTTTTGTGTGAATGTGAGTTTCCATTTTTCTGGGATAAATGCCCAGGAGTGTAACTGCTGGGTCAGGGGGTAGTTGCATACTTGGTTGTCGAACTGCAGAATTCTTCCCTGGAGTGGCTGTACCATCTTGTATCTCCGCTAACAACATGTGAGCGCTCTAGTTGGTCTACATTGCCATGAGCATTTGGTATTGTCACTATTTTGTCTTGTAGCCATTCTGATAGGTGTGTAGTGATATCTCATGGTCATTTTCATGTGTATTTCCCTAAGGACCGATGATAGTGCACATCTTTTCACAGGCTTATGTGTCTTCTGTATATGCTCCTTTGTGAAATGACCCTTCGTGTCTTTTCCTCATTTTCCGATTGTATTGTCTTTTTTTTTTATTGTTGAGTTTGGAGATTATATATTGTGAATTATATATTCTAGATACTCTTTCTTTGTGGGATATGTGGTTTGCAGATATCTTCTCCAAGTCATAGTTTGTCACTTCATCCTCCTAATAGAGCGTTCTGCTCTTGGTGGGTGGAAGTGTTTTATAAATGTCGACTAAATCCTGTTGGTTGAGGATGTTGTTGAGTGCTGCTATATCCTTGCTCATTTTCCGTCTGGTTGTTCTAGCAGAGGTTGAGAGAGGATAGTGTGGATTTGTCTGCTCCTCAGTTCTACCGGTTTTTGCTTTGCTTGTATTTAGAGTTCTCTGGTATACACGTCAGGGTTTCTAGGTCTTGGTGAATTGACCCTTTTATCATGATGTAAGATGCCTTTCTGTCTCTGTTGTTCAGCCGGGGTAATTTCTACTGTTTCCTCTGTCCCCTCCATTCTGCTGTTGAACCTATCCACTGAAATGCTTAAATTGGTTATTGTATTTTTGGTTCTAAAATTTACATTTGGGTCATCTTTATATTTTCTCTTCCTTTGCTGAGACTTTCTACTTCTTGGCTATTTCTGAGACTATTTTTTTTCCGTTTCAAGCATATCTGTAATTGCCTGTTCAAGCCTTTTTAGGATGGCTGTTTAAAAATCTTCATCAGATATTTCTGACATCGCTGTCATCCTGGTGTTGGTATCTATTAATTGTTTTTCATTCGAGATTTACCTGATTCTTGGTGTAACGCGCAATTTTTTTTCAAATTTTTTTTTTTAAGATTTTATTTATTTATTCGACAGAGAGAGACAGCCAGCGAGAGAGGGAACACAAGCAGGGGGAGTGGGAGAGGAAGAAGCAGGCTCATAGCGGAGGAGCCTGATGTGGGGCTTGATCCCGGAACGCTGGGATCATGCCCTGAGCCGAAGGCAGACACTTAACTGCTGTGCCACTCAGGCGCCCCGTAACGAGCAATTTTTGCTAGAAACTTGGGCATTTTGGATATTAAGTAATGAGACCCTGGATCTCCTTTAAACCTTTTGTTTTAAGTGCCTTCCTTTGATCTGGGCCTGGCAGAGGAAGGGGTAGGCATCCCCTCATTCCTCCACGTTGGGGTAGAAGTCCAGGTTTTTAACTCAGCCTCTGCTGACACCTGAGGGGCGCTCCTTGTTATCTTTGGGTGAGCGTGAGAGTTCCAGTGGCCTGTTGAGCTTACACTGGTCCCTCCCTGCCTTATGGGCAGACTTGGCTTCATGACTGCTGGGTGGACATGGAAGTCCAGGCTCCTCACTGGGCCTTTTCCAGCACTAGCCCTGTAGGGAGAAGGAGGAGGAGAAGGAGGTTGGGTGCTTTATTGCAGCCTTGAGATGGGGGAAATCTAGCTTCCTAGTAGCCTTTGCTGGCCTGGGAGGGAATGGGGCCAAGGCTTTTACTGTGCTGCTTAGCTGTGTCTGAGTGGTTATTACCTATAAGTTTTCTGTCTTTTTAGGCTGCCCTTTTCCCAGTCCCTTTGCTACAGAGAGTGGGCTTTTGTTGGGACTTTTTGGGTCTGTACTCATGGGTCTTTCCAGGTTCCTGGCTTCTTCAGCTCTAAGTCTGGGAATGTCTGAGGCACAAAGAACGCCCAGAGAACCCCTCACTGTTATTCCGAGGCAGTGTGCTTTTTTCTCTCCACCTTTCAGAGTCTTAAGTTTGGGTTATATGCAGGGTCCAAGGCATTTAGTTGTACTTAGAGGAGGAATAGAGAAAAGTGTGTCTACTTTGATCTTTCTGGAAGTGGAAGTCCCATTTAGTTTACTGCCTTGAGATCTCAGGGCCCAAGCTTCTTTAATCACGCTTGTATAAATTTCTTTTCATGGGGAGAGAACTTAAAATCCCAAGCCTAGAAGAGCTCTGTGCATTGGTGGAAGGGGTGGAAACAGTTCCCATACACGAAGATGCACATTGGGCACTCTGTGGATCTGGCTTTCTTTTACTCACCTTTTAAGGCCTGGGGTCAACCATAGAGGAGACAGGGATATTCAGATTATTTTATATTCACTAAGGGGTCTTTATCCTCTAGAGGAAAAAATAAGTTCCCAGGACAGAAGAGGAAGTTTCACCCAGAGATTTATAAGAACCTGTAAGTGGCCCAGAGGAGTAGCTCGGGATTGGGGGTGAGGATCGCTTCCAGCTTGGCCTGGCCTCTGAAAGTGTGGCTTTTTGCTTTTGACTACTGAGGGCGAAACCCATCTGTGATATTTTCTTGGAGCCAAGCTTCTCTGGACTTCATCCTTCATGAGTCAGCTTCCTTAAAAGCCCCTTCCTTAGGGAAGTGTAACCTCGACGTGGAATGGCATGTGTTTCTAATCCAGCTAGACCTAGTTGGGGATCTGGTTCCATCTTTTGCTAGCTGTATGACCTTGACATTCAGTCGTCCACTTAAAAACCATCCTGTAGTGCTGACTCTGGGCCAGCCACCATGCTGGGTTTGGGGATAAAGTCATGGGCACCTTTCATTGCTCCCTTTGCTTTACTTTCTGGGCATGAGCAAGTCATCAGCTGGTTTTACTTCAAAAATACATTAAAAAATTGGACTACTTTTCCTCATTCCCTCATCTCTTTCCCAGGTTGTTAGAGTAAGGTCCCTGATTCTGTTCTTCCTTCTAATCCTTTGCCTCAATTCATTATCTACACAGCAGCCAGGGTAATCTTTTAAAAACATGCACCAGATTAATATTCTTTTG
The DNA here is from genome assembly GCF_017311325.1 of Ursus maritimus. Classification (NCBI taxonomy): domain Eukaryota; kingdom Metazoa; phylum Chordata; class Mammalia; order Carnivora; family Ursidae; genus Ursus; species Ursus maritimus. Next base: position 93,328,844 of record NW_024424452.1, read on the forward strand.
TTAAACCCCTCTGGTTACGCTCAGACATACTGAGAATGAAGTCTAACCCTCCTCGTGGTCCACTAGGTCCTGGGTGGTCTGGTTTCCACTTTTCTGAGCTCATCTGGCGTCCCTTTCCCCCCATCCAGTGGGCTTCAGTCATGCCAGACTTCTCTCTCTCTGCCTGAGCACATCAAGCTTGTCCCACCCTGGGGCCATTGCCGGTTCTGCTCTCTGCCTCGGATAATTTTCTGAACAAGTTTGAAAGGCTGGTTTCTGGTTGTCATTCATTCAGGTTTCAGTTCAAACGCTGTCCCTCCCCTGCTCCTCATGTCACATTCTAGCTAGTCGCCAGGTCCCCACCCTTGCCTCTTAGTTAGCTCTTACCATAATTTGAAATTATCTGGATTTGTCTCCTAGACCGAGCTCCACAAGTGCAGGCATCATGCTGTTTCCTTCATTGCTGTACATCCAGTGTCTAGAACAGTTCCTGCCACAGAACAGTAAATATTTGTTGAGTAAAGTTGCTTAATTTCTCTGGGGCCTCAGTTTCTCCCTTGTTGCATAGAATAATAATGGCTAACAGTACAAGGTTGTATTTAGAATTAAGTGAGATAAAACGTGTAGGTGAAGTACTTACTACAATGCTTGGCTCACAATAAGCCAAATAATGGTTTGTCATTGTTTCCTTCCGATTCTTTATATTATAATGTTCATTTCCATTCTCCTACACTCCTCTAGTACCTGTTCTTGCTCCTGATGATCCATCTGGAGTGTCATGAGCATTCGTTGCCAGTGGCGGATGCTGACTGGTTAGACGCTCGCAATGGAATCCTAACTTAGTTCTCTCTTGACCGTGTTTTTCTACAGGTTCTGCAGCTGGGCTCAGACATTCTTCCTCAGTACAAGCAGGAGGCACCGAAGACTCCCCCTCACATTATCCTACATTACTGTGTTTTTAAGACCACGTGGGATTGGATCATCTTGATCTTAACCTTCTACACAGCCATCCTGGTCCCTTACAACGTCTCCTTTAAGACCAGGCAGAACAACGTGGCCTGGCTGGTTGTGGATAGCATCGTGGATGTTATCTTTTTGGTGGACATTGTGCTGAATTTTCATACTACCTTTGTTGGACCAGCTGGGGAGGTGATCTCTGACCCCAAACTCATCCGCATGAACTACCTGAAGACGTGGTTTGTGATTGACCTTCTGTCCTGTTTGCCATATGATGTCATCAACGCTTTTGAGAACGTGGATGAGGTTAGTGCCTTTATGGGTGATCCAGGGAAGATTGGTTTTGCTGATCAGATCCCACCACCCCTGGAGGGGAGAGAGAGTCAGGTACATGCCTCAAATCTCAGACCTTGTTGTCATGTCTTGAAAGCTGAATAAATGTGGGTGGTCAACAGAAGAGTAATTCCGTGGGTGGGAACTGGCATGGCTGATGTCTGGAACGGAGGGAGCATGCTTGATGGATAGTCTCGCCTGCTGTTTTCGTCCTTTGGAGGATTGGAGGCCCTGCATGTCTGTGAATGGATGTGGAAGAGACCAGAGGCTTCCCTCTTATTTCGCGTGGAGTGCAAGCCACTGGCTCAGGGGTGGTGGGGCTGCAGAAGCAGGCATGCATTGCCTCTGCATTTGGTGAATCTTTCACTTGGTATGCAATGGCTGAATGTCTCCCTATTAATTGTTCTAATTATGGGGATTTTTCTATCATCTGCTGCTGACCTTTGGCTGTTTCATAACTAATGAACTCCTGGCAACAGGGATGCTATTTTCCCCCCAAGTTTGCTTGCTATTTTTTTTTTTTTTTTTTTTGGTAAGTGTTGGAAAAAGTAGTTGTTTCTTTGCTAAAATGAGTTTTGGCGGTGACCACTGGCATTCAGTGGTCCATACTCTCCCTTGCGTACATTTGCTGAGGTAGTCAGGCTACGGTCAAGTCCGGCCCTGTGACTAGGAGGGGTAGTACTATTGCTGGATTATGCTGCTTTGGATTGTTAGTCTTCCCATCAGTGGAAGGAATGAAAAGGAGACAAATGCTCCGTAAGTGTGTTGGAATTAGGACATGCTCAAATGGTCAGTGAACAGATGCCTGCGACATGTTGCCTAAGGAAGGGACCACTGGCCTGGTTCAAGTGATTTTCTCCTTTGAAAAAGTGAGGATGTCAAGTCATCACAGAGGAAAATGTCAGATTCTTATTCTTATTCTTAAATGTTCTATCGGAGTTGTTCTTCCTTCTTCCTACTGCCTAGTTGATGCTCCAAAAGAATGAAGATAAGGTAGTTTGTCTGGTAAATCTTCAGCCTCATAGAGCAGTGGGCCCTCACTGTCTTGGATTACAGAGGGTCCCAGAAGTCTCGGTCTGGCTAGGTGTTAACTGGGTGGGTAATTCAGGAAGCCATCTGGAAGTTGAGTTGAGGCAAGATTCACTGTCAGGGCTAGAGAGCTAGTGGGACTAGCCTTGAGATAATTGGAAGGAACAGCCAGCTCCCTGCCAAGACAAGATCTGGCCAGTGACTCTGTGACTTGCTGGTGACGTAATGATGCCTCCCAGCCTTCAGATCAGTATCAGTAGTAGGTGAGGACTCCAGCCCCTTCCTCAGTGAGAACCCAGCTACCTACCACTTCCCTCTCCAGAGAAGAGGAGCTGATGTTCAGATGCTCTAAACTCAGAACAACCCCTGCTTTTATCTATGTGGTGTGTTTTAATTTACTTTGAAATCGCAGGGAATAATGCTCTGGGTGGCTTGTGTGGATTTTGTAGGGGGATTGAATGAGTGAGACTGATCACTTACAAGAACAAAACATCCCTAAAGTGAATGTTGGGATTCTTTAGTGTGAATCTGAGTACACATTGGGAATGATATTTTTCTCTGTGAGCCCATTTGTAGAAGATTTTATGTTAGTTGGTGAGGAAAATATCATTTTGGCTTAGATAACTCAACGGAATTATTTCAACCTAAAAAAGCTTCTTATACACATATGGGAAATGAAATTTAACTTAAAAAAAACCTCTCGGGTTTTTAAAATAAACCATTTGCTATTTAGAGCAATAGCATTGAAAATTTGCAGATAAATAGAACAGTTTTCCGGCTTCCACAGGTTCTTGTTAAACATTGGCAGAGCCATAAACACATTTGTAAATGTGTCAAGATTACCTTGTCCCTTAGCAAAACAGAGAGCCTCCCCTCAAGCACTGTGTATGTCACGTTGGAAGTCCTTTGCTATCAATTGTGAGTACCCCTGGTGTGGTTTCTGATTTCCACAGTCATGAAATAGGTTGGCGGATAGGAAAAATGCCAGTTATCCGTAGCTTTTTAGTTGGAAGGCGTTTAGCATCAAAGCTCTCATTACCATCTCTTGGTCATAAATAATATGAGTATTAAGGGACTGTTGTTATGATTTGCTTCCATAAAGACTTGATTTTACGTTTAGTAATTTCTTTTCAGGCTTTGGCTGACACCTAAAACAATGCCTTTTCGTAACATTTATTGTGATGTCGGGCAGTCAGTGCCAGGAAACTGAAGATTTGGCTTCTGGCCCTCTTGGTATCACCTGTTAGGACAGCTGGGACTTTGTGCATGCCATTTAGCCTCTGTGGATCAGTTTTCTTATCTACACCTTGGGGATCATGCTACCTTTCCTGCCTGAAGGCATGGCATTTGGGCAGTAGATTATTTGAGTTCCCTGCTAGCTGCAAAGTGAGTTTGGTGAGTTCTAAAATCTCATCTGCGTTCGTCTTACCTCCAGGAGTTAATGATAAAAACAAGAAGCCTAGCACTTTGAGCTCCTACCTGTAGTGGGGGTGGGAGGATGGTGGGATGGGATGAGGGTTCAGAGCCCAGGAGGACCATGAAGGTCATCCAGTTCAACCCTCTTAGCTCACAAATAAGGGAACAGACACAGGGGGGATGTGACTCACTCAGGATGACACAGCAAATCATATGACTACGGCGATAATGAGTCCCCCTTCTGACTCCTCTCTATTCTTCATGGTGACAGAGTGGATAACATAGGGACAAAATGCTGACGGACACAGTTGAGTCAAAACTGACCAAGAAGCTTCCAAAGTCTGTGGCAAAGCCCTTGGCCTGGTAGTGGGACGTTGGGCACTGTGTACAGGAGGTGGGGCTCTGCACTTCCCCCAGAGCAGCCATGTTGGTAATGAGATAGGCAGTTTAGCACGCTCACGGAGGGACAGACCCCGTATGGTTTTCCAGGCATAGGCCTTTGTTGAAAGGCACCATTAAATTAGTGGGAATGGAAGGTTGGTGGGGCTTAGAGGAGGTTGGAGAGGCCATGAAGGGTGCCCCACTTGTTGATCCTGGGTATGGCTGGGTGAGAGAATTCCGATTAATTGTTTCCCATCCACTGCCTGCTGTCTTCTTGGCCATGCTCTGTTGCAGAGTTGCTAATCTAAGATTGCAACTCCCTCTGCTCTAGTCCCTTTCTTTGGGAGAGTGTGGGGAAGAAAAAAAATTATTGACTCATTTTTCATAAAAAAATACATGGAGCTGAATCCTCTCGGGTGTCCTCCTAATTATCCCAATGGATTTGTGTCCTAGTGGAGACCACCAAAGAAGAGAGGAATGTGCGGTGGTGGCTTTGCCATCTGTGTGTGTGTCGGGAGCGGGGGCTGGGGTGTGGGTGTGGGGTGGGGGCTCTTGAAGTGAAAGGACTACATCCACCCAAGGCTTGGGTCAAGAAAGAACCGGGTTAAATTGCTAATGCCAGCAATTGTGAATTCAGTCCTGTGGATGTCGCCCACCTCCGTGATTTAAGCCACACAAACGATCCCTTTGGACTCAACTTGTTTCACTTATGTAGATGGCCCACATTTGCGTCATTCTCCAGTCTGTTGGTCATAATCTGTTTTGGAGGCTGTTTGGGAATATGTTTGCACATTAGTTAAGCTGGTGAGAGGACAAAAGGTCTGGAAACCGGGTGAACTGAAGCTTGCCATAGGTCTGCTGAAGCAAAAGCCAGATGAGTCTTTCTCAAGCGCTTAGCGGATTACTGGCCGGGTGCTTCATGGATTAAAGATGGAATTATTATTCACAAAACATATTCCCTTTCCCCAGGAAGCCTTCTTGCCTCCTGCCATTGGAGTGTGGAAGTGCCCGGAGGTGAATGGAGCCAATCAGGCTACCTCCCAGGTCACAGTTCTGGCGCCTTCCATCCCTGGCTCTGTATGTGACCTTGGACAGCAGCTGGTGGTGTTGACATAGCTGACCCTTGCCAAGAGCCCGCTCTCACAGGAGATGCTCCCCGTAGAGCAGAACAGGAGCAAGGAGTGGAAAGATGAAGAGTATTGACAACGGCTTCCCTTTAGCTAGGGCGTTAAACTTTCTAAAACACTTCACACAGAGGTTCTTTATTCTAATTCTTCTGTGGCAAGTCCCTCCGCCAGCCAGCTGTGCAAACTTGTGCAAGCGTTTCAGCTCCCTGGACTTTGTTTGCCTCACCTGCAAGAGGGGTCCATCCCAGCTCCAACCTTGAGGACCCTGGGCGACTATTATCCCAGCGTTGCAGCTGAGGGGAAAGGGCCCGGCTGTCCAGGCAACGAAGCTGGGCTTCAAGCTTCTGATTCTCAGCCTGACTTTCTCTCCAGGCAGGTCATGCTGCCTCATCACAGAATCTCGAGCCAGAGTGAACCAAGCTGTGCGTTTTAGTTCCCGAGTCCCCCTTTCTGAATTGTTCCCTGGCACGGTCACTTCCGCTCTCCTCTTACATGGCCGACAGGTGAGAAGTTTGAGTGGCCGGCGTGGGTAAGCCTCCACGAAGGTTGCTGGTCTGTGTGTACAGGGCAGGACAGTGAGTGTGAAGGTCAGAAGTTACTCCCCCCCCCCACCGCCCCCACTTCTCTCTCCTTGGCAGATGGGCTCCCCTCTACTTTCTCCTAGGTTCACTGTTCCTGGCTCTTCCAGGCTTTCCCTGATGCCGAAAGCAAATTGGACCCCCGCGGGTTGCTCATCCCGTTAATTGGTGGTTGTCAGTCCTAATCTGTAGTTTTGATTTAGGTGGATGGACACAGGTGACTCCTCTGCTGTCAGCTGAAAGTCACAAGGTGACCTGGAATTTGCTTCCCTATAGAGTCCCAGCCATAGAGGCCATGTCCATGGTTTGTAGTAGCACTTAACATTAAGAATTATTCAGAGCAATTTTAGGTTCATAGAAAAATGGAACAAAGAGCACAAAGACCACAGTTTCCCTATCGTGGACATCTTGCATTAGTGCGGTACATTGATGACAGCAATACTGATACATTCTTATTAGCTTAAGTTCATCGTGAACGTTAGGACTCACTCTGTAGAATACATCGTAAGGGTTTTTGCAAATTGTTAATGACAGAGCTCCATCATTAAGTGTCATACATAATGTTCCACTGCTCTAAACATCTCTGTGCTCCACCTGTTCATCCCACCCTCCTCCCCAACCCCTGGCGACCACTGATCTTTTTACTGTCTCTGTAATTTTGCCTTTTCGAGAATGTCATATGGTTGGAATCATACAATCTGTAGCCTTTCCAGGTTGGCTGCTTTCACTTGGTGATATGTATTTAAGGCTCCTCCGTGTCTTTTCATGGCTTGATAGCTCATTTCTTTTCATTGCTTAGCAATATTCTGTTGAGTGGATGTACCATAATCTTTTCAGTAATAGCAATTAAAAAAAATTACTGAAAGCCATTGCTTATTCAAGCCTGATCAGTTGAGGCCTTGTCTGGGATTTCCTCCTCCTCTGGGTCTCTTGGACACGGAGAGCAGACAGAAGCTGAGACACTGGTGCGCAGACTGGCTTCCGGCCTGTGCTGTCTCCTGGGTAAAAACTGACAACGTTTAGCACAAGTTGTTAGTCTGTTACTGTGACAGACAGCAAAATGATCGTGCATTATACTTCCCTCACATTTCAGACTCTTTTCTTTGGCATTTCTCTCTTTTATTTTGGAGCCATTTCTACATCTGATTTTGGCAAACGCAAGAGGACACAAGCAGACACACTATAGTTTTTATCCCCGTGTCTCGTTAGGGGCAGGAAGTGCTGCTGATGGGTGTGTTTCTCTTTTGACGGCCTGCCGTGGTGGCCAGGGGCCGAGGTCCCATCTCAGTAATGTTCCCGATGTTGCCACTGTCCCCATGCTGGCAATGCTGTTGTCTTCCCCATCTTACCCACCAGGGGAATCCAGCTGAGATCTTTCCCTCTTATTTTTATTTATTTTTAAAATCATTCTTCTTCCAAACTTGTGCTCATAGCATGTGAAGGACCATGGAGGTCCTTGGAGCAAACTAGACTCAAGCCACCCTGCATCATTTCTCAACGCTTCCCTACTGTCTGTTCTCTCCCAGCCTCCATTCTAGCCAAGCCAAGTCCTGCTTCTCTTCTAATTCTCCACCAACTTTTCTTGGTACCTCTTTAAGGTTGTTCCCTCTTTAAAGAGATCTTACTGACTGGGGTGCTAGGGGATGAGAATACAGCTCTTCAAAGCTTGCAGTCTGGTGGGGGTCACAGGTAAATGACAGTGGTGGAGAATGTGAGAGGTGCTGTTCCAGGGCTCAGTTCAGGGTGTTATGGCTTACTAACGGGGAGTACTTAGCCTAGCGAGAGAATACAGGAAGGCCTCCTGGAGGAGATGAGGCGAGTTAGTTTGGTGAGGAGTAAGAAGGGTGTTCTTGGAAGAGGAGAGAGCATATGCAGAGGAGTTCGCTCTTAGGGCCGAACAAGCATTCACTGTGTCCAAAGCCAAGTCAGCACTGGGGGAGGGAGGCAAGATCCAGTGTTAGAATCTCAGAGTCTTGCCAAAGAGTTTACATTTTATCATGTGGTCAAAAAGAAACCATTAAGGGTTTCCATTAGATGTGTGCCATGATCTGACTTTGATTTTGAAGGTGTATGCAGGCAGCAGTGGTGAGAATGAGAGGAAAATGTCGCAGGTCTCCCCTCCTCTAGTTCCCTTGAGTCCACAGCACTTAGGCTGTTCTCTCCGCCACTGCACCGAAGCAACACCACCTCTCTGCCCCAGATCTCCTGATCCTCTGGCCCTCACTCTTAATGCCTGGCCAAGCCCCCACCCTGAACCCTGATTGGACCCAGTTCTCTGGCTCCTCTGGGCTGTGCTCCAGTGCCTCACTGTCAATGGAGAACTCCATCACCATGTAGACCCACCCTTAGTACACGTGGGATGCTTACTGTGTTTCTCCAGGCACTGCCCTCCAAGGCAGGTCCTTTGTTCCCCCAACCCATTCAGGTCTGGCTGTCACCTCCACCCCTGCTCTGAGCCTTGCTCATAAATCAAGTGACTGTGCATATGGAGGACTCTGTTATTATGTTCCATTGGTTTATCTATTCTTAACTCCTTTACCGCACTGTGTTAATTAGCATAGTACTATAGTAAGTATTAGAATCAGTTACCTGGGTTCTTTTGTTTCAAGACGGCCAAAGAGCCTTTGTATAGCCAAATAAATTCTAGATTTGGCTTGCCAGTTTCCACCTAAACCCCAAAAACTTGTTGGGATTTTGGTTGGAATTACATTAAATCTAAAAACCAGTTTGGAGAGGGGAGCCTGGGTGGCTCAGTTGGTTAAGCTTCTGACTCTTGGTTTTGGCTTAGGTCCTGATCTCATAGGTTGAGATTGAGCCCCGACTGGGGCTCTGTGCTCAGCGGGAGTCTGCTTGGGTAGTCTCCTCTTCTGCCCCTTCCACCATTCACATGCATGCTTTCTCTCAAATAAATAAATAAAATCTTAAAAAAAAAACAATTTGGAGAGAATGGAAGTCTTAATTATTGAGTTTTCCAAATGTTGACCATAGAATATCCATTTATTTGGGTCTTCTTTAATTATCACTATATTAACAAAATATTCTTAACAATATTTGCTGCCATTCTTTTTTGTTCTTGCTGTTAAACTTATTCCTAGACACCTGGTATTTTTGGCACTCTGTAAATGGCTGGCTTCATTTCCCATTTGTTTTCTGCTGGTTTAAAGTGTTTTTTGTTTATTGATTTTACAGCAGACTTACCCCCAATTTGCTTATTAATTTGAAGGTTTTTTAGGGTATTTAGAATTTTTTACATGCACAATCATGTCTTTATGAATAAAAACTATTTAATTTTTTTTCCTCTGCAAAATCTATACCTTTATTTCTTTTTCTTAGTCCTGTCTGGGATCAACAATATAATGTTGAATAGAAGTGGGTACAGTAGACGTCCTTCTCTTATTTTTAATCTCAGGGGGAATATGTTCAGTGTTTCAGCATCAAGTATATTGTTGACTTTAGTTGTGTGTAAATACTCTCTGTTAGATTAAGGAAGATCTCTTATATTCCTGGTTTTCCGAGAATTTTTACCATTAACGGGTTTTGAATTCTACCAAATACTTTCCTGCGTTTGTTGAGATAAAATGTTTTTCCTCCTTTAATTTATTAATGTGGTGAATTATACTGATTGACTTTTTAAAGAAAGATTTATTTATTTATTTGAGAGAGAGAAAGAGAGTGTGTGTGTGTGTGTGAGAAAGCACAAGCAGGGGGAGTGGCAGAGGGAGAGGGAGAAGCAGGCTCCCCACTGAGCAGGGAGCCAGATTCAGGGCTTGGTCCCTGGGATCATGACCTGAGCTGAAGGCAGAGGCTTAGCTGACTGAGCCACCCAGGTGTCCTGTTGATTAACTTTTGAATGTTGAATTATCGCTGAATTCCTAGAATAAACCCTAGTTGGCCATGATGTCTTGTACTTTTTTACATAACTGTAAATTATTTTGTAATATTTTATTTAGGAATTTAGCATTTATGTTCATGAAGGTGTTGGCCTTTAATAATTTTTTTGTGTGATATCCTTGTTAGGTATATACAGGGAAGTGTATCTTCTATCACTATTCTCTGAAAGAATTTGTATAAGATGGGACTATTCAGACATATAGGAATATAGGGCCATTCAGGTATTCTTTTTTTTTTTTTTCTTGTGTCAGTTTTGCATTGTTAAAGATTTGGCCATTTCATCTAGTGTGTCAAATGTATTGGCAAAAAGTTATACATAGTATGTGTGTTTTTTTTTTTAATGTTGGATCTATAATGTTTTCTTTCCCTTTATTCTTCATTGGTCATTTGTATCTTCTCTCTGTTTATCTTGGTAGAGTTTTCTCAATTATAGTAATCTTTTCAAAGAACCAACTTTTGGCTTTGTTAATTGTTAAATGTCTGTTTTCTATTTCATTGATTTTTGCTCCTATTTGTATGTTTTCTTTGTTCTACTTTTCTGGGGCATTAAGTTTACTAGATTCCACCTCCCCAAAGCAAAAATTAATAGACATAAACAATTCCATAATCAAAGTTGAAGTCTGCATATACCCCTTTCTCAGTAACTGATAGAACAAGCAGACAAAATATTGAGTAATTACAGATAATTTTTTAAAGCTCTATCTACTTGACCTAATTAGCCTATAGGGAATAAACACTTAACAACTTCAAAATACATATTTTTTTTGGAATTTCATATAAAATATTTACCAAAATAGACCAGATACTGAACCGTAAAGGAAGTCTCAACAAAATTCAAGGATTGAAATCATATAGTGTACTTTCTTACCACTGAGAAATTAACCTAGAAATCAGTAATAAAAAGATTAGTAGGAAATTACCACCATTTGCATTCCTGCCAACTGTGCACGAATGTTCCTTTTTCTCCACATCCTTACCAACCCTTGTTATTTCTTTCTGATAGTAGCCATTCCAACGGGTGTAAGGTGATATATCTCATTATGGTTTTGATTTGCATTTCCTTGATCGTTAGTATGTTGAGAATCTTTTCATGTATCTATTGGCCGTCAGTGTATCTTCTTTGGAATAATGTCTGTTCAGGCTCTATGCCTATTTTTAATCGAATTATGTGGGGGTTTTTTGGTGTCGAATTGTAGACGTTCTTTATGTATTTTAGCTCTTAGCCCCTTAATGGATATATCGTTTGCATTTATCTTCTCCAAGGAGTAGGTTGCTTTTTCATTTTGTTAATGGTTTCTTTCACTGGGCAAAAGCTTTTTATTTTAATGTAGTCCCAATAGTTTATTTTTGCTTTTTTCCCTCCTGCCTGAGGAGACATATCTAGAAAAATGTTGCTGAGGCTGATGTCGAGATTACTGCCTGTGTTTTCTCCTAGGAGGTTTATGGTTTGATGTCTCACACTTAGGTCTTTAATCTATTTTGAGTTTATTTTTGTGTCGGGTGTAAGAAAGTGGTCTACATGCATTTCTTTTGCATGTAGCTGTCCAGTTTTCCCAGCACCATATGTTGAAGAGACTTTCTTTTTTCCACTGTATATGATTGCCTTCTTTGTCATAGATTAATTGACCGTATAAGCATGGGTTTATTTATGGGGCTCTCTATTCTGTTCATTGATCTATGTGTCTATTTTTGTGCTAGTACCATACTGTTTTGATTATTATAGATAGCTTTGTAGTGTATCTTGAAATCTAGGATTGTGATGTCTCCAGCTTTGTTGTTCTTTCTCAAAATTGCTTTGGCTATTCAGGGTCTTTTGTGGTTCCATACACATTTTAGGACTATTTGTTCTAGTTCTGTGAAAATGCTAGTGGTATTTTGATAGGGGTTGCACTGAATCTGTAGATTGCTTTGGGTAGTAGGGACATTTTAACAATTCCTCCAATCCGTGAGCATGAAATATTTTCCACTTGTTTGTGTCGTCTTTAATTTCTTTCATCAGAGTTTTATACTTTTCAGAGTACAGGTCATTCGCCTTCTTGATTAAGTTTGTTCCTGGGTATTTTATTCTTTTTGGTGCAGTTGTTAATGGAATTGTTTTCTTAAATTCGGTTTTTGCTACTTCGTTATTGGTATGTAGATAAACAATAAATTTCTGTATATTAATTTTGTATCCTGCAACCTTACTGAATTCATTCATCAGTACTAATAGTTTTTTTAGTAGAGTCTTTTGGGTTTTTATGTATAGTCTTGTGGCCTTATTTTTAAAAAATATCTCTTGTAAATAGATAGCAAAGGATTGGGTCTTTTTTTATTTTTTGAAAATCTGGTCCATCAATAATTGTCTTGTAACTGGAACACGTAGTCCACTTTCTTTTGTCACTCTTGTTGCTGTCATTGGGTTTTAGTCTGTCATCTTGCTATTTATTTTCTCTTTCTCATACTTGTTTTTTTTTTTTGGTTCCTATTTCCGTTTTTCCCACCTTCTTGGGATTAATTATTTGTTTATTATTTCACTTAATTTCCCAACTTAAGCTTTTTAGTCGTATATATTTTATTATTCTTTTAGTGCTCACCCTAGAGATTACAACTGCAATCTCTGCATATTAAAAGCTATTTAAATTAGTACTTTTACCCTTTCTCAAACTACGTAAGATCTTTACAGTAGTTTAATTCTGTTTAACCTCCTTTTTGCCCTTTGTGCTATTTTTGTTATACACATACAGGTCTTTGTTATCATTCTTGTTTTAAATTGTCAATACTCTTTTATATTTATTCATATGTTTTTCACTCTTCTTTTTAGTTTCATAGTTTTGGGAGGGGAATCAATTTCTTTCAGCCCAAGCATCTGTTTTCATTCTTTTTCACAGTACAGTTCTTTCGGTGATGATTTTTTTAAATCATTTGTTTGAAAACATCTTTATTTGGATTATTTTTGCAAGGTGTAAAATTATAGGCTTGCTTTTTTATTTTTAAACCTTCTAGCAGTGTAAATATGTTATTGCTTCTGATGAGAATTCAGATGTCATTCTATTGTTGTTCTCCTGAATGTGAATTGTCTTATTTTCCTCTGCTTCTTTTATTTATTTATCTTCAAATTTTTATTTAAATTCTAGTTAGTTAACGTGTAGTGTAATAGTGGTTTCAGGAGTAGAATTTAGTGATTCATCACTTACATACCACACCCAGTGCTCATCGTGACAAACACCCTCCTCAGTGCCCGTCACCCATTTAGCCCACTGTCCACCCACCTCCTTCCATCATCCCTCAGTTTGTTTTCTATTGTTAAGAGTCTTTTATGGTTTGTTTCCCCCTCTCTTTTTTCCTTCCCAAATGCTCACCTGTTTCGATTCTTAAACTCTGCATATAAGTAAAATCATGTGGTATTTGTCTTTCTCTGACTGATTTATTTCACTTAGCATAATACACTAGCTCCATCCATGTTATTGCAAATGGCAAGATTTTATTCTTTCTGATGGCTGAGTAATTTTCCACGGTGTGTGTGTGTGTGTGTGTGTGTGTGTGTGTGTGTATCCCACATCTTCTTTATTCATTCATCGGTCAGTGAACATTTGGGCTCTCTCTGTAGTTTGGCTATTGTTAATCATGCTGCTATAAATATCAGGGTGTATGTACCCCTTCAAATCTGCATTTTCGTATCCTTTGGGTAAATTCCTCTGCTTCTTTTAAAATTTCCTGTATATTTTTTGTTTTTAACATTTTGACCATTAAGTTCCTGGGTTGGGTTTTGTTGTTGACTATATTTCACATGTCTCTTATGGGTATGTTCTGTTCTCTTTTCATCTATGATTCAGGTTGACTAATTTTTATTGACCTATATTCAAATTCACTAATCCTATTTCTGCTGTAACCAGTCTGCTGTAAATCTGTCTGATTAATTTAAAATATAGGTTTTTTTTCCCCCCAGAATACTCATTTGATCCTTTTTTCTCCCCTTTTGTAACAGGTTGAGATATAATTCACATACCACACCATTCACCCATTTAAAGTGTACAAGTCAGTGGTTTTTAGTATATTCTCAGAGTTGTGCAACCATCACCTGAATCAATTTTAGAATATTAAAAAATTTTTAATCATGGTAAATACACATAACGTAAAATTTACCACCTGAGCCATTTTTAAGTATACAGCTCAGTGGCGTTAGGACATTCCCATTGTCTTGCTACCATCACTACCATTCATCCACAGAACTCTTTTCGCCTTGCAAGACTAAAACTCTGTACCTATTAAACAATAAATCCCCATCCACCCCCGTAAATACAGGTTTTATATGTATTAACTTCTGACTCTTGATGGAGTCTGAGACACAGAGATGTTGGTGCCGTTATTGGAAAGCACATAGCTAGTGAGAGGCAGAACAGATCTTGTCTTCCCAGTTGAGGTTCCAGAAGTATTGAAATGTTTGGATGATGACTTGTTTAACCTTGAGTTCACTACAGCCTCAGGGCCCAATTTAGCTTAGATGATTGTGGCTTTTATTTGAATTATCTAGCCCATACCAATAACAGCATCCATGGCCACATTTGTAGGAAAGGGAGTCTGAAGGATACGGAAACTATACTAAAGGGTTTTGAGAATTAGACCTTCTTGGGGAATTAGTATCCTATGGGTTTCTCCAAGTACAGGAAAGCTCTGTGGATAAGACAAGGTTTGAGGATTAGCTGAAGTGTATCTCAAGGTGTTGGTTAGGAGGCAAGAGAGCATTGCCTGTCTGATGGTGGAGGCCTTTGTAAGAACTCATGACTAAGCCTTCCTTTAAGAAGTAGTAGTTTTTGGGTGCATGTGTTCTTACCCTCCTAATATGTTGAAAGGTTTTGAAGGCAAAAGTAATACTTAGTGCTCATTAATTGACAACACGAGTGTCCACATATTTGAATTAGAGCATCTAAGAAGCACTTGTTTTAGGTTGAATGAGAAGCTCCCCAGTAGAGTGATACGAGATGGTCAGAAAAGTCTCTTACAAATATCATCTCTCCCACTAGCCTGCTTAAAATTCTGACTTTTTTTTTTTCTCCTTGTTATTTGTTCTATGTTTTCTTATTAAGCAGAGTAACAAATCAAAACAGTTGTAATTGTGATAGTAGTGGTAGGGGGTTGGTCTCTCATGACCTTTGGTGAGGAAGAGAGGAGTGTGTGCTCCGCTGTCAGACCGTGGCCTTATGGGGTGAGGGCCTACTGTGGAGTTTCCGGAAGCATGGCTTTCGCCAGAGACATGGATGATGGTGCCAGAGATGGGCTGTCTGCTTCCCAATGGTCCAAAGACGAACCGGCAGAGATGGTGCAGGTAGTGAATGTAGATTCAGGCATGCTATAAATAGAATGCCAGGTCCATGTGGGGCGATGTAGGAACGAGACATGAAGCCTCATTGAAAGGAAACGTAAAGAAAAAATAGGGAATAAAGAGTACTAAGCAACAGAAAAGACTTGCATTTTTAGTTACATTTTTATATAACCACATTTCTTTGAAAGGGATGTATATAAATGAAAGGCTTCTATTTGAATAGAAAAAGCAACAAAAAGCATGGCAACACTTAGAGGAAAGAATGGGACCTTGTACATAATGTCATTTTCAGTGTTTTACAGAGCCCCTTACGTCTTATTCCAATAAAAGTGTTTTGTTTTGTTTTTTAAAGCAGGCACTAGAACAGATGAGAGAGTAAATGTGACTGTGTTTTGTGCTCTTTGGGAAAAGGTATGACAGAAATATACCTCTATTTATTCACCGGGTATTGATTGAACAGCACCAGAAATAGAGCTCTGTGTTCAGTGCTTTGGGAATTTTAGAGGAAATAAAATGGTTTCAGGTTGAGGGTTTTGAGCCAGGTCTGCAGGAAAGGTATAGCCGGGAACTGGCAGGTAGAATTGTCAGTTGGCCAAACAGCGTAACTTCATGATGAAATAACCAGCTGCCTCTTTGACTCTGTCTCTGACTAGCTGTGTGACCTTGAGCACATTAGTTATCCTCTCTAAACCTTGGTGTTTTGTTTCTTAAAGATTTTATTTATTTATTAGTCAGAGAGAGAGCACAAGCAGGGGGAGTGGCAGGCAGAGGAAGAAGCAGGCTCCTCGCTGATCAAGGAGCCCGAGGCAGGACTCCATCCCAGGACCCTGGGATCATAACCTGAGCCAAAGGCAGATGCTTAACCAACTGAGCCACCCAAGCGCCCTTAAACCCTGGTGTTCTTATCTTTAATGAGGGCAGTGTCTATCTTGCAGGGTGTTGTGGGGATTAAATTAGGTAATGTGTATAGATTAGTGCAGTGCTGGCATGTCGCCAGCATTTAGTAACTAGTACTGCTATTCCTATTGTTGTTGTTAGCTCAGGAGATGTTCTAAAAGAGTAATGATTATTTCCCTCAGGAAGATTCTTTTTTTTTTTAATGATTTTTTATTATATTATGTTAGTCACCATACAGTACATCCCCAGTTTCCGATGTAAGGCTCGATGATTCATTAGTTGCATATAACACCCAGTGCACCATGCAATACCTGCCCTCCTTACTACCCATCACCGGCCTATCCCATTCCCCCACCCCCCTCCCCTCTGAGGCCCTCAGTTTGTTTCTCATAGTCCATAGTCTCTCATGTTTCATTCCCCCTTCTGATTACCCCCCTTTCTTTATCCCTTTCTTCCCCTACCGATCATCCTAGTTCTTATGTTCCATAGATGAGAGAAATCATATGATAGTTGTCTTTCTCTGCTTGACTTATTTCACTTAGCATTATCTCCTCCAGTGCCCCCTCATGAAGATTCTTGGCCCTGGGAAGTATTGCTGTTGGGAAGCATGTCTTTACTCCTGAGCACATAGGTTTGAACCATCCGATGACCATTCATACCCCACCCTTCATGGAGCCTTGGCTAAAAATGAGAGGCCCCAGTCGCAAGAGAGATTTTGCATAGATTTTGCATAGAGGTCTCAAGGCCAGACCAGAACAGCCATGCTGACGGCTCACTCTGCTTTCTGGATCTGAGCACCGTCTGATTGCACATGAAAATCATCTCGGTTGCCTGTTGAAAATACGTATGCTCAGGCTCCACTCCAGTGTGTTGATCCTCTGTTCCACAAACTCGTATTTTTAACATTCTCCTCTGTTGGTTCTTCTGGGGCCATCCTAGCTCCAGACTAGCATTTGGAGTCACCTCAGACCATTTGGAAACTTTCCTAATGGGCTGGGAGTGGCCTTACCTGCGTGTTCCCTGTTTTCCTGGATCTTGGAATGTCTTTGAACGTTGACCTGCCGCTGCCTTGGCTATCCTCCTCTCTCACAGCCATGCCTTCTCTGAGTTCTTGAAGCCTGCGCTAACCACCATATTTGAATCAGCAAACACTTACTAAGCTCCAGAGAGGCAAGGTGTGCAAACAAAGCAGAACGAATTCTTGTTTCTTTTGCTTTTTGTGCATTGCTCTGTGACACATACCTCTTCAGACTCTAGTGATGATAATAATTATTCCATAAAAAATATAGCTCCTGTTTATTGGGCACTTACCACGTGCGGGGATTGTCCTGGGCTAAGTGCTTGATGCCTCTCATCTCATTTTATTTTCACAGTTCAGTGAAGGCGACTCACTCCCATTTTATAGGAGAGGAGATTGAGGCTTAGAGTGGCGGTCTGCTAGGGAGCAGAGCTGACATTCTCATTGCGGGACTTGGAAGTTCTGTCTTCACCACTTTGTTGATCCCGTGGTTGGTATTTGTAGCAAGCTCTACAGATAACGTGAGGGAGGACTTGAAACTTTAGTCTACCAGTCCCTCCCCCCTCCAACCTCTTTCATATGAGAAATGCACCTGACAGGTTGGGTTAGTCAATGAAAGGATGCAGAGGTGAGTCAAAATGCTCTGAGAGCCCAAGGAAGGAGTTGTTAAATGGGCACGATGGTCGGCCATTTCATGGAGGAGGAGGCAGATGGGCCAAGCCTTAAGGGAATAGGCTTGTTTTGATAGATGACGCTGTGACCAAGCAGATTTTCCCCACTGCCACAGCTGTAATGATTCAGGACTTCAGTGTCATAACATATCTGGGGAGTTTGGGTGGGGCTTAGCCTATTTTTGGTACTTGTTGATATGATTGTGCTAATATTGATAATTGTCTTCCTTGAGCCGTAGTTTACAAAGTGGAGTTTAAAATGTGGAAAACATATAAAAATGTTTAGATTTTACAACTTTCCAGAGGAAACAGAGGTGGAAACAGAGGGTTCCCAGTGTAAAAGATGGTGATTTTAAAAGACTGCCTTGTGTTTGTTGAGGGTCCCCTGAAGAAGCATATCTTGGAGCTGATCCCTCTCTACGAGGAGTCGGGGATGCCAAAGACTAGGAAGTTTTAACCAGGGGAAAATAGTATCAGGAGGTAGGGGTGAAGTGGGACCCTCTAGCCTGAGCAAATAGGACAGCCAAGGCCTGGAGGTACAAAGCTGCATGGTGCATTCAGGGCACAGGGGTGTGGGGGGGCTGGCCTGCAGGGGGCTGGAACATAGTGTGTGAGGAAGGGCGTGGGCGATGAGGCTTGAAAGGTGGGATTGTGGTTTGCCTGGGTGGCTCAGTCGGTTAAGTGTCTGCCTTTGGCTCAGGTCATAATCCCAGGGTCCTGGGGTCGAGCCCTGCATGGGCTTCTCCCTTTGCCTGCCGCTCCCCCTGCTTGTGCTCTCTCTCTGTCAAATAAATAAAATCTTAAAAAAAAAAAAGGTGGGATTGTGGAGGGCTTTGAATTCGGGGTACCCTTTCGATGGAGATATACACAGTATTCATCCTAGACTTCAATTCCAGCACAGGGGATTGATTTTATATCCTCGTATCCAGTAGGGGCCAAAGGAAGGGCCTTTGGGGAGCATCCCACATGGTTATCTTGCCTGTTTTTCCCTCATCCCTGTTGCTGTAATAAAGTATAAGCTGTCCAGGTCCTTGCGGAGTTCTAAAGAGGCTCCGTGAACTCTGTATTATGATGCTTTAGCACTTTACATTGTCTCCATGTGAAATCTCACGTTTGATTCTCATCATCAAAATGGATGGGATATCGCTCTTGGATCCAGTAACAGTTATCACTTACTGAGTTCCTGATATGTGTTCCCACCGTGCCAGTGCTCCACAGACATGATCACCGAATGCCCACCATTGTGCAAGGTAGTTGTCAGTTTTTTGTTTGCCTGATGAGGAAGCCAAAGCTTAGAAACTAGCTTAAGTAACTTGCTCTTTCATAGAACCCCACCCCCAGGTTTAGAAACCAAACGTGCCTTACTGCTGAGTCCATGTTCTTTCCATCCGGCTCTGCTGCCACCTCTGTCTTACTGCTGGGGGACCTAAGGTCCAGAGATGGCATTTTTTTTTTTTTTGAAGATTTATTTATTTATTTAAGAGAGAGAGAGGGAGAGAGAGAGAGGAGAGAGTGCACGTGCACACACAAGGGAAGGGGCAAAGGCAGAGGAAGAGAGAGAAACCATAAGCAGTCTCTCCACTCAGCATGGAGCCCAACGAGGGGCTCGATCCCAGGACTCTGAGATCATGACCTGAGATGAAACCAAGAGTTGGCCGCTCAACTGACTGAGCCACCCAGGCACCCCCCTCAGAGAAGGTATCTTGCCCAGGGCACACTTGGAATGGTGAGACAGCAGCTTGTCCAGGTTACTGTGAGTCTTTTCTTGAGCTGCGAGCACCCTGCTGGCTACCAGGTACCCTTAGTATGACCCCTAGTATCCCATGAGTTACTGGCCAGCTGGTCCCTCTGGAGTCTGTAATATTCATTCTTCGTCATTTGTCCAAAGGCATATGGTCTTCCCTCCCTCAGTAGTTGGTACTCGAAGCTCCCTCCTAGTGTTGACAGCTTAGTCATTATACCATCTTCTCATATTTCTCATGTATTCACCCATACTTGCTGTGTAAATCTCCAGAAACAGCCTGTTTATGAAGGGTCTTTGACAAGGCTATAACTCTAGCCTGATCTGAGGATGCTACTATAATTAGTTACAGGTTGGCATTCGCTAAATTGAATACAATCCATCATGCTTATTAGATATGGTGGGGGAGGCCGCACCCTGAAGGCGCAGTAGTAGGAAACACACATTAAATATACCTAAGTTGAGTATTTTCCCAGGCAGCTGCATATACAGAGCAGGGGCACGTGTTTGTAACACAGCCGCTCTCTTCTGCAATGGCACAGAGGAAATAGTGGGGACTGGGGAAGAAAAAGCACTTAGAAGCTTTCAAAGTAAATTGAGCTAGTTACAAAGTACCCCTAAGAAAATTTAAATCATAATACGTGAGAATGGAAAACAGAAGAAGTGATTCTTCAGGTAATTACCAAAGATTTCTCAGGTGGGATGGAGTTTTCTCCAAGTACAGGTATCTTGACACGTTATAGACTATCCTAGTGACCTATTGGTTTTTATAGCATTTGGGAACTTTAGCTGTTGTCAGTTGCCGGAAGTGCGACATGTAACATACTCTAGATCCCAGTTACTTTCAGCCCTTTCATTTTTGGTCCTCAGCATCAAGACAGACCTTTATTAATAGCCTCATTTTAAGAGGAACTAGGGCATATGAGGTACATGGCTCGGGTCACTCGATGTTTTGGAGGATGTGCCCTTGAAGGCAGCGCTGTTGTAGCTGTCAGAATCAACCCAGATGGATGGGCTCTAATACTAGGTTTGTTTGTATGTTTCCCAGCTGGGCAGCACGTCTCCACTCATGGCTATAATAAGAAAACTCATGGGCTGGTTTTGATGTGTATTTCTGATCGGAAAATTAGTACCTGGTACTTTTACCTTTATTTTTGTTCCTTAAACATATTGCAAGTTCGTCCAAAAATTCCCCCACAACACAAGTTAACATCTGTAAGAGTCCCAAGTTTGGTAGCGTGTGGCCCTTGTTGGGGGGCAGGCGCGTTGACAAAACAAAGCTTGGCCCCAACTGCATTTCCTTTTACCACTTGCTATCACAGGGGCACTGACAGAGGATGTGAAAATGCCAGTGCTTGGTCCAACTTGTTCCTGGAAGAGGAACCTGAAATGTATGATAGTAACACCATTCTTTTAAAAAAGAGAAAAAGGAAAGAAACAGAGCTACCCAGTTTTCATTTCCTATCAGACACCTGCCACATTTATTCTGTCTTTTCCCGGCTTGTAACTAAAAGCTAAGGACATACATTGACCATTTCTTATTTTCATCCTATTCACACCTACCTGTCCATGTCCAGGGCCTGACGGAGACACACACAGCTAATTGGACAGCACTACCATTGCGGTGAAGGAAATTTCCTTGCTTTATTGAATGTTGTCAAGTCTAATCTCAAGCAGGCAGCACAACATAAAGTATAGCTTCTATTGTCTTGTTTTTCTTCTAGGGTAAGAATCTGATTTTCTTGGTCTTTACTCTTCTAGAATGTGGGCACACTTCCCTGCCGGGATTCATATATTAAACAGAAATATTTGTGCAGAGGGCTTATAGGTCTTCTGTTTTCACAGAATCCAATCCAATTTTCTGATTCCCCAAATTAATCATTATGACCATTTATTATGTCTTGGAGGCAGTCCTTTCAAATGTGTTACTTCTAAATATGTATCCCGTGAGCAGGAGGTGGACTTCCCAGCTGATCCCTTAGTAGAATGAAGCTGGCTTGTGTTGCTGGATTTAGTTTATTTTAATTTCATCTGAATTTTTCAACAGTTCTCAGCCTATCTTGCAACAGTAAAGCTTTTATTAGTTTTCGCATCCTTTTCCTGTCTGTTATTTATTTCTTTTCTCAACAACCCTACGTGGATGTTGAGAATTTTATGAAAAAGGGAAACAGAGGTCAGGAGTGATGGACTTATTCAAAGTCTTACAGCTGCAGAACTCAAGATCAGATTTCCTGACCCCTAGGCCAGTTTTCTAATTCTTGCCTGATTGGGTCCTGAGCTTTTCTTTGTGATTAATATGAACTTTGTTTTCGACATCTTCTTTTAAACTATACCTCCTGTCCAACCTACACACCAGACTTAGACACTCATGTTTGCACATGCATGCATGGGTCCACACATGGGGATTCCCCTTTCTCCTTTGCTCCCCTATGAGACCTAGAAAATTTGAGTTCTTTGCTGTGTCCTCACACATTCTTCACTGCTAGAGCTAAGTGGGAAATGGAGGAGGAAGTTGGAGCAAAGGGAACAATTCTGGTATGGTGGGGGGGGCGGGGCTCAGAAGTTTCCAGCATGTTTTGCCTGAGTCAGTGGAAAGCTGGTCCCATTTCTGCCCCAGTTTGACAGTACAGATGGACTTAGGGCAATTTGAAAATAATTATAGAGGAGGGGAACCTGGTTTCAGATGATGGCATTCCTGACTGAGTTAGTATTTATAGCTAGAAAATGGAGAGATTTTTATATTGAAAAAATTTCCCCTGTATTAAAGACCCAATTCACTTGGGATGGCCACACAGTCACTACTACTCAATCCTCAAGAAAGCTGAACACTGGCTCTTCTTTTCTCATATGCTGGTGATTTTCTTCGTATAGTCATGGTGTGAAAAGGGATGATTCATTTTTTGTTGTTGTTATTGTTTCTTCTGTGACTCATGCATGGACTGAGGAGTCCTTTGGACTAGATGTAGTTCTACAGTGATGGTATCTCTAAAACTCAGCTTTCTTTTGATCAATCAGTTCCCAGGCATATCAGCCCAACATGGTCTGTGTGCAGAATGAGATGTGAGTTTGACTTCCTGCCAGTTTCCTTCTGGCCTAAATACGCTGTAAGCACTGTCTGCCTTGCCTTGTCATACACACACACACACACACACACACACACACACGCACGCACACACACAGTTACCTAATACATTGTGATGCCTGTTCTCAAGCTTCTTATCTTGTTGCTTCTCAATATATATTGGGTGCCATCACCCTACGTAGAGCTTAGGATCAGAGTAGAGAACTGGGTGGGCTGTCTCTCTGCCTATTACTGCTTTTACATCTGTCTCAAGACTAGGCAATTCAGCTATAACAAACAACTTCTTTTAGCCTTAGATTGTATCATAAGACAGTCCACATTATTCTTTTCTTTTCTCTGAGCTTCCTGCTGACCCACCTATTTGTACAAGTTATTTCTATATTATCTTTCATCAGAATGTTTTTGTAGGGACATGGAACTCTCAACAACATGCTGCCTGTAAATGTCATGTTGGGGAGGGTCTGTTATGGGAAGATTTCTTGAGGTAGCAAGCCCTATGAGTGGGTAGCTTCTTGTAAGCACTCATTACAGAAGGTGATATTCTCCAACCCATAGCCATCTTGTAGTCCTGTCCATTATGGCTGTCTTGGCGTGCCTTGACCTGCATCTGGGGATCAGGTTTATATTTGAGCTCATGTGCCTTGTCCAGCTTCCAATTTCATGTTGGACTCATTTAGCAGTTGGTTCAGACAAAGCCTGGATTAAAGCTTGTCAACCACAAAGGAAGCCATTTTAAGGGTAATTGAGATGGAAAAGTTGGACAGAGGAGGACGGAGCATATTTAATCCAAATTCTTGAAATAATTTAGTATCTTGTGATATGTTAATATTGGTACCAAATTAAAAATGTCTTTTTCAATTTTTTAAAAAAGATTTTACTTATTTATTTGAGAGAGAGACACAGACAGAGATAGCAAGAGAGAGCCTGAGTGGGGAGGAGAGGGAGAAGCAGACTCCTGCCAAGCAGGGAGCCCAATGTGGGACTCAATTCCAGGACCTTGAGATCATAACCTGAGCCGAAGGCAGACTCTTAACCCAGCCATCCCAAAAATGTCTTTATTTATTAAAGAGTGTTTTTCCAGAACCTCTTGATGTTACTTTGCCAGCTAGTGTAATAAATATAATAAAACTGCATTATATTATTTAATTTGGATTTCACTAATTAACATTACCTCCTGTTTGCGTTAATTTTCTGTTAAAATAATTTAATTCATTAAACACTCAATAAATAGCTTGTTTACTAAGGAAAGCACTGTGTATGGAGTGGGCTAGAGATGGAAGATGGAGGCATTAATTGAGAAGCCACTATAACTGGTTTTAGTAGAGTGTAACTGAGGAACTTTCTCAGGCTTGAAGCACTAGAAAACACTCTAAAGCTTAAAATAAAAGCTTCTGAGGAAAAATTATGAAAATAATATAAGAAAAATAATTGAGGTCAATACATCAAATATATAGGCAAAATTTTAATATCTCATCAGAGATGAGAGAAATATCAAGATGAGTGGGAGCACAACAGAAAAATGGAAAATTCACTCAGTGGGCAATAAGCAAACAAGAAAATGTTGAAATTTCTAATGATTAAACATGGTAAATGAAACAATCGTGGGAAATTTAAAATATGGGCTAGCAATGGGTACATGAGGAGGTTGTCACATCCTCTTGCTAAAAAGTAGCTCTAAACTTAACAAACTTGGTGAAGATAACAATTTCAGTGCTCTAGAAATTGAACTAAGTTATATAATCATCTGAGAAACATTTATACATAAAACCCCACAGAACTTCAGGTAAGAACAGTGGCAGTACGTGGCCTGTTTGCTTGGGGTACCTGTTGTGTCCCTCCTTCCCCCACTGCTCCATTGGCACGGTGCTTCTGCCGGGGCAGGGCAGGCTGTGAGGAACAGCCACTGTACTGCTGCGGGCAAAGGAGAGTCACTTCATTTGGAGTGGCTGGTGATGCCCACACCCACCAGCATTGTCAGTGACCATCTCCATGGTACTGGAAATGGGGAAGGCCACCATCTCTAGCTTGAGGTTGCAGTTGTGATTAGGGCAAAATGTTCCTGACTGAGGTGCAGCCAAGACCAGAGAAGGCCCAAACTATCTACATACGTCTGGATAACCTCGAGGCTGTTTGCACGTGCAGAGCAGGCACTCAAAGCCCCAGCAGCCAGCAAAATACTAGGCAGGCTTAGAACAGCTTGAATTTTTGATGCACTCCCCTACTTCCGTATAGATCCATTGGCAGAGAATGGAAGCCTTATGGGCATGAGGTGTTTGGTCTCATCCTCTGACTGACTGCCAAGTGACATCAACACAGGAGTGAACACTAAGAGTCCAGGCTTCAAAATAAAAGCAAGAATAATAGTTAAATACAGCTCAGCAGAGACATCATGACCATACACAACACGGGAGACAGATTTCACAGATTGACCTGAGGCAAGTTACTAAACAAACAAAAACCAAACAATAATAACTTACTGTGATTATATTCTCTATAATGTCCTGTTTTCAACAAAATGTGATGAAGTGAACAAAGAAATAGTAAAGTGTGATCCATACTCAGGAAAAAAAAAGCAGTTAGTAAAAGCTGCCCCTTAATATTCTCAGATATTGGGTTTAGCAGACCAAAGACTTCAAAGTAGTAATATTCATGTTCAAAGAAGTAAATGAAGGTATATTTGAAGAATTGAAGGACAGTATGACAACAATGACTCGACAAGTAAAGAGCCAAGAATTATAAAATAGAATTAAATCAGAATTCTGGAGTTGAACAATGTAATGGCTGAGATAAAAAAAATTCACTGGAGCGGGGTGGGGGGACTCTGACTGGCTCAGTTGGAAGAGTGTGGGACTCTTGATCCCGGGGTCCTGAGTTTGAGCCCCACATTGGGTGTAGGGATGACTTTAAAAAATAAACTTAAAAAAATTTACTGGAGGAACTAAGTACAAGATTGTAGATGGCAGAAGAAATAATAAGTGAATTCGAAGATAAGTCAAGAGAAGTAATCTAATCTGAACAGGGAGAACAGAGTGAAAAAGATGAAAAATGGATGTGGCAAAAGACAAAGTGAACATCATGGAAGTTGCAAGAGAAAATTACTCGTGGGCTTATGGATGCAGTTAAAGGCTAACTTCTCATCTGAAACAATGGAGACCAGAAAATAATGAAATGGCCCATTCGAAGTGCTAAACTTAAAACAAAAACAAATTCTGTTCAACCAAATTCCACCAAGAATCCTGTATCCATCAAAACTAGCCTTCACAAATGAAAGTAAACTAAAGATGTTCACAATACACAAAGACGGGGAGAATTGGTTGCTAGCAGACATGCCTTTCAAGACACACTAAATGAAGTCCTTCACAATGCAAGGAAATGACATTAGATTTAACTTGAATCCCCAAGAAGAAAAGAAGGGCATCAGAAATGGCAAATACATGTAGTAAAAAGACTTTTAAATATACCTACTTATCATTTCTTCTCTTAACTTCCTTAAAAGACGAGAGTGCATAAAGCAATAATTATAATCCTGTATTGTTGAGTGTGTAACTTATATAGATGTGATATGACAATAATAGCACAAACTCTTTTAAAAATAGAGGAAGAGGGAACGCATCAAACAGAGAATGCTTTATCTCTGGGACTAGTAGTATTCTGATAGCAAAGACAGGTGATACAAGGAAAGAGAACAATAGACCAATATCTTGGGAACATAGACACAAAACTTCTCAACACAATATTAGCAAACCAAATCTGGTAACGTATAAAAAGATTTATTCACTATGAGAAAATGGGATTTATCCCTGGAATGCATGGTTGTTTTAACACCCCAAAATTAATTAACATAATATGCCATATGAATAGAATAAAGACAAAGACTACACAGTTATCTTCAATGCAGAAAAAGCATTAATAAAAGCCCAATACCCTTCCATGATAAAAACTTCCAACACACCAGGAATAGAAAGGAGCCCCCTCAACCTGATACAGAGAATCTATGAAATACCTACAGCTAACATCATCACGGCAAAAAACTGGACGTTTTATCCTAAGATTTGGAAGAAAAAACAAAATAAGGAAGGAAAGAAGGAAAAAAGGAAAAAAGAAAGGAAGGAAGGAGTTAAGGGCATTCAAATTGCCGAGAAAGAAGTAAAGTTGTCTTTATAAGCAGATGAAATGATTCTTTATATAGGATATCCAGGGAGTCTACAAATGACCAGAATTAATAAGGAAATTTAACAAGATAACAGACTATAAGATCAGTATACAAAACTCAATTCTATTCCCAATTCTATTTTCCAGTCCCAGAAAAAAAATGAAATTAAGAAAAAGATTCTATTTACAATAGCATCAAAAAGAATAAAAGTTGGAGGACTGACACTAATAGATTTCAAAACTTAACTATAATGCCACAATTATCAAGAGAGTATGGAATTAGCACAAGGATAAACATATAAATCAGAACAGAATTGGGAATCTAGAAATAAATATTTACATTTATGATCCGCTGACTTTCTACACAGGTGCTAAAACAGTTCACTGGGGGGAAAGGATAGTGTTTTCCACAGATGGTGCCAAGACCATCTTAGGTATCTTTATCCCTTCCTCACATCCTACACCAAAATTAACTCAAACTGAATCTAGATCTAAATGTAAAAGCTAAAACTATAAAAGTTCCAGAAGAAAACATAAGAGAAAATCTTAGTCACCTTGGGTTAGTCAAAGAATTCTTAGATACAGTACCAAAAGTACAATACAATGAAGGGAAAAAATAGATAAATTTAACTTTATTAACATTAAAAACATTTGTGTTTCAAAGCATACCATTAAGAAAGTGAAAATATAAGCCACAGACTGGGAGAAAATATTTGCAGATCATATAACCAATAACATATTTGTATCCAGAATATATGAAGAACTCTTAAAATTTGGTAATTGCTAAACCATCCAATTAAAAGTGGGCAAAAGAACCTCCTCAGGCCCTGGAGAAAACCTCTCCACCTTGGAACTCCTGCCTGAAATCCCCAGGTCATGGAGATGACCTCTTCCAGATCACATTTTATACCTACCCCTTCTCCCCTTTCCAGAGAAGAGCCTCCAGCCCCAACCTGGAAGGCAGAGGCAAAGCTGTAAGAGTTGCTGTTTTCTGAGTGCCAACTGCATGCCAGATGCTTGACCTATGTGGTCAGCTGAATAATGGCCCCAAAGAGATTCCCATCCTAATCCCTGGAACCTGTGAATGTGACATTATGTGGCAAAAGGAGCTTTGCAGATGTGATGGAGTTAAAGATCTTGAGATGCGGGAATTATCCCGGATTGTCCAGGGAGTCCCTAAATGTGATCACGCACGCCCTTACAAGAGGAGGCAGAGGGAGATGGGATGACAGGAGAGGAGAAGGCGAGGTGATGGCAGGAGCAGAGACTGGAGCGGTGTGGTGTGAAAATGGAAGAAGGAGCTATGAGCCGAGGAATGGGGCGGCCACTAGAAGCTGAAAAGTCAAGGCATTTGATTCTCCCCTGGGGCCTCCAGAAGAAACCAGTCCTACCGTCACCGAGACTGTAGAGCGGGGAGACTGATTTCAGACTTCTGACCTCCAGAGGTGGAAAAGAATATTTCTGTGTTGTTTAAAGCTTCACCCCCAAAATGGGCAAAAGATTTGGATACACTTTTCACCATTACAGATGGCTATTAAGCATGACTAACGATCATTTTTTTTTTTTGGTCCTGTGATTTAATTTTTCTTTTAAAAAAAAATTTTTTTTTTGCATTTGACTAAAGATTCTTAACACCATTAATCATTATGGAAATACATATTAAAACCAAAATGAGATATGTCTATTTACCCATCATAATAAAAAAGACAATATCAAATATTGATGACAATGTGATGAAACTGGAACTCGCATACATTGCCGGTAAGGAATATAAAATGGTGGAGCCACTTCAGAAAATGGTTCAGCAGGGGTACCTGCTTAGTCAGTAGGGCGCGACTCTTGGTTTTGGCTCAGATCATGATCTCAGCGTTGTGGGATCAAGCCCCATGTTGGGCTCCATGCTCAGTGGAGAGTCTGCTTGAGATTCTCTCTCCCTCTCCCTTTGCCCCTCCCCCTGTGTGTTCTCGCTCCCTCTGTCAAATAAATAAATCGATCTTTAAAAAAAATTAGTTGGGCAATTTCTAAAAAGTTAAACATACATTTCCCACGCAACAGAGAAATTTCACTCCTAGGTATCCACCTATGGTATGTGAAAGTGTATGTCCACACAAAGATAGGTGTGCAGGTGTTCACAGTAGCATTTTTCATCATAACTGGAAACCTGGAAACTACCCAGATGTCCAACTGGTGAGTGAATATGTTTGTGGAGGATATTGGAAATGTACTAACACTGGATTGTGGTGATGGTTGTACAGCCTTATAAATGTACTAGTAATCGTTGAACTGCACACTTACCCCAAATGATGCTGATTCTTGGGAGAGTGTGGTGAAACTGACAAATTCATGCTTTGAAAATTGTTATGAACCTTTGGGAAAATAATGCAGCAATAGATGGTATGAAAAAATATAATAATGTAAATGTTTGGATTTCACTCACTCTTAAAAATGTTTATTTGGAAATAATTCAAAGGAAGAAAAAAAATCTCATGTGCATGGAATCTTCCTTGCAGCATTCCCTCTAAACATGTAACTCTGGAGACAATCCAGTAGTCTCATAATAGTGAAATGGTTGATACATCATTTAGATGAAATATCTGTTTTCATTTAAAAACAGCTATGACTGACATGAACAGATACGTATAGTTGTCTCATAATCAAAGAAAACAGTCTTTAAAATTATATGTTTGCTATAATTAAATTGTGTAAAATTATGTATATTGGGCCCACACTAGAAGGGAATGTGAACTGTGTGTAGTTGACTCTTTTTACCTTTTTAAAAATTCCATTACTCTTGCTATAAGATTGTCAAAATAAGATAAATATGGCACTAGGAGGAAAAAAGTAGTAACAAGCGCTATTGGAGGTATTTAAATTTGAATAGAAAAGAAGAGATGGATGGATGGATAGGAGTTTTGTTTTATGGATTCAGTTGGTATGATTTGGTGATTGGTTAGGATGTGGGGTATGGGTGAGAAAAGAGTCTCCGTGGCCAGTGAATTTCTGTCTCTTTCAGAAGATGATGATTCCATTAATAGAAAAAGGAAAGAGGTCTAGGGGCCACCGGCAGAGACAGCAATCCGTTTTTGTTATGTTACTGAGCATGCACCTGAAATAAAGGTATTCACTTAGTACTTTTTCCCTTTTGGAATGTTGAGTTTGAAGTGCCACTGTGATTTCCAGGTTGAGATGTCCAAGGGTCAGCATGAAGTAGGTTTACAGAAGTTTGGAGAGAAGTTGGACTAAAAGGATAGAGGAGGAGACCGAATGCTTGTGGGCGCTAGAGCCAGAGGAAGTCATGGAAGTTGATGGTCGGGCATCCCCGTGACGTGTGAGAGCGCATGCGGTGGGCGATGGGTGTCCGGTGTGAAGCACTAAGTGTGAGAGCCCTAAGCAGATAGGAGGCAGACAGCCAATGTAAGCATTCTTAGGAGACATTTGGCAGTAATCGGAAGGAAAGAGGTGAGACAAAACTCAAGTCATAGCAAGACTGCAGAAAGGATTTGTTAACAGAGGTCTTCCTGAAGATTGTAGGGTGAAGTTCTTCTTTGCTTGAAGAACCACCGAGACTCTTCACTGCTGTGAAGGCATGTCAGCCTCTCTCCAGCTTTAGTGCACTTGCCCAGCAGATACAGACCTTCCCCAATGGAGCAGACATAATTTCGTGGCGTTCTGTAACTGAAATGATTGTTACCCTAATGATCATTTTCTACTGCAGTGAGAAAAGAATTGTAAAAATCAATTTCTCATTTTACTGACTCTGACAATGACGGTCTTCATCAGAAAACAAACTAGCTTGCCAATTTTGACAGCTTTCTTGTGAAAAGCAGGGTTTTTATCTTTTCACCCAGTGTATAAATAAGCCTTTTAAAAAAGTAACTTTAGGGTAGCTGAAAATCATTAAAGAGATGGAGGAGTTTCCAGATGAGGACCGACAAAAAGATCACAACTCCTTCATCTAAAATCACAGAGGTGGAGTAGGACAGAATTGGAGTCTAAATTGACAGAAGCTGCAAGGGAACACAACCTGGTCCGGACAGCCCAGACACCAAAATGAGAGACAGTCTTCTGGGCAATAATACCTACCTCACGGGCTCTTTGCTAGTATTAAGAGAGATTGTATATAAAAATGCTTTGTAATCAAGCACTCCTCAAATATAGGATGCTATTATTAGAACTTGGTGGGTGGTGTTTTGGAAAAATAGAAGGACTAAAACCCCTGCTTGGGTAGTTGGGTGGGGAGCATGAGCCAGTAGAATATAAATAGAATGCCTAGAGAAGGTCGCAGGCATTTGCACCTGAGTGGATTTTTAAGGCCAGTGGGTCTTTTCTGTACCTTCCCTTGACCCTGAAGTTGAACCACCATATACTCCTTATCACATCTGTTAGTTAATGGCCCAATCATGGATTGGATGGACACTAAACCCACCATTTCCCTCAGTATATAGGATTTTTAAACTCCTTTAAGCGGTAAAGTATTATACACTAGCAAATAAATATAAAATGTATAAATATTTAGCAACTTGCTCTCCAAAAAAATCCTGATTTGTAGCACTTACTAATTTTTTTTTCGATTTTATTTATTATTTGAGAGAGAGAGAGCATGAGTGGAGGTGAAGGGCAGAGGGAGAAGCAGACTCCCCACTGAGCAGGGAGCCTGATGTGGGGCTCGGATTCCAGGACTTGGGATCATGACCCGAGCCAAAGGCAGACGCTTAACCGACTGAGCCCCCCAGGCGCCCCGAGAGCTTACTAATTTCTATGGTACAAATACTTCCTCCATAGCTGATTTCAGGCTACTAAAATGAGGTCACTGAATGTCATTGGAAGAGATGCACAGTAGCATATCATTATATAGTATTTTCACCATCCGGACACAATAAAAGTAAATGACCTTGAGAGAATGGGTAATAGTAACGTGGAATACAATAGAAAGTAATGTGTTTTGAGTATTTGCTTTTAATATAATTAATTTAATTTTAAGCTTGTATTATTTTATTTTTAATAATGTGTTTAAGAACTAGCTCTCAAAATTCCTAAAAATCTAATAATTGCTCACTTGAGCTGGTGTGAGCAGTCTCAAGTACACAATATTTGAATAACTTACAGGTCATAGTCAGAAAATATTTAGGCCTATAAGATGATAAAAATACTATATATCAAAACTTGTAGGATGATGCAAAGATATTGCTTAGCTGGCAATTTAAAATATTAAATGGTTGTATTAGTAAATAGGAAACATTAAAAAATAATGAGGTAAGCACTCAACTTAAGATAGTAAAAAACAACTGAATAAATCTTTAAAAAGTAGAAGGAAGATAATAAAGATGAAACCAGAAATATTAACAAAAATTCAAAGGCAAAATCATCCGTCTCAAAATTTCTTTCTTTGAAGAGACACACAAAATTGACAAAACCTTGCTGAGATTAATCCAGGAAATCAGAGAAGCCACAAACGAAAGAGCAAAAATAAGGCATGTCTACAGATCTAACAGAAATTGAGAGAAGAGTAAGAGAAACTTAAAGCTTTATAGCAACATGTTTGAAAACTTGGATAAAATAATGAAATTCTGCGGGGGGGGGGGGACTTAAAATTGACCCAATTAAAAAATATAGAAAACTTAAATTCTCTTATAACCACTACTAACTGAAGTAGTATTTAATAAACTTCTAATAAAGAAAACGCCAACACCAGGTGATTTTATAGATTAATCCTACCGACTTTTCAAGATAGGTATCATGATAGTCTTATATAAAGTCCAGAGAATAGAAAAAGGAAGAATACTCCTAATCTATTCTGTAAAGCCAGTACATTCACAATACCGAAGCACGCAAGGATGGTGTCGGAAAGACAATTACAGGTCAAACTCATTCACAAATATGGATGCAGAATTCATAACCAAACAAAGTAAATAGAGTGCTGTACTATACAGAAAGGGTAATATGTCATAACCAATTTGGTTTGTTTTAAGAATGCATAGGAAGTTTATGGGATGCCTGGGTGGCTCAGTCAGTTAAGTGTCCGCCTTCAGCCCGGGTCATGATTCCAGGGTCCTGGGATCAAGTCCCAAATCTGGCTTCTTGCTTAGTGGGGAGTCTGCTTCTCCCTTTGCCTGCTGCTCCCCCCTGTTTATGCTCTCTCTCTCTCTCTCTCATAAATAAATAAATAAAATCTTTAAAAAAAAGAATGCATAGGAAGTTTAATATTCAAAAATTTATAAATTTGATTTATTTACATGAACAGATAAACAGAGATGACCAATCTAAATTACCTTAAAGATATAGAAATGGCAATTTATTAGAAGCCAGTACCCATTTATGATAATGTCCTTAATCTGGTAAAGAATGTTTACTAAAAACCTCTGAAAATAATCATTCTAACGGGGATATTTTAGAAGCTTTTTCCTTAAAACCAGAAACAAGACAAAGATGCTCACGATCACAGCTTCAGATCGACATTGTACTGGAAATCCTTGATGATAAGAGAAAAAAAGTAATCAACAGTGTAAGGAGTGGGTGGGGGGGGAAGAAAAATTAAGCGGGAAGATATCCTCTAACAGGTGTCAAGACTTTCTTTAAAATAACATAGTGATTGGGACAGTGTCATTTGCTACAGGATAGACAGATTGATGGAACCAAATAGATGCAGGCCCACACATCTGGGAATCTGGTAATGAACAAAGGTGGCATTGCGTGCACTGGGGAAATAGGTGGTTCTTGGATATCTGATTATTTGTATGGGTAAGATGATATTGGTTCTTTTCCTCATACTGCGTGTAAACCCCAGATAAATTGTTGATTTAAATGTGAAAGGCAAAGCTTTAAAACTTTTAGAAAAGAATCTAGAAAAACCCCTATGACCTTTGATAGCAAAGGGTTTCTTAAAGCAGTTACCAAAAAGGCTAACCATAAAAGTTTGATGTGTTTGACCGTATTAAAATTAAGAATTTTGTTTGTTTTTGTTGTTTTTAAAATTTTTATTTTATTTAAATAAATTAATTAACATATAGTATATTATTTGTTTCCGAGGTAGAGGTCAGTGATTCATTAGTTGCATATAACACCCAGCGCTCATTATATCACGTGCCCTCCTTAATGCCCATCACCAAGCTACCCCATCCCCCCAACCTACCTCCCCTTCAACAGCCCTCCGTTTCCTATAGTTAAGAGTGTCTTATAAGGGTTTGCCTCCCTCTCTGATTCCATCTTATTTTATTTTTCCCTCCTTTCCCCTATGATCCTCTTTTTTATTTCTTAAATTCCACATATAAGTGAAATTATATGATAATTGTCTTTCTCTGATTGACTAATTTCGCTTAGCATAATACCCTCTAGTTCCATTCACATCATTGTAAATGGTTAAGATTTCTTTTTGTTGTTATTGTTGGCTGAGTAATATTCCATTGTATGTATATATATATATATATATATATATATATATATATACCTCTCAATGGGCATCTGGGCTCTTTCCATTGTGGACATTGCTGCTATAAACACAGGAGAGCACGTGCCCCTTTGTTTTTTTTTTTTTTTTTTTTTTTTTTATTCGACAGAGAGAGACAGCCAGCGAGAGAGGGAACACAGGCAGGGGGAGTGGGAGAGGAAGAAGCAGGCTCTTAGTGGAGGAGCCTGATGTGGGGCTCGATCCCAGAACGCCGGGATCACACCCTGAGCCGAAGGCAGACGCTTAACGGCTGCGCCACCCAGGCGCCCCAGCACGTGCCCCTTTGGATTACTATTTTTGTATCCTTTGGGTAAATACCTAGTAATGCAATTGCTGGGTCATAGGGTTAAAATTAAGAATTTTTGTTCAGCAAAGACAGCATGAGAAAAATTAAAAGATGGGTTACTAGTTAAGAGAAGATATTTCTAAAACTTATAATCATTAAAGTGTAGGTGCCCAGAATATATATTTTTAAAAGCAAAGAAGAAAAAGGTAAAATACCCAGTATTAATTAATTAATTAAATTAATTAAAAAAATTAATAATTATTAAAATAATCAATTAAAAATAATTAATAAGAAAGGCATATGAAAAGGCATTATGCAGAAGAAACATAAATGGCCGATAACGTAGGAAATGATGCCTGCCTCATCTGTAACAAGAGAAACAGAAATAAGACCACAAGAAGTTGCTTACTTACTCAGTAGCTCACAAAATTTAAGTTTTTCAATGTCAAGTGGCAATAATGTGATGGGATGGTATAGAATCCAGCAGTCCTACTCCTAGAATCCTAGAATCCCTAGAATCTTGTGCAAAGATGCATTAAGGGACATGTTCAAGAATGTTCCTAGCAGCATTGTTTCTAAGACTAAGAACCTGGAGACGACCCAAATCTCCTTCAGTGGAAAAATATACTGTGGTACACTTACCTAATGGGATGTCATTAGGTGGTAAAAATGAATAAACTTCAGTTATTTGCAGTAACATGCCTGAATCTTAAAAATATAGTGTTTGGTAAAATCAAGTAACAACTCAGGAGGAATGCATAAGGTGTACTTATTATTATGTTTCTAAACCTCAAGAACAAGTAAAACTAAGTAACATATTATTTAGGGCTTTATATACACATTAAAAGTGGAGAGAGAGAGAGAGGAAAGTAGCCCTAGCATAAACACTGCTCTGGTCTTGTCTAACAAATCTTAAAAGCAAGACCTGAAGAGATCAAAGAATAGCTAAGTAATATAATGGTGTCCTAGAACAAAGCTAATTTCGCTATTTACATATTTACATATTTACAGGAATACAAAAATATCCAGCACCCAGTGAGGTGAATTCACAATGTCTGGCATCAAATAAAAAATTACCGGTCATGCAAAGTATGATGCACAATGAGGAGAAAATCCAGTCAATCAGAACTAACCCAGAAATGATGCAGAGGATAAAATAAGCAGACAAGGCACGAAAGCAATTATTATAATGGTATTCGTATGTTCAAGAAACAGGAGAAAAGACTGAGCACCATACCTAGGAAAGTCATAGAGTTCCCTGGCTTGGGGAATCCAGAGCAGAGTGGGAGGGCTTAGCCTTGAAATGAAGAAGGCTCACTTTTTTCTCTAAAACTCTAGAATAAAAAGGCAAAGTTGGCTCCGGGTATAGATATGAGGATAGAGTGAGAGAAGGAATTTGAGGGAGTTGGTAGTTGATAATTTTGATTATATGAGTCAAACAAGAGCTGGGTTCGCTTTTGAAATTGGGTACAGAAGTTTCGAATAGCTCTAATAGCATATTAAAGAAGGAATTGACCAAAAAACAGACAAAACCACATAAAATCACACCTGCAGTTAGGGCCATTGCATATGGTTGTCTGGCTTACATACTGCATGAGACTAGAAGCACCAGCATTCTCAGAATAGTCTACGTGAATGGTACTCGGGAGGATTGTGAAATAGGCGACCTAAACAACTATACATGGCAGCCTAAGCTTATTAGAAGATAGACTGAGATTGGAAGCTGTAAGCCTACAGAAAATTGCTCCTGAGATTAGAAACCGTAAGCCTGGGGCGCCTAGGTGGCTCAGTCGTTAAGCGTCTGCCTTCAGCTCTGGTCATGATCCCAGGGTCCTGGGATCGAGCCCCGCATCGGGATCCCTGCTTCTCCTTCTCCCACTCCCCCTGCTTGTATTCCCTCTCTCGCTATCTCTCTCTCTGTAAATAAATAAATAAATAAATAAATAAAATCTTTAAAAAAAATAGAAACCATAAGTCTGCAGTAAGAACAGTCAGCAGCATGTTTATGTGATTTTTCTCTAAGGGTGAATCTTTGGAATGGACTTTTGGGAGCATGGAGGAGAAAGACATAGGACTGAATGTTAAAGATGATTGTTCAAGGGTGGTGGGAAGGCTGAACTTGAACCCCTGTTCTAGTTCAGATGTCCGTGTGTTCCCATCCCCTCCCTGTGCTGTGGATATTATTAGTTTGTCTCCTCCACAACGCTGCAAGCCCTATGAAGAAGTGACCGGTCTTAATGTCCCCTATATTGCCACGCCTAGGTCACACCTGCGTATAGGCAGGACTCCATGAATATCTGTTGGATGGGCAGATGGGTAAATGAGCTCGAGGCTGCATGGGGAAGGAAATTACATTCGAAGAGTGGGGGCCAGGGAAAAAGGAAAGAGGTAGGGTGTATTTGATGCATTTCAAGGACTAGTGAAGCAGGAGCAAAGGTGTGAAGGGGCTGGAAGGGGTCTGTGGTTGGAGGTGAGAATTAGTACAACCCTGTGAAGTGACACATTCTCAGATATGGCCCTGGGAGTGGGTGCTGGGAGTGAGAGGAGGTAAAGGCAGAGGCACCCGTGTATGGCATATACCTGATTCCAGTTAAGAGTGGGGGATTGGGGGCTGGCCCGAGTTCAGTTAGGAGTTAATCTGCCCACATTGATAGCGGTGCTACTTTTGCTCTCTCCCTGAGCAGCCAGTCTCTTTTTATATACAATAACTAGTCGATAGTTCTAATAAGGCTTTGATATTATAGAATAAAATCATCCCATTACAGAAAAAGCATAATGTACTGGATTTTATCCCATTACTGATACATTTTTCTGTGCCCGAGGAAAGCTTATCCCATTCACCCCCAGAACCGTGACCAGCAGAATATCTGGAAAGAAAGTGCTTCTGCGAAGAAACTTAAACCAAGGTCCTAGATGGAGCCCCATCCTATTATAGAAATCACACGTACAGAGGTTCAAATGCTCTTCAGGTACGGAGAACATTCTCTTTGACAGACATGAACAGGGATGTCTCTATTTCAGTTTCTCCACTGGGTCCTATGCTTTACAAACCCTTTTCTGTACTTTTCTTTTTATGTCTTTCCAGTTTCCTGGATGCACATAGGCGTCTGTGTCTCCCCCTTTACATACTGCACCCCTGCATGGGGGATCAGCCCCCATGGGGTTTCTGTAACAGCCCTGGGAATAGAGTGTGCTGTTCAAGTGCAGAGATTCTCCCTGCAAGTTTAGGCCGAGGCTCTCCAGGGCAACTCCTCTTCCTCCCCCTTTTCATTAAAAATGGTTCTTTACCCATTTAACCGATTTATGTCCTGTCTAGCACTTTACACAGTCAGACAGTATCTTGTTAAACTTTTTTTTCTTCTTTTTTTTTTTTGTCTCTCACTAGAAGGGTTGGTCCCATAAAGGTAGAACTTCTATGATTTGCTTAACCTTGAGTCCTCCATGCATTGCACAGTGCCCGGCATACGGGGTCACTCAGTAAGTAGATCTCTCAAACCAGGGTGTGTTGGCCGTTCCTACATTTTTATTTGCAATGAGGATAAAAGTACTTGCTTCCTGGAGTCATGGTGAAGACGAAATGAACCGATGCATATTAAGCACTTAGCATGCTATTTGGAATGTGAGTTATGAGTCCCAATAAATGGTGGCCAGTATGAGGACCTGGACACATTCTGGGGCACGTGTGTAGGGCCTGCCCTGGAGACCTCTGAGTCCAGCAGTGAGGCAATCAGCTGTCGGCTTCTTACTCGCCCTCCCCCTGCTGAGCAGTAGGTGGCGCTCTGGAAGGGGAACAGCAAGCGGTTCTCTTACCTGGAGCTAGGAGTATGTGCAAAAGAAGAAACTCACCTCCTCCTTGTCCATCTGTTTTTATTCTTGTTCTCTTGTGTCTTGATAATCTTTTCCTCCCTGACGTCTGGTTTCAGAAGAGTACTGTGTTTGATTAAAGCAGGCTTCCCATGATTGGTTTACCCTTCTTCCTTTAAAAAAAATCTTCTCTATGCCTGACTGATTGATTCATAGCATCTTTATCTAATGTTACCTCATAATGTCATTGCTGAGGCCTCTAATTGCGGTGAGTGGTTCTGTGCACAGAATATAATTACTTTTGCAGCAGCTTGGAATGTGTTGAAATAATGACCAGATGAACAATTATAATGGGCAATATGGCTCATGGTGGCAGATCTGCGGAGAGCAGATCTAAAATCAACAGCAGAAACCTGGACCATCTGCTGGTGTTCCCTGCCCCACTCACTGGCTGGGTCTCTTCTGATCGCTTTCACTCTGCTAGCGTTTGTGAAGTTCTGTTGTGTGTACCATACTCTGGGAGGTGCTGTGGGGGGTAGAAAAGTAGCAGAAAGCATTGGTCCTGACCGTGATCTTGCTTTCTTGTTAGAAGAGAGATATATATTGCGATGTAACAACTGGAAATGGTATAAAAAAATCTATATTCACATTGCTTAATGAAGCAAAGGAGTGAGCTATTTGGGTTGAGATCTGTGAGGGGAGATTCCTTGAAGAAGGGAGCCTTGACTATGGTCTTCAAAAAAGGGGTCAAATTTGGGCTGTCAGGGTTAAGACATTAGAAGGGAACTTAAAATGTCAAAGCTGAGGAATCAGCAAGTCATGCACTAGCATCTCTCAGGAGAGATAAAGCTAGACTCCTGGGGCTTTGGCAGCTTGTCTGGGACATGAGTTTGCAGAGGAAGTAAGGGCCAGCAGGCTCATGTGTAAATCTGAGCTTGGTCAGTTTTAAATGGCTCTGGCTGATCCGAGGGAATGCGTGGCATCTTCTTTTTTTTCCCTTTAAATATAAAAATCATGTGACAACATTGAAGGCAATTATAATTAAAGAAAATAGTTTACTACACGTCATTGTAATCCAGGGGTCAGCAAACTGGCCTGTAGGTCAAATCCAGCCTACCATCTGTTTTTGTATGGCCCAGGAGCTAATAGTGGTTTTTACCTTTTTAAATGGTTGAAAACATTCAAGAGTGACATATGAAAATGACATGAAATTCAAATTCAGTGTCCACAAATAAAGTTTTATTAGAACACAGGCACACTCACTCATTTATATCTTGTCTGTGGCTGCTTTGGGCTGCAGTGGGCAGAATGGAATAGTTGTGACAGAGGCTGTATGGCCCACAACTCCTAAAGTATTTACTATGTGGCACTTTACAGAAAATGTTTGCTGACCTCTGTCCTAACCCAATAGCCCAGAAATGTCATTTCTGCCTATTTCCTTTCAATCTTTATCTAAATGTACACATAATTTGCATAGTTGTACACATTTTTGTACACAGGTTTTCCTGCTTTGTGTCCCAGTTTCCTGTAATTAGTCTTCATAGTTATAATTTGAATTTGTGTAATGCTTTGAAATGTAAAAAATGCCTAATATCCAGTGTCTTGTTTTATCATAGCAGCCCATGTGAGAAGAGGGAGTGCTCCCATTTCGTGAACTGTCATAGTGATCAAGTGATCAAGGTCACACAGATAGCAAGCAAGTAAAGCCAGGATTTCTGACTCCAAATCCCTTAGTCACTTCCCTTTACAATAATTGCCTACTGATAATTATATAATTTTCCCCCCACGTTAATGTAAATTATTTTTAATTAATAATTCTTCTATTGTCAGATATATACGTTGTCCCCAGTTCTTCCCTTTTACCAGTTCGTGAACATCATGTCTATGACTTGTTTTGTCTTTTATGTACTTTAAGGGGAAGAATTTAGATTTGTCTTAACATCTGCTTTTCAGCGGAGAACACCAATGGTATGGATGAGGCAGGGACTGAGCTGTAAGTAGGGGAGATGCAAGCTGCCTTCTCAGAGGCTGAACTGATTTCCAAAGTTATTTAGCAGTGATTTGTGGGATGCCTGTTAGTTAGTGCCAGACACAGGGCTGGTTGGTCCTGGGCATTTGGTATTGAAATTGACGGAGTTCCTGCCTTCAAGAAACTAAGTCATATACAGGACAGAGGGGGGATGGGTAAGCTGGCCAGGATGCTACATGGTGCCGACTACAACAGGGACGCCTGTGGATGCTTGGGAACGTGCCGCCCTGACTGGGAGCTCAGAGAAGGTTTTACAATGAAGGACAGGTAGGGAGTGGGCCAGGTAGAAAGGGGGCACGGGAGACAGTGGGAAGAGATGTTATTTTAGGCCTGGGGACCAGTCGGTGTGAAGGACAGGCCATGAGACGCACCTGGCATGTCTAAGCAATTCATGTTGTTCACTGTGGCCAGAGTGTAGGTGTGTGAGAAGGTGGGGAGAGAGAAGGCAGGAGGAGCAGATCGGGGCCTTATCACAAGAGCCTTGTGTACCCCACTGGGGAGCATAAGCTATGCCACGAGGGCATCGAAGAGTCTAGGTGGGAGAGGATTACGATCAGAACTGCCTTTTTGGAGAAAATGATCAAGTCGCAGCACAAAGGTTAAATTAGGTGGGGTAAACCATGGGCAAGGGGCCAGTTGGGACAGCTGCTGCAGAAATCTAGGTGGGAGACGAGTGTATCCGTGTGGATGGAAGAAGGTGTGCTGGTTCCAGAAACCACTGGAGGCAAAATGAATAGAACTCTGTGGTTGCCTGTATGTGGGGGAATCAGCAAGAAGGAAGAACCAAATCAAAGATGACATCCAGGTTCCTGGACAAGCAGGGGGAGGGGCAGAAGGAGAGGGAGAAGCAGACTCCCTGCTGAGCAGGGAACCCGATGCAGGACTCAATCCCAGGACCCCCCGGGATCATGACCTGAGCCGAAGGCAGACACTTAAGCGACTGAGCCACCCAGGCATCCCTAGATTTTTTTTTTAAGATTTTATTTTTAAGCAATTCCCACACCTAACATGGGGCTTGAACTCACAACTCTGAGATCAAGAATCACACATTCTACCAACTGAGCCAGCCAGGCACCCTTTTAGATTTTTTTTTCCAACTGTTAAGGTCCAGTAAAAGGATTACTAGACAAAGGATATGAATCTTTAAAGATTCTTGATATGATTTGAGGGTATTATAGTCTCAAAGAGGCAGTCAGTTTATAATACCAACACATGGGTTTTTGTGTAGGGGAGTAATCTGATGAAAAAAGTGTAAGATGATAGAAACGTGTAGGTTGCACTCAGTCAGAGAGTCCTGGAGGGGTGGCTCTTATAGAAATCTAAGTCTGAGGTTAAGGGTGGCGTATTAGCCAAAGCTTGTCATGTCCCTGTCCATAGCGGATCATTCCTTTGTTCATTCAGGAATCACTTACTATGTGCCTGCTGTGTGTTAAGACTGCACTGCGTGTCTCAGGGACATATCAAGGAGAAAGAACCATGTTCTTTTGCTTAGAAAGGGGTTCTATATGTAGTAAAAAATCAAGACATACAGGAAAAACTTCGGCAAAAGCAGGACACAATGAATGTTGTAATAATGGTACAGAATGCTATGGGAAGTCAATGAGAAGAGATTAATTCTAGACTGGGGGTTGGGGGGTGAGGAGGAAGAGGCAGGTTCAGACCAGGCTTCTTTGAAGAGCTATTGTTTGAGCTGGGTTTTACTGACTGTAAGTAGAAGTTTGGGACAGGTGAATTGGAATAGTCCAAGTGGAGTATAAGACACAGATTTGGGGACACGCTGCTTTCCTGTTTATTGTGAGCTCTGTCTCTGGGCTGTCGCTGATGCCGCAGAGAAGGCAGCCCAATGTATTTCTGTATCTAAGGCTGTATTACTCGATGAGTAATACAGGAGTTTCTAAAAGCAGGAGTGTCTCAGCGTTTCTCTGCCTCACAAAACAGTGCCCTAA
The DNA here is from genome assembly GCF_017311325.1 of Ursus maritimus. Taxonomy (NCBI): domain Eukaryota; kingdom Metazoa; phylum Chordata; class Mammalia; order Carnivora; family Ursidae; genus Ursus; species Ursus maritimus. The sequence continues at coordinate 93,370,904 of NW_024424452.1, forward strand.
TTTTGGTCACAGAGTGAAGCAATGGAGAAGGATTTCTGATTCGGAGACATGGTGCTGCCTCCAGGATTTTGCTAGGAAGGGGCAGGGCATCTTGCCCTCCGTGAGGCAGGTTGGGGTGCTTCCAGGCTTCCCGGACTGGACAGGGTATCCTCTGGCTATTTTCTGGCCTGGTGTCCCCTAATCCCCCCCCCCCCCCCCCGGAAAGTACAAACCATGCCTCAGGCCACCAGGAACGTGCTCCCAGACCAGTGGGACATAGAAAGCCTGAACTTCATGGTACGATTGCACTAAGACATTTTCAGTTATTTTATGAAAACCAAGCGGGATCATATTTGTGGAAGAGCTTTGTAAACTGTTAAGTGCTGGGTGGATGCCATGTATTCATTCACTCAGCGAATCATTATAGAGGGTCTGCTACAGCGTTCTAGTGCTGAGGATACAGCAGTGCCCCTCAGCTTGGTGTTTATATGCTAGGACATGGGACGGTCAACAAACAAAAGGTAAAGCCTACCGTGTGTTAAATCTGACAAATGCTCTGGAGAAAAATGAAATAGGGAAGGCAGAAAGGGTGGGTATGTTGGGCCTGGGTGTTGTGATTTCGCAGGGGGTCAGAGAAGGCCTTGTTTGAGAAGGTAACATTTGGGAAATGGCCCCTTGGTGAATGAGTATACTGGGGATGTTGGGGTATGGGAGTCCCAGGCAGAGGGAAAGCAAGTGCAGAGGCTCAGAGGTGGGGGCCTACCTGACATGCCTGAGGACCAGCAGACGTTCTGTATGACTTAGCGGGCGGGAGGGAGGGAGTGGGCAATGGTAGGAAATGAGGTTGGAGGTGTCCTGAAGTAGGAGAGAGAGCAGCACAGAATAGATGAGCCTTGCAACCACCGTGAGAACTTTCACTTTCATTCTGAGCAGAAGTCATTGGAAGGCCTATGTGGTGTACCTGTTGCTCTTCTGTCTCTGCCCTGCCCTCCTAGCGACCTTGAGCCAGACGGCCTGGTTTGAATCCAGCTAGGACAACTTAGCTCGCTTTGTATTCTTGTGCAAGTTACTTAACCTCTCTGTGCCTCAGTTTCTCCTCTGTAAAATGGGGATAATCATGGTTCCCACCTTATAGGAGTTAATGAGAATTAAATGAGCTCATGCATATAACATGCATTGCCTGGCACATGCCAAATGCTGTGCAAATATTTGTTAAAAACAGAAAAGTTTTGGGGCGCCTGGGTAGCGCAGTCGTTAAGCGTCTGCCTTTGGCTCAGGGCGTGATCCTGGCGTTTCGGGATCGAGTCCCACATCGGGCTCCTCAGCTGAGAGCCTGCTTCTTCCTCTCCCTCTCCCCTGCTGTGTTCCCTCTCTCGCTGGCTGTCTCTCTGTCACATAAATAAATAAAATCTTTAAAAAAAAAAAGCAGAAAAGTTTTAATTTTTTTATTTATTTTTTAATTTTTAATTTTTATTTTTAATTTTAATTTTTTTATAATTTTTTTAAAAGATTTTATTTATTTATTCGACAGAGATAGAGACAGCCAACGAGAGAGGGAACACAAGCAGGGGGAGTGGGAGAGGAAGAAGCAGGCTCATAGCGGAGGAGCCTGATGTGGGGCTCGATCCCATAACGCAGGGATCACTCCCTGAGCCGAAGGCAGATGCCCAACCGCTGTGCCACCCAGGCGCCCCTAATTTTTTTATAATTTTTATTTTGTTATGTTAGTCACCATACAGTACATCCCCAGTTTTTGATGCAATGTTCCATGATTCATTATTTGTGTATAACACCCAGTGCACCATGCAATATGTGCCCTCCTTAATACCCATCACTGGCCTATCCCAGTCCCCCAGAAAAGTTTTTAAATTACTGTAACCTTGGGGTGCCTGGGTGGGTCAGTCAGTTAAGCGTCCGACTCTTGATTTTGGCTCAGGTCATTATCTCAGGGTTGTGGGATTGAGACCCACGTCAGGCTCTGTGCTAGGCATGGAGTCCACCTGTCCGTCTCCCTTTGCTCCTCCCCTTACTCGCATGCTCTCTCTCTCTCAAATAAATAAATAAATAAATAAATAAATATCTTAAAAACTTGCTGCAAACTTCGGGGACTCAAAACAGATATTTGTGCACTGACTCATAGGAACATCATTCATAACGGCTCAGTGGAAAGGTCTCAGGTGTCCATCAGTGGGTGAATGGATAAGCAAAAGTGATATAAAACTGGTGCAACCACTAGGGAAAACTGTACAGAGGTTCCTCAAAAAATTAAAATTAGAACTACCCTATGATCTGGCAATTCTACTCCTGGCTGTATATCCAGAGGAAATGAACATACTAACTTGAAGAGATGCCTGCACCCATGATGATAGCAGCATTATTTATGACAGCCAAGACATGGAAGCAACCGCAGTGTCCGGAGATAGACAAATGGATAAAGAAATTGTGGTGTGTATATATACAATGGAAAGTCAGCCATAAAATTCACCCGTAAAAAGAACAGGAAATCTTGTCACTTGTGACAACATAGATGGAACTTGAGGGCATTATGATAAGTGAAATAAGTCAGACAGAGAAAAATAAGTATTGTGTGAGATCACTTACATGTGGAATTTTTTAAAAAGCTGTAAAAACCCAAACTCATAGAAAAGAGATTAGATCTGTAGTTACCAGAGGTGGGGGTAGGGGAGGGGGAATGGGAGGGAAGTGGTCAAAAGGCGCTAACTTCCAGTTATAAGATAATAAGTGCTAGGGATCTCATGTGCACACGAGGACTATAGCTGACACTGTTGTATGATGTACAGGAAAGTTGCTAAGGGAGTAAATCCTAAGAGTTTGTGTCACAGGGAAAAAAAATGTTTTTAATCTGTATGAGATGATGGATAGTAACTAAACTTATTGTGGTTATGATACCAAAGTAAGTCAGATCAGCATCCTGTGCACCCTAAGCTTATAGGGTTGAATGTCAATCATGTCTCGATAAAACTGGGAAAAAGTGGGGTATTACGCACAATGGAATATTATTCATCCATAAAAAGGAATGAAATTCTGACACCTGTTACAAGGTGGATGAACCCTGAAGACAGTAGCAGCTCCACGATCCCTGGGGTCAGCTCCTGACCCAGAGTTCTGTGATGCCAGGGCTCCTGAGCCAAGGCTCATGTCCTCAGCCCTCCATTGACATCTGGGCCGTTCTGCGGTCCCACCCTTTGGCAGCCTCCTTTGGCCATCTGCTTTGTGGTCTGGGGAACTGCAGCTCTGTCTGCTTGCCTGGAGGGCTTTGCAGCTGAGAGCTCTGTTCTGTACAAAGATGGGGTTGTGTCCTGGTACCACCAGGAAGGGATTTAAATTGTCTGTAAATGCATCATGACTTTAAAAATCATTTGTATGTAACACCACCACCACCACCAGCACTCATTTGTCGAGCTTTTGATTTTAACTCTCCAAAAGATGTCCCCATGAATTATTTTGCTATCGCCTCATTATAGTTCTGTGAGTCAGGTGGAGTCGAGAGCCCTTCAGAGCCACCCCAGCTTGACTATTCGCCTTTGGGTCAGCCTCTTCCCCTCTCTGGTTCTCACAAGCCCCATCTGGGGTGGGGCTGAGAGTCTTGGGAGTCTCTTGATGTCCATTTTGTTTCACATCCGAGGTGAAGTCATTTGAATAATCAGCAGCACGTAGAGAACTGAAGCCAGCTTGCTGGCACTAGACCTGTTCTGTGTGGGAAACCCACATCGTGGAGTCCCCGGTGAATGTACACAGGGTATTGCCTTGGGTAGTCCTAGGATGCCATCCTGCCTGTCTACAGGTCACCTTGTCAGAGTCCAGAATCCTTAGTCTGTCCCAATGCAGCAGGGTCCAAGTCCAAGCTTTTTCATGGCATTAATCTTTAGGCAATGGAAGGAGCATCATCATCAATTTATCCTAGCACTGCTTTTGTTTTTTACTTTTTCATTCTGCTACTTACTGTATATACCCCCAGCCTACTCACTGCTTGAAGAGAAGGTGGGAATCATCAGTCTCTTTTACCATGGTCAACTTGGCTTTGGCGGAGGACTTCCTGAGTGGGTGGAGGAGAATAGTAGGCTAGTTTCTGTCTTTGGAACAGCCATGGAGGAGTCTGATTTCATTGCTTATATTTATTTATTTATTTATTTGTTCATTCATTGATTTATTTATCCATTGATCTTAAGCAATTTTATTATTTTTATTTTTTTTATTATGTTCAGTTAGCCAGCATAAGTTTTTGATGTAGCGTTCAACGATTCATTAGTTGCGTATAACTTGTTTTAAAAAATCTGATTGCGATCAACACACATCATCCTTCAAGGCTGCTTGTCCATCAGTTAGTTCATCAAAAGTCCAAACATTCCGATAAAGCAGGGAGAATTATATTATTTATCCTATAGACTAGTTAGGAGAATTCAGTGAGTTGATGCCTATAAGACTAAAAGTTAGGATTCCTTGCCCTGTTGCAAGTGCTTAGTTAATTATGGCTGTGATTGTTTGCCGTTATTTAGCAAGATGAGGCTGACAGGTCAGGCGGGGTCTGCGTACAGCTTTTCTGTTAAAATAAACTTGTAAGTGGCATGTTTGTAATTTTAATAATTTCTGATCATGGTAGTCAGAGAAGTGCTAGATCTTTTAAAGTGAGTTTAGAAATACAAACACCTAGATTTATAGATTGTATTCTATTAGTTTTGCGGGTATCCTGGGCCTCTGCTATCCTTCTCAGGTGAGCCTGGGGCTCTGTGTGTCCAGAAACACGAGGCCCCCTGCTTGCTTTCCTTTCCCTTACGTGGTGATTTTGGCCAGATGCCCTTGACTGGCTGGTCTCAACTTTTCAGGAAAGGAGCATTATTTTCCCTCTTTATTAATCCTCACTTAGAGGTGACTTCTTTCTAACATTTCAGATCTTTTCTTTTTACTGAGGGCAAATAGTTTCTCCCCTTTGTGACTGTCTTTCTCTTTTTTTGGGGGGGGGGCTGGATTTTTATAGCTGAAGGAGATTGAGGTGACCACCTCCCGATAACAACTAATACTTTTGTGAACATTAACCCTGTGTAAATGCATTTTCCCCACATGACAGGTGAAGAAGTGAAATTCAGAGAGTTTGGGGACTGGGTGGGGTCATGGACAGAGATAGTAAGAAGTGTGCCAGAGGCAAGGGCCTGGTTCTAAGCTTGAGACCCACAAGAGGCTTTGGGTGTGCGTAGGACTTCTCACTGTGGCCTTTTTTTTTTTTTTTTTTCCTATCGAGAAGACAATTTCTTTTCTGTATGGCTTTTCTCAGTCTCTGAAGTTGTAGCTATCGATTATTTTAACCACACGAAATGGTGACTATTCTTACTTCCGCCTTCTTCCAGAAAGTTTAGAACTCTGTATTTACCAGAAGCCTCTTAAAGGAGCCATAACTTCTCCTTAGAACATTCCTACAGAGACTTATCCTCAGAGGGCCAGATGGCAGGAGAGTAGAACTCTGTGTATGTCAGTTGCTTCATGGAATGAAAGAGTCTAGAATGATTAGCGGTCTCATCACCTTTCACTGCTGAGGCTGCAAGAAACAAGAGCCCTCGAGGGCTTTAAATCTATTTGTGAAGATGGGGCAGAGTTAAAACCATGAATAATATTAGAGGCGAAGCACTGCTACTTTTAGCTGGAGGGGGTTCTTATTACCTTTAACCTACAGGTCCCTGAAATTACGGCCACTCAGTCTGCCTGAGAGTCTTCTGTTTCTCCCTGTCCCTTTCCCATTACCCAGGGTGTCAGTCACACACCATGTCCTGGACTAAGCCCACCCCCACGGCCTGCTCCAGGGACCCTGCTTTGGTGTCCCCGGTGGTCCGCCGGAAGTGTGCCCTGTGGCTCGTCTAGCTCTTGTCCTGAGACTGCTCTGCCCCCGGGCATTTGTTTGCCCAGTGCCGTGAGCTAGTCCCTGAGCACTGGGGAGACTTTGCACCCACCCCGGCTCTCACAGTTACAACCCAAGAGGCTGGGCTACCCGCCTGCAGCTCACTGTACCAGGCTCCCCGGATCAGGGGGAACTCCTCACACATCCAAACCAGCCTCTTGAGCCTTCCCTCCTCACCACCCCGGCGGAGGCCTCCCGGCCATTCCACAGATTCCTGCTGCTTGCCAGGAGGCAACACATTCGGGGGCTCCTGTATAGCGTCTGGGGACTTCCATCTTCTGACTGGAAGCTTAATTTTGGGTGATGATGAGGCCGAAGTGGATTATGTCTGAGGGGGGAGGGAGTGTGTTTTTCAAAGCCAAATTAGACGGCATAGGGAGTGATCTCCACCTCCCTCACCACAGTGTTATCACGTGTGGTCAGGAGGTCCCAGCCGCGTGCTCACATGCCACTCGGTGAGGTGATGCTTTCATAATGTCAGCACTGTTCTGTATCAAGAGCTCTGGCCAAGCAGTGATAAGTGGACCAAAGTCCTCCTCAGGCCCCAGTGCTGAAAACTACGTACACAGCCCTCACGAAAGTCACTGGGATTTTCACCTACACCGGACCCTGACATGCTGTCGTCTCTGAGAATTTAAAACCGGTCAGCTTAAAGCAAATTAAGGGCATGGCTAATTCTGCAGGAATATCACAGCTGTAAGCACAATGTGTATTTATTGTTTCTTTTAGTAGGAGAGAAAGTACAATCTGGGCTCTTTGGATTCGTTTCACTTCCCTGGAAGAAGAAAACCTGAGATGAGGATTCTGCGAAGGACAAAGCCATAGCTTGACAAAGCCAGATTCTCTACTCTGTAGACCTACAATTTTATTTGGCCAGTGATAGATTTCAATTTTCGGTGCCTAGCAAGAAAAAGAGCTTGATGCTTTAATGTTGCAGCTGAACACACAGTTTATTTCAAGGTTTGAATTGCCAACAGAAGGAAGGTGGATGGTTTTAAGCGATGTTTCTTAACTTCTTTCAATGATTGTTTTCTGTGGAGTCTGCAGATGTGTCGTTTGGATACATTATCGGATTAAACAAATGCAAGGTTGCAGGCTATCCCATTCCTGGTTAGGAACGGGATAAACTCAGCAACTACATCCTCCACGTACAGCCACAGGCCTCGTGGGAATTCAGCCTTGATGGCAGCAGCTGACTTGTATTTGCTGTTCACTGTGTTTTTCCTCGGGCTGTGTTTTCTCTGTGCCTGATTGTAGGCATCGTGAGGACAAGGCATTGCATGTTTGGTTTTGTACCCCTGGTAGCTCTTGGCTGTGTCTTCCTGCACTAGGTTTTCAGGAAATGACTGTGGAATTGAATTCAACAAGCTGAAAGTACAATGTTGAAACAATGGAAGGCAAGCAAATTGTGTTTAAGCTTCAGTGAGTGACTTCCAGAAAGATCTGGTAAGCCAATTTATTGCATTAGGTAGTTGAAATGGATCTGCAGTTCTCAAAGTGGTGGGGTCATCATGGAACATTTATTCTCGAAGTCATCTCTGTTTTAAAGACAACAAACACACCGAGCTCTGTTAATACAGTAGTAAATCCTCATGCCAGACCACTAGGTTTGCGACGGTCCCAAGGTCTTCATGTGAGCGTCAGTGTAGGTTTCCACTCCGTAAGCATGTATTGAGCAACTGAGAGGAGCTAGGACTTTAATGGTGGGAAATTAGAGCAAGGAGTTATTATGGGGAGTCAGTTGATCAGGGTTCAAATTCTAGGTCCATCACTTTCTACCTGTGTGATACTGGACAAATGAAAACATCGGTTTCTTTATCTGTGGATTGGGTGTATAATGTATTTACCTCCCAAGGTTATGAGGATTAAGTGAGGTAATCCTTGTAAAGTCCTTACTGTGCCTGACACTTAGTAAGTACTCAAGAAATGCTAATTATTACTCTTACTAAAGATGTGCTTCGTGACCTCAGGGGGCTGTGTCAGCCTAATAGAAAGACATTGTGACATTCATGCCTCAGGACCTTTGTACTTGCCGATTGCTCTGTCTGGAACATGCTTAGATACTTAGATGCTCTTAGATTCTTAGATACTCTTGGGTCCACATTCTTATCTCCACTGGGCCTTTACTTAAATGCCAAGATCTCAGGGAAGTTTTCCTTCACAACCCTGTTTAATGCTGAACATCACCCCCTCTTCCTGCTACATTTTATATTCATTTTCCTGCTTAATTTTTCATCTTTTTGTCTTATACCATTTATTTTACTTATTCTATTTATCATCTATCTTTCCCAATTGAAAGAAAGTTCCAGAGGGGTGAGGATTTTGGTCTGGTTTGCCGCTGGTCTGTCATCAGTGCTGGAAATCATGTGTGCCCCATATTAAAGTGCTCAATAAGTGTTTGTTGAAAGAATGAATCAAGGACCAGTCATGGGAATCTGGAGGCCATGTTGAACTTTGTCTGTGGGTGTCAGGGAGAAGCATCACAGAGAGATGACTGTGTGTTGAGTCTTAGGCTCACCATTCTTGACCTTTCTTCTGTTAACACTGTCAAGGATTATGGAGGCTGAGAAGTCCCATTATCTGCCACCTGCAAGCTAGAGACCCAGGAGAGGTGGTGGTGTATGTTCTAATCTGAGTACAGGAGAAGACCAAGGTCCCAGTTTGAAAACAGTCAGGCAGAGAGTGTGAATTCTCTGTTACCCGACTTTTTGTTTTATTCAGGCCTCTAGTGGATTGGAGAGGCCCACCCACAGTAGGGACGACAGTCTGTTTTATTCTGTTATGGATTCAAATGTTAATCTCAATCCAGAAACATCCTCACAGACACACCCAGAATAATGTTTAACCCAATGTGTGGACACCCTATGTCCCAGTCATGTTGAGACATAAAATTAAGCATCACAGCTACGCAGAGAGGATTCGGCTTCTGTGTGTGACATCTGGTTCTGATTTTGAGGGTGCTACCGTACCTACACTCCTTTCTCTACAGGTCAAGAAAGCAGATTGAAATTCGGATGAGAGAGTAGTGCTATTATTGGAATAAGTTTGAGTTCACTTTAATACTTACTTTATTTATTTTTTATTTTTTTTTATTTAGAGAGAAAGAGAACAGGGGAGGAGGGGCAGAGGGAGAGGGAGAAAGAATCTTAAGTAGGCTCTGTGCTCAGCACGTGAGGCTCGATCTCATGACCCTGCGATCATGACCTGAGTCAAAATCAAGAGTTGGACACTTAAGAGAGTGAGCCACCCAAGTGCTCCCACTCTAATACTTATTTTATTTTATTTTGTTTTATTTTATCTTTAAGATTTTATTTATTTGTCACAAGGAGAGAGAGAGAGAGAAAGAGCATGAGCAGGGAGGAGGAACAGAGGGTGAGGGAGAAGCAGGCTCCCCACTGAACAAGGAGCCCGATGCGGGACTTGATCCCAGGACCCTGGGATCATGACCTAAACCGAAGGCAGACGCTTAACCAACTGAGCCACCCAGGCATCCCCTCTAATACTTATTTTAAAAGGCAAATAGCTTGTATAGTTGCTGAGGGTATGTGACTTATCCTACCACTGGGGTGTTGAGAAATGTCTTTAAGGATGGGTAAGGATTTCCCAGGAAGACAACCAGGGAAATAGTGTTTTGAGGCAGAGGGAATAGCATATGCAAAGGCATAAATGCACAGTGTGATTGTTGAACCACAAATGATTTGATAGGACTAAAGCAGAAGATGCCTGGGAGGGAGGCAGTGAGAGGTGAGGCTGTTGGGGACCAAATTACAAAGGATTTTGTTTGCTCAAAGAATAGAATTTTATCTAGAAGGCAATGGGAGCCATTGAGTGGTTCTAAGCAGGGTTGTGTCACATTTTTAAACTTATATTTAATTATATTTATAACTTGATTTTTAAAAAATTTGGGAAAACAAACTGAGGGCGTCAGAGGGGAGGGGGGTGGGGGAATGGGATAGGCTGGTGATGGGTATTAAGGAGGGCACGTATTGCATGGTGCACTGGGTGTTATACACAAGTAATGAATCATGGAACTTTACATCAAAAACTAGGGGTATACTGTATGGTGACTAACATAATATAATAAAAAATATTAATAAAAAATTTGGAAAAACAATAATTCACATGGTACAACATTCAAAAGGGTATATACAGTAAAGGATCTCTCTCCCTGGGACAGTCAATATTTTTAGTATCTTATCTATACTTATAGAGATGTTATATAAACAGACAAGAAAATTTCCTTGTTTTCTATTTTTAGCCAACGGCAGCAAAATTAGGCATCGGAATACTGATATGCCTTATTATCACTCTTTAAAAAAAAATTCAGTTACAAAAAGTTCTTGTAGCCAACTGAGATGATGACACCTAGTTTTTCAAAAGGGAGACTGTAGACCTGGGGCACATTCTCCACACTGGGGAGTAGGAGATGGGCTGGAGGTTACATGTGTCAAACTTAGGAACTCATGGGATATCCCACCGACAAGCTCCTAGGGGTTTTAAAGTCGGGAGAAATGTCTAGTTTGGAAAGATGGATTTGTAGGTTATTAATGTGTATGGTGGTTAAAGCCACATTAATGGATACAGCTGCCAGGGAAAGGGGTATAAGGAGAAGAGAAAAAGGCCAAAGACAATGCCTTTTTGATAATCATTCGATATCTAATATTAAATATCTAATTAGGAATAATTAGAAAGAGTTATTGTGGGAACCGAAGGAGGACAGTCCATGGCCACATTGTTGTAATAGTTAGGGTTCAAGTCTGGCAAGTATAAGGAATATAAAGTTTATTAAAAGGATGTTAGGTACTCAGAGAATGTTTGGAAAGCCCAGAAAAATATTTGGAGACTATCTGGGAAAATCACAGTGCAGAACTGGTCCTGTGAAATAAATCACGCTGCTACTGGACATGCACTTGCAGTGTGCAGGGCTAATACCACCTTCAGTGGAGCCTGGGAACCAATTCTGGAACAACTACCTGCTATCTCTGGGAACTAGGTGATGCTGCCATGCTCTTGGAAAAAGGGTCCTGCGCAGTTTCTCCGTTAGCTACTATTCAGTGACTGGGGTGGGTGTCTCTGGTGGTAGATTCTAGATCATGTGCTCACACTTCAGCTGCAATGAAGTTTGGAGAAAGAAGATTTGTGTTTATCCTCAGCTTCTGGGATGGGAGACAAGTTCTGCTTTGTAAGGTGGTCATTCCTCAAATGCAGAAAGACAGTTTAGACAATGTATGGCCATGAAGAATGTTAAATGTCCATAGCAGGTGCCAAATGCTGAAGGTATAGCAATTAGAAGGCAGTTGGTGACCTTCAAGATAGTAGATTCTGGGAAGTGGTGGGAATGGGACATCTTAATGCAGTGGGTTGAGAAATGAGTGGGAAATGAGGAAATTGAGCCTTTGTGTGTTGATTATGGTTTCAGGAAGGAATATTAGGAAGAGGAGGAAAATTGATATATCTGGAAAGTTGCATAGATCTTGAAACAGCAGTGTGATTATAGTCAAAGAGAAATTAGTCCCTGGGAGGGAGGTTTTGAAGACAAAGGCAGAGGAGAGAGAGGAGGGTGGATAGTTGATGGGGTGATGTCCGTGAGCAGGTGGAGGAATGGGTTTTGGTGCAGTGTGGAAGGATGGTGAAAATGCACATACTTGTATTTGTGGAGGTGGGGTGTAGAGGGAGAGTTGATACTATTGACCTGTACTTTCTCTGTGAGTTGGGAGGTAATGTTGGTGGAGAATGAGAATGGCACAGGTCAGGTGGGATCTTGAAAAGAGTAGAGATGATTTGGAATATCTATCGATGTGAAGGGGAGAAAGGGTTGTTCAAGGAAGAGGAAAAGAATGGGTGAGAAGCATCCAGGGACCCAGCTGAGAATGGAAATGGCAGCTCTTTCCCTGCTGTTGGATCTCATGCAGTGCTGGGTTTGGCAAGAGGGCAAGGAGAAAGGTTGTTGGTAGGTAAGGAGAGAGTACTGTAAGTTATGTAACAGGGTCTAGTTTGATAGGAAAGGAAGTGAAATCTGGAGAGTCAATGATTGGAAAAGAAAAGATATCAAAAAGAAGCCAAAGAGTAGATTGGGTTGGGTGGGGATAACGGAGAGAGCGGAGAAACAGAAGCGTGTAATCATTGCATCTAATGCTGGTGTGTAAGACGTCAGAGAGGGAGTGGTTTCCATTGATGATGATCAGACTCAGGACATGGAGAGGGGGTGAAGGTCACTGGAAGTAGAGGGGTTGGAGTGTTGAATGAGTTTTCCCCATGGATGTTGAACGTTCCCATGCCGATAGCAGGCAATGGGCTGGAAATCCAGGTGCAAAGATTTTAAAGGATGAAAGGAAGAAGTTGATAAGTGGGATAATTAGCGAAAGATTAAATTTTGGCATATTTGTAAGCATTCAACAGATGTTAGCTGTCAATAATCAGATGGCCGTAATGAGGGGGTGTTGTTGCTGGATGGCATGAATCTTAAAGGAAGAGAATTTTTTTTTTCTTTTTGAGGGCCGCCCAGCTCTTGTTTGGAAGGTGAAGGTGTGGAGATTGAAATCTCCCTGCTCCTGACTCCAGGGTGTACGGGAGAAGCATGGGGAAAAGCAGAGTGCTCGGGGAGAACTGGCTTCGACTAAAGCAAGAAGATGGTGGGAACAGTCCTGGAGGACATTGAGGCTAGGAATTTTTTTACACATGAAGATGGCTTCCAGAAGACTCACAGGGAGGCATGTGATGGGGGCCTTTAGCTGCAGGAGGATGCAGGTGAAGAGTAATTGTGTGAGGTTGAATGCAGCAAAAATAAAGTTAACTGCAGATTCTGCTATGGATGCCATCATGTCGCCACCTGGGGGAACTATTCAAGGACCTGAAAGACTGAATGGTTTTTTCAGTAGCACATTGTCATTAGTGCTGTTCTCTCCATGCCTATGACAGAAAAAAAAATGTGAGCCAGACGTTGGTGAATTTGGCTATTTGAGAAAGTAAGGTATAGTCCAAGTTAATGAAATAATTTATGTAGTCTGGGCGAATAGGTAAAATTGATAGTTCACATACACATGAATTTGAATGTCCATTAAATTTGAATGGCATCAGTATCGCTGCAGCTGAGGTTACTGAGAATTTAGAAGGGCTTCCTTGCCGTTGTACTTGTTGGCTTCAGTGATGAGGCTCGCCAGCCCAGCACCATCCCTTCATGCATGTTGATTCATCTTGAAAGTCTTGGTTCTTCATAATTTTAAGGTTGTGATAAGGAACTTTCTGGAACGATTTGGAGTGTGAGATAGGTTTTCTGATACAAGAAGTCCCTGGGGAAATATGATTCTCTACCATATGGTACCGTCATGTTTTTAGCATACTAAAATAAAAAAAAAAGTTTGGAGTATTCTATTTATCTCATCTACTGAACTTCAGGCAAATAAGAAAAAATGCAAATTAATAGCTTGAAATGATTTTAAGTAGCTAGAATTCCAGCTGTTAGTGCAATAGGAGAGAGCTTATACAAAACCGTGTAATAGAGTATCAGTGTACACAGGTAAATAACACAGTGAGGAAGTGCTTATTTTATATTATTCCAGAGGCTTCTTAAAATGAGAAAGAATTCTGTAATAATCCAAACTCTCAATTCTGTTTAGAAAATGTTTCAGCCCCTTTCTGAGAAGGTGCTGATCCTGTGTAGTTATATTAGGTTCCCAGGGCGGCTTCATATAATAGAAATTTATTCTCTCACAGTTCTGGAAGCTAGAAATCTGAAGTCAAAGTGTCAGTAGGACCATGTTCTCTCTGAAGGCTCTCAGAGAGAATCTGTTCCATGCCTTTCTCTTAGCTTCTGCTGCGGCTGGTAATCCTTGGCGTTCCCTGGCTTGAAGACACATCACTTCGGTCTGCATTGGTAAAGAACACCTGGTTTTCTCTCTGTGTGTCTGGCTCTCCTCTTTTTATAAGGACATCAGTCATACTAGATTCAGTATGACCTCTTCTTAACTAACCACACCCACAACAACCCCGTTTCCAAATAAGGTCACATTCTGAGGTTCTGGGAAAGACATGAATTTGGAGAGGACACTAGTCAACCCAATACAGGAGCCTTCTAAAATGAATAGCAAATGGCTTCTGCCTTCAGGAAGAAGTAGCATCTACTGTAATTGGGGAAACTATAGAGCAAAGCAGTGTGTTCAGTTGGTAATGGATACAGAATACCATAGACACATTGAGGGGTGAGGAGTGGTTGTGACTCCAGGGTAGTCATGAAAGGCTTTAGGGTAGACGTAGTGACCAACCTGAAGGATAACAGTGTACAAGCTGGTGGAGAGGGGGAGGCTGGGCCTTCTGGGCTGAGGGTCTCGTCTGAGCAGGCGCAGAGATGCAGGTGTACGTCCACTGTGCAAGGTGTTCAAGACATCTGGAGTGTACGGCGAGAGGATAGCAGGCCTTTGGGTAGCGGTCGCATGTGTTGAGTGGCCACTGGGAGGGGATGGAGAACGGAGGAGGGATGAAGTGCAGGTGGAACAGAGGCAGATAAGAAAGGTCCCAGAGGGGGGCGCCTGGGTAGCGCAGTCGTTAAGCGTCTGCCTTCGGCTCAGGGCGTGATCCTGGCGTTCCAGGATCGAGTCCCACATCGGGCTCCTACGCTGGGAGCCTGCTTCTTCCTCTCCCTCTCCCCTGCTGTGTTCCCTCTCTCGCTGGCTGTCTCTCTGTCACATAAATAAATAAAATCTTTAAAAAAAAAAAAAAAAGAAAGGTCCCAGAGGCCCAGTCGTCCATGTCCATGAATGACAGCCAGAATGGGATCTTAGAGATGTAGTGGTGAAAGGGGGACTTTGAGGAGAAGCTGAATGGAGCTCTGGAAGGCATCACTGGACTCAGAGGGCCTCTTCCCCACGCTGGGCACTGGAGCCACAACATTGAACAAGAAGACAAAGACGGCATCATTTTTTTAAAAATATTTTTTATTATATTATGTTAGTCACCATAGAAGGACGGCATCATTTTAACCTCTTCCCTGTGGCGTTAGCACAAGGCGTACATAGTAGGTTCTCCTTAAATGTTGCTTTGAATTAAATATGAGTGAGGAAAAATGACAAGGCAGTTTTGCCTTGGGTAATAAGTTCTGCTTCAGAGTAGAACTGCTTTGAAAGATGATCTCAGGAACCTCCTTATGAGCAGGTGGAGAGTAGGTGGCTGCATACATGTGTTTGATTTCTGAGTCATCACAAAGGCTCCTGTGCCTCCCAAAATATCTGCTTCATCCAGGCTGTGGGTACTTTAAATTCGACTATTGGAGGTTGGTTTCTCTGTTGAGAAACCAACTCTGGAGAGAGGATATCCATTACCCTCATCAGTCTTTTGCAACTTAATATGGGGCGTTTTCTTAGCCAAGAAAAGCATGTGGAAATGTTGGGTAGTCATTCTTTCTGATGGCTGAGTAATATTCCATTGTATATATGGACCACATCTTCTTCATCCAGTCATCTGTTGAAGGGCATCTCGGCTGCTTCCACAATTTAGCTATTGTGGACAATGCTGCTACGAACATTGGGGTGCATATAGCCCTTCTCTTTACTACATCTGTATCTTTGGGGTAAATACCCAGTAGTGCAATTGCTGGATCATAGGGTAACTCAATTTTTAACTTTTTGAGGGACCTCCACACTTTTTCCAAAGTGGCTGTACCAACTTGTATTCCCACCAATGTGGACGGGACTGGAGGAGATTATGCTAAGTGAAATAAGTCAAGCAGAGAAAGACAATTATCATATGGTTTCTCTCATTTATGGAACATAAAAAATAGGAAGATAGTAGGAGAAGGAAGGGAAGAATGAAGGGGGAATGAACCATAAGAGACTGTGGACTCTGGGAAACAAACTGAGGGCTTCAGAGGGGAGGGGCGTGGGGGATTGGGATAGGCCAGTGACGGGTATTAAGGAGGGCACGTACTGCATGGTGCACTGGGTGTTGTAGGCAAACAATGAATCATGGAACATTGCATCAAAAACTAAGGATATACTGTATGGTGACTAACATAACATAATAAAAATTATTATAAAAGAAAAGAAAAGAAAAGAAAAAAGAAAAGAAAAGAATGTGGAGGGAAAAGGGAACCCAGGAGAGGAGTACTGGACATGCTGA
This sequence comes from Ursus maritimus, assembly GCF_017311325.1. Classification (NCBI taxonomy): domain Eukaryota; kingdom Metazoa; phylum Chordata; class Mammalia; order Carnivora; family Ursidae; genus Ursus; species Ursus maritimus. Next base: position 93,386,901 of record NW_024424452.1, read on the forward strand.
AGATAAACTTTGTCAGAGTTAGCAGTTCAGATGAGCTGACCCTGGGGATATAGTCTGTTGGCCTAGAAGTATCCACTATTATTTATCAGCTGGTGTATGTTGGACAAGAAGTGATTATTTCTGTTCTAAGTTTTACGGCCACAAAACTGTTGTTTATTTGTTTTATTTATTTATTCAACAGAGATAGAGATAGCCAGCGAGAGAGGGAACACAAGCAGGGGGAGTGGGAGAGGAAGAAGCAGGCTCCTAGTGGAGGAGCCTGATGTGGGGCTCGATCCCATAACGCCGGGATCACGCCCTGAGCCGAAGGCAGACGCTTAACTGCTGTGCCACCCAGGCGCCCCTATTTGTTTTATTTTTTAAAAGGTGCAATAAATCCCACCTCCCCCACCTTCACCTTAACAAAAATAATTTGTGTGGCAGCCTGATCTGTGGTCTTTGTTGACAAGGCTGTGCTATGTACAGTCTGTGGGTTCACATGTCAGGGAAGGCTAATAATAGCTACTGTACCAAGTATCCCCTGAAGTTTCAGTGGCTTATTTCAGAGGTTTCATTGTTCATTCACATCATAATATGATTCACATTGATTGGTGGGGACAGTGTTCCATCCACATAGTCTTTCAGGGACCCAGGCTTCTTCCATGCTCTACGTCCACCATCTTTAATACTTGGTCTCAGGGTCTCCCTAGCCTCATCTGGAAGGCATTCCAAGGGGAAGAGAAAGCACACTTACTTTTAACTGCATTGGCTTAGAAATGACACACACTTTGCCTCTTATCCGTTGCTGAGAACCAGTCTCAAAGACTCACCCAGCTGGGAAGAGACTGGGAGACATAGTTTAGCTGGGTGTCCAAGAAGAGGAAGCAACCTTGGGTGAGTCTCTGATACAGGCTCATCAGAAAGTGTTTACACATTGTCTTTCTGTCTGTAACATAAACTGACCCTTGGGGGTTGTTATGAAGGGAACAGGGACAAGAGAGACTAGCAGTGACCTGGAAACTGTCCAGTGTTTAGAGTAGTGTAAGTCATTCATTCTAGTTGGTAGAGGGCATCTTCCTGCTGTGGGATTATTGCTGTGTAAGGGAGTCCGAAGTTGTGGTGCCAAGAAATTTCTCTATTTTGTGTGCTTGTTTATTTACTTTTAATAGACATGGGAAAAGCTAATGGAAATCTCCCTTCCCTACACCTTGGAATCACTCTGGAATAGGAATTATGCGGTGATGTTAGCGTTTCCTCTAGTTCACTTCCCTCATTGTCTAGATGAGAGAGGCAATTGAATTGTCCAAATTCACATAGCAGGATAGTGGTTTACTTGGGTCTCAGACCTTCTTTTCCAGATTTCTACTCTGATGTTCTTTTCACTACTGCTATTCCCTTAGAGAATCACCATTTGGAGGAGAGACCCACCCTGGCTGGGTCTTCAGGATGGCAGGAGGCTTGACCAGCCGAAATCGGAAGCTTCCTTCTAGCTCTGAGATCCCTTGATTGATTGTGTTTAAATATATGGTGTCTGATTGTATAATCCCTGCCCTGATGGGAGTGATGTAGCTTCAAAGAATTTGCAACTTTCCTGAGAAAACAGAATCTTAGTTCTTTATTTTCTCAGCTGTTTCTTTAGTTCATTTTTATCTTTTTCTTAAAAACTGTTTGCTTTTAAATATATTTATTTTTCTAACTGTAAAAGTAATAATTTCAATTAAGAAATTAAGTAAATATATTCAAGTGTAACAAAAATATATATAAATATAACAAAAAAATTTCCTGTAATTCTGTAACTCGACAATGCAGTGGTAACTACTATGAATATTTTACATTTCTCTCCATGTGTTTTCCTAGCCATTTTTTGAACACATAAATACTTGTATACTAATGTACAGTATGTAATTAGAATGAAATATTATACAATATGAAATAAATATTATACAACTCTTAAAATATTTCATATTACTTAGTATGAAATATTATATAACCCTTAAAATTGTTTTAAAATAGTAACAATATGAAAAATGCTCACATATATTTGTGTACTTATCACAATCATTAGTATAAATTAGAATAAAATTCTAATTTTGTCTTGTTTGTTTTGTTATCTGCTTTTTAATGGAAGTAGAAAAAAGCAAATTGAAATCTCCCTTTCATCTATCTTGGAATAAAATTCTAATTATATAGTGCATAACTATACAAATATGTATGAGCATTTCTCCATATTGTGACGTATTTTAAAACCTTTGTTAAAGGGTTGCATACTGTTGCATCTTGTGGAAATACACTATGCTGAAGGAAACAGCCCAGGTGGGGAGGAGGCAAGAAGTAGTAGTATCTTTGGTTCTTGGCCCTCACGCTCTGCTCCTCTTCTCCCAGGGCATCAGCAGCTTGTTTAGCTCACTGAAGGTCGTTCGGCTGCTTCGTCTGGGGCGAGTGGCTCGTAAGCTGGACCACTACATTGAATACGGAGCTGCCGTGCTGGTCTTGCTGGTGTGCGTGTTTGGGCTAGCTGCTCACTGGATGGCCTGCATTTGGTACAGCATCGGGGACTACGAGATCTTTGATGAAGACACCAAGACCATCCGCAACAACAGCTGGCTCTACCAACTGGCGATGGACATTGGCAGCCCTTACCAGTTTAATGGGTCCGGCTCAGGGAAGTGGGAAGGCGGTCCCAGTAAGAATTCAGTCTACATCTCCTCGTTGTATTTCACTATGACCAGCCTTACCAGCGTGGGCTTTGGCAACATTGCCCCCTCCACAGACATCGAGAAAATCTTTGCGGTGGCCATCATGATGATTGGCTGTAAGTATGACAGTTGCTGGCGCTGGGTGGGGGATGGGCAGGAGGCACACCGTTTGGACATCCCTTCTATTGGCTGGAAATAGGGCAATGACTACAATGCTAGCAGGATCAGGATCAGTGTAATAACTTCAAATAAGAAAGGCTTTTATTTTTTTTTAAAGATGAGCTTTATAGTTCTCCTGATAATTAAAACATTGCTACGAAGTGTTTACTGCAAAGAAATTTAGAAAATACAAAATAGCACAAAGGAGCACATTGAGACCAACTATAATTCTGCCTATCAGAGATAACTATGATTACCTTTGGCCTCTCCCTTATAGATTACTTTCTATCCATATCTGAACACACAGATACAGACTTTTATAAAGTTGGGATGAGATCGTGCTATATATACAACTTGGTAACCTGCTTGCTCATAGAACAGTGAATTGTGAAAGTCTTTCTGTGTCAGTTTGAACATAGCTCCAGATCTGTGCAGTCCCATACGGTACCAGAAAAAGAATGTGTGGAAAAAAATGTGCAATATCTCATGAATTATCTTTTATATTGATTACATAATGAAATGATAATATTTTCGTATAGTGGGTTAAATAAAATATTCTATTATGATTAATTTCATGTTTCTTTTTAGAAATATTTTTATTTAGGAATTTTATTTAGGAATATTTTTATTGTATTTTCTATTTTTCATACATCTTTGATGTCTGCTTGATGATTAAGAAATTTCCCAAATCCAAAAAACAAAACACCTCCCCCCCAAAAAAACCCAAAACCCCACACTGGATAAAAAGGCTCTTGGTCAGTTGAGAAGTAATGGGTTGGTGGATTTAACTTGCCTGGACTGAAAAACAAAAACAACCTTAGTTCTTGAGGAAGGTGCTTAAATCTGTCATTTACCCATTGACCCTTGAGTAGCTGTTGCTAATGGGGGCTCTGGGCACAGCCTGGGGCTGGAACCATTATTGAACTCCTTCACTGAAGGGAGTCGTAGGGAGAGGTAGGCCTTACTGGGCTGGGGAAAGCATATGCCTTCAAATGCCTTGGACTCACCGTGAACCCGCCAAGTGCACCCTGTTGGCATTTCAGTGATAAATGGTGACGTGGGCGAGGATAGTCCTGCCGTGAAGTATCAGTGTGGACAGGAGTCTGGTCACACACGATGAAGCTGGGCTTTGGTTACAGCAGGCAGAGACTGTCTCGCTCCTTGTGCTCCTTCAGAGTGGAGTTGTCACATCAGTCGTTAAACTCACCAGGGAATTCCAAGACCAGGAGACCTGAGGCTTCAGTTGGTCTTGCTTTGTCCAACCCGCCAGGGATCCAGCATCCCCCTCTGCAAATGGGCTTTATGACCCCCACTTGTCACATTGGCTGCTTGCCTCCTCCCTTTCTGCAACTAGCTCATCGTGTCTGATGCGGTTCTTCTGCACGAGCCCCCTGTGCAAGGCACGGAGCTCGCTTCTGAGTAGTCACTGAGTGTGTCTAGGTGTAATTAATTTGTGGGAAGTGTGTGCTCATGGAGCTTTTGGGTTTGCTTCTTACTTTCAAATGGATCTTAATAGAGGTGATTGCCTGACCATGGGAAGCAGCGTTAAGTATCTGTGGGTGGCTAATTGCTTTCGCTTAATTAGGACTTGAGGTGCTTTCTCATGTTGTGTAAAAGGATTTAAGACCTTCGCTCTTCTAGGACAATTTCAACCTTAACAGCACTAGTTTTCCAGGTGGAGCTGGCAGCATTTTTGTGAGCCTTGGGGCACCAGGTAAGCAACCAGATGTGCCGTGCTCTGGGCCCAATCTGCCTCTAAGAGAGGGAGGGGAGACATTTTGTCAATCGAAATATCTCATTATATGAATGACAGGAAATGTGCTAAAAGTGGTCAGTTGGGAAATGGGCCCCATGCCATGGGCTCTCCAAAGGCTTTCAGATACGAAGAGACTTTGTTGCAACTTTGTTGAGGAAAAGAAGAAAGAGAATGGTTCTGGTGGCATGTAATAAAGATAAGCAGGGACACCTGGGTGGCTCAGTTGGTTGAGCGTCTGACTCTTGGTTTAGGCTCGAGTCATGATCGTAGGGTCATGGGATCGAGCCCCACGTCAGGCTCTGTGCTCAGTGGGGTCTGCTTGCCCCTCCCCCTCTGCCCCTCCTCTACTTGTGTGCGCACATGTGCGTGTGCTCTCTCTCTCTTTCTCTTTCTCTCAAATAAATAAAATCTTAAAAAAAAAAAGATAAGCAGATTTTTCCAAAATCATTCTATGGAGAACATGACTTCCTGGGTATGATCCCCAAGGAAAACCTCAAAACGATTATTATCACCTCTTTTCTCTCTGCATCTTCTCAGAGCATTATGATATTCCCATTTCTTTTTAAAAAAGCGTAATAGTGCACAGGCAGTCACTCTGCATTATGCGACCAAGTGCGATGTTTAGGTAGACAAGCCTACTTAACTGTAACCCCATTTCCCGAACACTCGTTATGTGCCGGGTGCTGTGATGAGCGCTCCATACATGATTGCTGCTGCTTGTGGCAGCTCTGTACTTTAGAGAGTATTATCTCCATCTTGAAAGGAAATGGACTCAGAAAAGGTAACTTCCTTCCCACGAACCTAGGGCTGGTAAGCGGGAGAGACAGGCTTTGGATCCAGGCCCCTCTGAATTAAAAGCCAGGCTCTTCCCATGGAGCCGACCTGCGGTCGTGTGGTCTGAGAGCACAGACTGCCAGCCTCTGGCCCCGACTCACCGACACCTTGCAAATTCTCTCCATCGGTTTTAACAAGCCAATAGTTCCTGTAGTGGAAAGTTTTGTATGCTTGTTGTTGTCGTTGTTTTAATTTAAGAACAAGATTACGATACAGACTCAGGGGACCGGGTGCTTTGGAAATCAGCCATTTCTCATCAATCTGTCACTTACAGTTACAGCTGTTCCGCTTTCCGTGTGACATGTCTGACAAATGGTTGTGCTAACAACAAAGTTATTGCGCTCTGTGTAATGTGGTGGCAATTATCCTCGTAAACTCGCATTCTAAACAACCTTTGTTCGGGACAACTGCCGATGTCTTACTGGATTTATGGGGCTCTCTTTTATCTTGCTTTGCCTGTGGGTGCACATGCACACACATGACTCCTTACCGCACGCTCACAGGGTTGGGCTGATGCCAGAACTGGGATTGGGGGACACGGACCACAGCCTGCATTTGTGCCGAGGGGTCATGCTGCTCCCTGGCCAGTCCCCTGGCAGTCAGGCCCGGAAGTCCTTAAGGAGTAGAGAGAGACAAAAAGCCAGTGGGCTTTTGAAGTAATGGTATTTTGTGAATTTTCCTTCTTTGCATTGAGTTTTGTATGTATTGGTAATAATATTTCTTGGCTATTATATAGCACTGTATTAACCATAATACAGATTATTCAGAAGCCTTCTGTTGATTCTCATCTCTGCTCTCTGGCACTGAATATCCATTATAACTTGGCCAGTTCTCCAGAGAATGCTAGGAAGCAGGAACACTATTTTCAAGCTTGCCCACCTTTCTCAGGTCTGATAAAAAGTTGCAGGGGCACTTGGGGGGCCCAGTCGGTTAAGCGTCTGACTCTTGGTTTTGGCTCAGGTCCTGATCTTGGGGTTGTGAGATGGAGCCCTGTGTCAGGCTCTGCACCCAGGGGGAAGTCTGCTTGAGATTCTCTCTCTCTCTTCCCCCCCCACACTCTTTCTCTCAAATAAATAAAAATCTTTTTTTAAAAAAAAGTCGCAATAGGAAGAGATGAAAACCATTGGCTCAAATGAGTCTTTGTGATTAGCTGTGGCTGTAGGTGATCCATGATGTCTCATTTCTGTTCTGGCATCTAGACCCGGGCCAGGGGCAAGGCAGCCCGCACCCGATCTCCCTGCCTTCCTCGTGTGGGTCTTTGGTTTCCTGCAAGGGCTCCCCATGAGGTGTGGTGAAGGGACTCCTTCTATCTTTTTGCACATCTCCTGTGTGCCAGCGGTGCTGAGAGAATCACAAGGCCACGCTAGCCTTCTGTGTGATGCCTGGGAGAGGATGTCCCCCATTCAGCAAGCTCATACTGAGGGCCTGCCCTGCAGACCCCCGGCTGTGTGCTACGGACACATACGCTGTGGGAGGCACGCTCAGGGAGTCCGAGGTCTGAAGGGGATGGGGACAGTGGGAGGGACAGAGACAGGTCCCATCACCCAACAGCTGGTGACTGAGGCCTGGAGATGGAGCCGCCTCTGTGGGCCAGACCTTGCCCGGGCCTCTGAGGGGTCCCTCCAAGAAGAAGGATTGTCAGGAGGAAAGAGTCTCTTTATCTGGGATGTGTCAGCCTAGGGACACGACCCTGTCTTGGGGAGCTCTCCAGGGAGAATTTGATGGTGAGGAGACAGTTTCCGTTTTCCTAATATGGGCTTTTGCACTTTTCTGATTCTTTCCTCATAATGTCATTGCTGTCATCCTGTCATTATAATTAAGCCACATTCATTTCCTTTCCCTCTGATATGGCAGGGGGTCTAGACATTGTACTCCTACTCCAGACACTCTCCGCCCCCCCAGCTGAACATCAGCCTCCTACCTCAGCACCGCATACCTGTCTCCTTGGATTCCTTTCTTTCTTGCCAGTCCTCCCCTACCTCAGCTCCTCAAAACCACAGCAGAATGTCAGTGAGGAAGGGACCCTATGAGTGTCCTTTTAGCCCACAGCAGCCCTCCTTCTAGTTCTTCTGCTGGGCCAGGTCTCCTCCTGGTCACTGTTTCGGTCAAGCTGCCCCTGAGCCCGGGAGATACCCAAGAGTAACTGGGCTCACTGCTGGTGGCTTCTGTACATCACCTTCTCTCCTGGGGAAGTCACACTAGTAACCTGCACACCTGGACATGTGACCCCACTACCTCACCCACCTACAATATCCTTCATGGCTTCCTTTCAGCTGAAATTGTTATTTGCAAGCAAACAGGGACTTTCCCCGCCTCCTTTGTGATCTTTTTCAAACATTTCTTATTTCTTTCCATTTCACCTTTGTTGAATATGCTTTTTTGCATTCTATACCAATATTGTGGTTTTTCACAAATGAGATGGTACACATCTCCCAGGAGGCTGTAAATATACTCTTAGGAGACGTTAAACACATAGTAGACTCCCAATACATATTTATGGATTTGTTGAGGCTCTAGAGTTTTGGAAGTAGTCTTTAGTGCCATGGGCAAAAGCTTTATTAGTTAGGATATGGATTCTGCTGCTGGACAGAGACAGAGAGTAATAGCATCAACAAGGGATATGTTTCCTACAAGTTTAGGGGTGGTCTGGCTGCTCAGCAATCATCAGAGACCCAGGTTTCTCCGGTGTCTTCAGCACATGACTTCCATATTGGGATCCCATATGGCTGTTCTGGCTTCAGCCATATGTTCTTTTTCCAGAAAGTAGAAAGAAGGGGAAGGGAAAGACTAGGAAGTTGTACTGTATTATCTGTGTTCATAACTCCTTGGCTGGAATTTGGTAATCTGGCCACACCTAGCTGCAAAGGAGGTTGGGAAATGGTCTTTATTCTGGGTGGTCATGTGCTCAGGTGAAAGTCAGTAATGTAGACAAGGAGAACAGCTGTTGGAGAGCAAAGCCGCGGAGTCTGTGTGCCTCAGCTTTCCTCCCTCTTCTCCCTCCCTCTTCCCTCCCTTCCATTGATACCAGCAAACATTATACGCATCCCCCTGTTGGAACTTCATTCCCCAAATTGCTGGTCGAGAGACTTTGGTTCAAGTCCTGGATCAGCTCTGTGCCTTGGGTTAGACTCTTTAATTTCTGCAGATTAGGGGTAAGAGGCTCTTCTTACATCTCACTTAGTCTTGTAAGAACTAAATGAGATCACGATGTAGGATAGCTCTTTGAAAGAGCTGAAAATTTTACATTCAGATGTCATGATTTTGTTGTTGTTAGTTGCAGGGATTGTTTCTCACTCTTCCCAGTGAATTTTTTCTTTCCTGTTCTTCGGGAAAAAAAATCATTCTTTCCTTCTCAGGAGCTGTTTAAGTTTCATCTTTGGTTTTTGTTTATCTGGGAAATAGGGTACTGTCCTGACTGCTATGGAAGAAGGAACTAGTCTTTTCTCATTTTTTCTTACAAGTTTTTTCCTAGCCAGCAAATCAGATTACTTTTTCTCTAGAACCTGATTTTTTAAAAGAAATTCTGCCCGCCACTGTGCAGTTCACGTGGGTATCCCCATCTCTGATACAGCCTCCAGCTACTTTCTGTCTTCTGCATCCCTGTCTCCCCCACCTCCAGAAAACTCTCTCTGGCTACCCCATCTGGGTTTTCCACCCTTAGCTGTCTTCGTCCTCCCTAAGGCTAATGAGCTCTGCTTTGGGTTTATTCACTTGCACTTAGGCTTTACGCTGCTCTTTAAATATTCTTGTGACTTCCTAGTTATCTTTCTTGTCTCGTGTATATTTTGTTACCTCCTCTGAAACTCTCGGCTTCTGGAAGGCAGGGCCTGTGTGTTTCCCTGCCCTTCCTCTTCTCCTTTGTGCCTGGTCACATGTTTTGAACGTGGGGAAGAACACGAGCTTTGGAGCTGAGCCGTTCTGGTTTTCAGACCCACCTCTACTCCTGGTTAGTGCTTTCCCCTTTGGCAGGTACCCCGCTGACAATGGAGACCCCAGGCCCTGCCTGACCCAAGTGTGCAGATGAAAAAATGAAATGATGCAGCGTCCCTAGCACAGTGCTTCTCACCTGGGGTGTTCAAACAGTGGTAGTTCTCTCCCTGGCCCCCCAGCCCCTCTCTTCCTACACATCTCTTGGGCTCACCAAGTGATGATGTTTCTCAGCCATTTGTTGGTTCCTCAGGTGTGCTCTACAAGAGAATTGGAGCTTGCCTCGAATATCGGGTGCATTGCACTGTTTAAGTACAGGTCACTCAAATACATGTATTTGGATGTGAGTTTCTTTCACTATAAAGCTTCTTTAAAAAAAAAATTGTCCTGACTTCAGAACAAGTTAAAGGAAGTTCTTAAAAAAAGGGGAAAGTGATTCGGTGTGGTTGGAAGGCCTCCCAGGCATCACTGTCCAGACCAGACTGGTAGGATCTTCCCTGGACAGGAAATAGTACCATGAGGAGTGAGAGTGCCCCCTGGAGCAGGAGAGAATGGGCTAGAAACACTGGTGCACTGAGCACCCAAAATGAGCCTGATGTCATGCTGGGAACTTTCTCTTACCCAGTAACTTCAAAAAAGGCTTTATTATCCCTGTTTTGCAGCTAAGAATACTTAGGTTCAGAGACATGAAGTAACGAGATCACAGGTTAAGAGGGGGCAGAACTGAGTTTTGAACCCAGTTTCATCTAACAGTGAAGTTTCACTTTGTCTTGTTGCTTCTATTGCTGATTACTTTGGAATATGGGAGCAGAAAATGTTCTCTGTGGTGTGTGTGGTGTTGGGAGGCAGGGAAAAGGGCTGGGGAGAGAGGGGGCTGTGGAAAGATTGCAGAGAGCGGGTGCTTTCCCTGGAATCCTTCTCTATTATTTTGAATTATAATTATAGTGACAAAATATCTGATTACGTGTGTTGTGAGAAGATATCACCTTTGTTCATAGCTGGATTACTGCTCTGGGCAGAAGAATTTACAACAAAAGTCTTAGATGCTAAGGAGCTCTGCCAGTGGGAAGCCAACCGGATGAGGGGTATTGTTTCAGACCTTGGAGATACCCATGTCATTTGCGAAATTTCTTTCTTTTTAAAAATAATCATCTCCATGCAAGTGAAAATGATCATGTGGAGCTGTTGCTATAATCAAGTCTTTTTTTTTTTAGAGGGGGGAGGGAGAGAAAGACAAAGGGTGGGGGAAGGGGCAGAGGGAGAGAGAGAATCTCAAGCAGGCTCCACACTCAGCACAGAACCCGACACGGGGCTTGATCCCACAACCCTGAGATCATGACCTGAGCCGAAATCAAGAGTCAGACGCTTCACCGACTGAGCCACCCAGGCGCCGCTATAATCAAGTCTTTTGCTTCCGTGTCTCTGTTGCCTTTGCAACTCTCCATGTTCCAAAGGACAGGGAGCATTTTCCCCATTTTTTGGATAAGGAAATTGTGGAGTCACTTGTCGAAAGTCCCACAGCCAGTTAGAAGCAGAGCTGGCCTCCAGCCCAGGTCACTGCTCTCGGCTCAGTATTTCTCCTTCTTCCAGATCAGCATGCTAGTTGCTGGTACTGGTAGCCACAGGTCACAAGTTATCGCGGCTGGGCCCTTGATGAGATGTCCTCAAAGCTTGATGAGAAGAAGTGAAAGTGGGTGAAGAATGGGTAAGCTTTCCATTTTGTTTTCAGCAAAAGAACTTGATTCGTCAAGTTTCACACCTCTTTGGCTGCTTTTTTATCAAGCCTTTATTGTGGCTTTCAACCACTGGCTTGATGACTCCAGACAGCTGGGGAGAAATCATTTTCCTTTCCTTTCCTTTTCTAAAACCAGTGAGAGGAGGAAAACCCACCAGGGAAATATGAAGTGTGGTCCCCAAGAAAACAAATGTTACATTGACCTGTCAATTCCCTGGAACCCCAGTCAGTCTATAGTTTACCTGAGTACCCCCTTTGTTCATGTAACAAACAAATTTTGAGCGTCTGCCATGTGCCAGGCACTGTGTAAGTACTAAGGATAGAGCAGTGACTTAAGACTGATGCAGGCTCTGCTCTCACGTTGCTTATGGGCTGCTGGGGGAGCCGGATGAGTAAATAAGAAATCACTGCAAAGCGAGGTGAGTCACTGCTAAGGAAAGGGTAGGTTATTATGGGAGCATGGGCCCCTCACCCAGGCAGGGGTCAAGGAGGAGGACAGGGAGTTCACACCCCATTTATTTGGGAAGAGCCCTGGGAAGACATCATCCCTTCCTCGATTTGCTTATAATCTGATTTGGGAAATAGAAATGCCAGCAGGAAAGACCACGGGAAGTTGGACAGTAGTGCAATAGTCCCCTGCCCCCCGCCTCGTTGTCTGCGGGAGAGGTGTTCCAAGACCCCCAGTGGATGCCTTCAGCTGCAGTCGGTACCAAGCCCTACGTGTACTGTCTTTGCCCACATGAACCTATGACAAAGCTTAACTCCTACATGAGGCACAGTAAGAGATTGACAACAACTAATAATAAAATAGAATGATTGGGGCACCTGGGTGGCTCAGTCGGTTAAGCGTCTGCCTTCGGTTCAGGTCATGATCCCAGGGTACTGGGATCGAGCCCCGCATCGGGCTCCCTGCTCAACAGGGAGTCTGCTTCTCCCTCTCCTGCTCCCCTGCTTGTGCACCCTCTTGCTCGCTCACTCTCTTTCTCTCAAATAAATAAATAAATAAATAGAATCTTTAAAAAAAATTAAAAAATAAAGTAGAACAATTATAGCAATATGTTGTACTTCAAGTTCTGTGAATGTGGTCTCTCTCAAAGTATCTTACTGTACTGTGCTCACATCGCAATTTCTTGCGATGACATGAGGTGGTACCATGCCCATGTGACGAGGTGAAGTGAGGGGAAGGATTGACAGCATTAGGCTGCTGTTGACCTGCTGGCAACAGTCAGAGGCAGGATCCTCCACCTCCGGACTGGGACTGGCCACGGGTCACCGAAACCACGGATAAGGAGGGGTGGGATTGTGACCGCTGTAGATGTCCGGGGAAGAGCAGTGAGCCAGTTCTTGCGTCCCAACTTCTGGGAGGACAGTGATCTTTTTTTGTAAAGTGGAGATGAGAGTGGCCTGAAATAAGAGAGATTTTACTGGCCGGTGAGTAAGAGGTAGGATTTGCAGGGCTTCCAGAGATGGCTTGGTAAGAACTGTGCTAACAGCAAGCTACCCAGCATGCACTGTGTGTAGAACGCTTTATATACGCGCCTCGTGAGCTCTCCTGGCACTCTTGGGTCACGGGTGTGTTTATCCCAGATTTCCAGGTGAGGAAGCTGGAGCTCAGAGCGGTCAGTTATGTTCCCGTGGCTCAACCTCTTCGGATTGGCGGAGTCAGAATTCAAAGCCAGACCCCTGGCCCCCAAGTTCATTGTCTCTCCAGCACCTGTGCTGCCTCCCCAGTCACTGGCAGCAGTGAGAAGGGCCCTGAGGACACCGGGGACATAGCCTGGAGCAGAAGGCTACCAAGAAAGCAGCCACCATCCCTTCCTGCCAAACAGGACAGCAGAAAGAAATATATGCTAATTCAAGAGGGGCCGCGTGCCCGCTCTGTGCCTCCTGGCTCCTCAGCCCTCTCCATCTCCTTCCTGCGGTAGGCTCGTGCTCAGGGACCATCTCTAACCACCCGCCATGTGCCAAGAGACAGGGATGGTGACAAATCGCAGCGAGGCTATTTTACTGAATTTCTTGAACACCCAGATCTTGGTCTTTTAGTCTACCATTCAGGAAAATCATTGCAATGCAGACTCTATTTTATTTTTTAAAATTTATTTTTAGTTTTTATTTTTTTTACTTGGAGGACATTGTCAGTGATTTCTGCATCAAATAGCTGTTTGTTAAGCTAAAGATGCCATAGTCCTGTTAATGGCCAGCTTGTTGCCATCCAAGCCTGTCCCCTTTTCCTGGACAGCCCACCCTTTCCAATCAACACTCCCCAGAAAGGAGACTAACTCAGAAATGGGGATGGTTTCTGAGAGTCTGCTCCATTGCTAACGAAACCAGTTAAACTGCACATGCAACTGACATTGTGTCAGGAAGATCATTTTAATTTCTAAAATCATTATAACATAGACCGTCCATGGCAGCAGGAGAGATAAGCATGGGAATGAATCCTGGCTCCATTACTTAATAGTCAAGTGAACAAGCTACTTAATTCCTGAGCCTCTGTCTTCATCTACAAAATACCAATGCAGTGACGTACACGAAAGTAAAAGTTCCCCCCTTTCAGAGCCCTCGTTTCTGCCTGGTGCCAAGCCCAGAGCCACAGATGGCCTGTTGGTTGATGTTGACGCCATTCCTCCAGCACCCTCGGTCTTTGCTGTTTGTTCCACAGCTCGGCAAGGGACTTGGGTGGGCGTTGGCTGGGGGTGTAGAGGCAGGAGGAGGTGTGCGAGGGCGGTGACAGAATGGGGCCAGCACCATGCTCTGCGTACGGAAAAGCTTGATAAGGGTTTGCTTGTGGAACTAAATATCAAGATGAAAATTTGCTAGTGAGGCTGCCACAGACGAGATGCTGTCAGGGCCAACTCCGCCAATCCTCACCGGAGAGTGACTTTGCACACTCGAAAAATGTTTCCATTTTCACTTTTCCCCATTGTGGTCCTCAGTGTGTATGAGAGAGAGAATAATTTTAGCTCTCACCAGCTAGAGGTCTGGCTCTGAATCATAGCTACATGGTGATAAAAACCCACTGTTGCCACAAGAAAGCTTGGCAGGGAGAGAGGTCTTGGTACGAAGAGCAAAATGAAAGAGCTGGAGGTTGAAACAGAAAATCAAATATATGAGAAATCACCAGTGAGTTCTGCAGAGCTGCAGATACCCTGCTTGTAGGGCTAACCCTGTTCAGAAGGGTGGCCCTTTGTTCCTCCCTGGAGGCGGGAAGAGGAGTTGGGCTGGGCTGGAATGGGGGTGGTGGCAAAGCCAGAGCCGGGAGAGAGATCCCTCTTCCCGATCATAACCACAGACCTGAGGGCCAGGCCCTCCCCAGCCCTCCACCCCCGGCTTTGAGCTCCCTGCGTTAGGTATGAGGGAGGCAGAATGCACCTGTTGGAGTAACAGCAGTAAACACTAAAGGGTCCTTACAAAGCAGGGCACAAATGTGCATCTTAACAGAGCACAGCAGACCAACTACGCTCCGCAGAGACAGTACACAGTGGGGGGACTCTCAGGTTGTGGGACTGCCTGTCCGTGTAGCCTTGCCAAGCAGCAAGCGGGAAGTGGGGGAAGCGGCAGAAGCCACAGGTTCTCTTCTGGTTGTCGTTTTGATTCCATCCCTCCTGGGAACTCAGGTGTTTAATTACACTGAGCTGCACTCGCACGCCTGCATGGGAGGCCTTGGCTGCAATCCAGTGCCTTGAGTGGAAGGGAGGCAGGATTTCTTAGCAAGGGCCTCTCTGGACACACAGTGGAACATGGGATTTGAACCTTCCATCTTTGCTTCTTTCTCTCCCTCCCTTCCACAAATATTTATTACACCCCTGTGTGCCAAGCACTTAGAAATGGTGTTTAGACAGATGACTAATCAGCCATTCTTTGTGGTAATTAACTAGATCTCCAATTACATTGTGGGCACTCAGAGAATTTTGGAATTGAGAAGGACTTCAAGATGTTGTCAGCCTACTTGTTAGATCCTTGACTCCTTTCCCTGAAGTTTGAACAGTCCCTGGAATGAGACCATTCCATTTCTGGCTAAGTTCAAGGGTGAGAATTTCCCCTTTATATAAAGCTAAAATTCCCTCCCTGTGGATTCCATCCCGTTTTCTTACCTTTTTACTCCTGGGACTTCATGTGACAAATCTAGCTTTTCTTTTGCACAACAATGCTTCAAATCTTTGAAACCCGTTACATCTGCCTGGAGGCTTCACCTCTCCAAGATGGATAAAACCAGCTTCTTCCATGTGCTTCTGAGAACTTTTTGGTGATGATCTCTTTTCTCTCCCCTTTGTCCCTGTGTCTCTCATGAGGGGCCCAGGACTAAACTCGGTTTTCTGTCTGTGGTTTGTTCAGAGCAGAACTGAGTAGGACTCTTGCTTCCCTCACTTTGAAGTCACGTTTATAGATTGAACAAGCATCAGAATGGGAAAGGGTCTTAGAGACCACTTGTCCTAACAGCATCCTTATGAAGGTAAACAGATGAGGTCCAGAGGGAAATAGCTGAGTTGTTTTGTGGCAGAGTAAGAAAAGGACTTAAGTCTCCCCCAAGCCCCAATCCTTTAAGGTTTGAATACTTTCCATCACTCCTTAGCACATCTCTACATCTCTCTAGCTTGCTCTCAATTCAAATTTGTATTTTTGACTACTACATCATTCTGTTGATTAAAATTTCACTGGCACCCAGCTCAAGTCTTAAATTATTTCATAGATTCTACTATGAACCATGTTTCTATCATCTTCTGCTTTTCCAGTTGGCTCTTTGGATCCAACTCTGTGATTTGACATTTCTCCAGATGTGTTTCCCCATTTCCCTTGGCTATACCAATCTGGGAATATAGTCATCGAACAAGTCACAGTAGTAGGAAGAGAACAATGACTCCTTCTTCTGTCGCTTAAAGCAAGATCCTTAGAACCTGGCTTCTGGTTTAAGGGGTATTAGTGATCTCACGTTGACTCTGCCGTGATCATAGATCCTTCTTCTTCCACCTGGCAATATCCACTTTCCTTCCCTGTCCTGTCCTGTCACTTACCATTGTGAATCCCACCCTGCCAGGCTGTGGATCTTTTTCTCTACCAAAGTTCTGATGTTACTCCTGTGTCACCACAATGACACGTAGAAGCTCCTTACTCTACTCCAGTGTGGGCGAAATGCCCTCCTCCCACCTGTGCTAGACTCTGGCATCAGGATGGAACAGGATCACATCATGCTGCCAGTTATAGAACACTTTGATTTGACTCTTGAGTCAGACTCTTGAGTTTGGGCTGGAAGACACCATGTACTGCTGTGCTCTCCCTCTCCTGCACTCACAGAGTCTCATCACCCTATCCCAGTGCTCATAAACAAAGCTCGTTCTTGGTAAGCATCTCTACACGGAGAAACCATATTTCTGCCGTTCTCTGCTTTTGCATTTGGCTGTTTGGACTCAACTCCATGACTGCCGGTAGGGTGAGCCTTTCCCCATTGGCTACAACTTGGCACTCAGAGGGCTACTGTTCACTAGCTACTTAGAGGTCTTATCTGGGAAGCGCCCATTCGTTCCCTGCACCACTCTCATCTGAAGGGCTCCTGGGACCTCACATATAAATAAATTGCAACTTTTTGCCCCCATGTGCGTGGATGTAGTTTTTGCGAAGTTACAGTTTTAGATTTATTTTTATGACTTTTTGATCATCAGATACAAGATTTACAAATATTTTCTTCCATTCTGTTGGTTGCCCTTTCATTTTTTAGATCTTATTTATTTATTTATTTATTTATAGCGAGTGGGAGGAAGGGCAGAGAGAGAAGGGGAGAGAAGCAGACTGCACTGAGCATGTTGCCTGATGCAGGGTTTGATCTCACCACCCTGAGATCATGACCTGAGCCGAAATCAAGAGTTGGGTGCTTCACTGACTGAGCCACCCAGGCACCCCGCCTTTTCTTTTTCTTGATGGTGTCCTTTGCACAAAGTTTTTAATTTTGATGAAGTCCCAATTACCTGGGCGTTTTTGTTGTGGCTTGTGCTTTTGCCGTGTTAAGGGCTGGCAATCTTTAATCTGCCCTCTTGGTTATTACCTCCCTAGCCAAAAGTTATCCAAGTATTTGATCAACACATTTTCCATCTGAGGTGTTTTGGTTCATTTCATCATTTGTTCATGGCACATTGTGTAAAAGCAATGCATGCTCTAGAACCCCTCCCCTTCTCCCACTACCTTAGAAACTTGCAGGGGACTTCCTAATCTACCAGAGAGGGGATCAGAGCGAATATGAGGAAGGCATGGAATTAAGAGCAAGGGAGGTAGCTCATAAACCCATAGCTTTATTGTAGATAGGAAATACCGTTTTGTGGATTTCACTGGATGTCTCTTCTATGTAGTGAAAGGGAGTCATGGGAGATGGTTATGAAAATCTCTTAATTTTTCTGGGATACTGCTAAGAGCTGGAGTGAAGAACATCATTATGGGGAATGACACCCAGGAGTCTTCTCCAGTGGGTGTTCCTGAGTGTTACCCGAGTCTGGGAGGAGGCATGTGGTGTTGAACAGTGGCACCTGACCTGGCCACATCTTGTCATCCGGTCCCCTGGCCTCCATAATGCTCTGGCAGCCAAAAATGGCTGCTGCTCACCCCGTATTAAACCACCGACCTGCTTTTCACAGTCAGCTCAGTCCCAGAGACCTGGCTGTTTCTCATCCCCAGGCTTAGAAGCCAAGCATGAGGCTTGGGGCAGGGAGAAGACTCGCCTGAGGTCACATGCTGACCTTTCCACCACCAGCCCAGCTGAAAATAGCTCCCTGGCTTCTGTCTTTGGGAGTTCAGACCTGACTGTGCATCTGTCATCCACGTTGCCCCTTTCAACCAGCTGCTCCCCGGAGACCCTGAAGCCAGCTGAGAGAGTGCACAAAAGCGTGAGCAAGAGTGGGCAGGTGAGGTCTGATTGGAGGGAAGTAAGAACTTACATCGGAGCAGGCGCATTTGATTTAGGGAGAATGAAAATAGGAATTCTAGTTCCCTCCGTGGCTGTGATGCTTTGCAGCAAGTGGAGTGTGTCGTACACATTATGCCACTTAATCCTCATAGTAACGCAGTTGAGGAAGCGAGGCTTGGAGTGCTGACTGGTTTTCCTGACGTGGCACAGCTACTGGGTGGAGGAGCCAGAGCTCACACCTAAGTCTTCTGAGGTGTTCCCTCGGCACCCCACAGCTGCCCCTTTGGGAACCCCACTGAGAACAAGGCTAGGCTGGGCCAGTTCCACCTTGTTCTTCATTCACTGCGATGAAAGACATGAGTCTCACACGGAGCTGTCTGGCTCACAGCAATCAATGTGGACGGTGTGTTATTAGTGAGAGTCTCAGTTCTGTGGACTCAGGGCCACATGTCAGGAACTGAAGGCTGAATAGCTGACTGTGGGAAGGAGCCGGTGCTCTGCTTTGGGGGAGGCGTCTGCAGTGGCCATTCAGCTCCTGGTCAGTCTCATGGCGCTCTGTGTACAGAAGCACATCAGTACCCGGATGGCTTGCTTTGCTTTGCTCTTCCTCCCTTCCTTTCTTCCTTCCTTCCCTCCTTGGAGAGAGAGAGAAGCAGAAGGAGACAGAGAGAGGGAATCTTAAGCAGGCTCCAGGCCCAGCATGTGAGCCTGACGTGGGGTTCGATCTCATAACCCTGAGATCACCACCCAAGCTGAAATTAAGAGTCGGATGCTTGACCGACTGAGCCACGCAGGCACCTCAGATGTCTTGCTTTTCTGTGTTCGGATTAGTCAGGATAATGGCAGTGCTGCCAACAATATTAAGAGCTAGGATTTATTGAACACTTATTACGGGTCAGGTCTCTTAACCCATATGGACTCGTTTAATCATGACAGCACTATGAGATGGGACTATTACCATCATTCCCATTTTACAGATATGAAAACAGAGGCACAGAAAATCAGCCTCAAATCAGCTAGGAAGGGGGAGGAGCTGGGATTCACAGATTCCAACCGCAGACACTCACCTAACTCAGTGTGGGTTGGAGACCTACCGGACACCCAGATCTCTGGGGTACAGGCAGCTTCCAGGGCATGGCTCTTTCTTCCTGCTCTGCTGAATCTTTACCCCTGCCTCTGCCTCTCTCCGGGGCTGCAGGTGTGGGAAGTTGTGAAGGGGGGCCCGGTGGGGTAGACCCTCTGTTGAAAATAGGCCTTAGAGGTGTTATCCTATTCACCTTGCCTTCCCTTATCTACTCCCTGTGGGACTTTGAGAAGTTCTCAAAGCCAAGGTTTACCTTCTGAGCTTGTTTCCTCATCTGCAAAACGGAGACAATGATGTCTACTTGGCAGGGTAGTTGAGAGGACATGGTGTCTGAAATCCCTGACACAGGGCCTGGCACGTAGTAAGTTCCAAATAAATCAGTGCTGGAGTTATTAATCACTATGATTATTTTCCCTTCTCCTTCTCCTTCCTATCCCCACCCTAGATGGAGATGGGGCTGCTGCCCAGAGAGCACTGTCTGCAGGGTATCTGACCCCAGCCCCTCTTTCAAAATTGGTACAGAGGCCTGTGAAGTGGGAGAAGGTGGTCCCCTCTCACCCAGTCCGGTTCCAGAGCCTTCTCCTCTTAGTATGAAATGGCAGGCATTGTTCTCTTTTTCAAACCATTGGCCTTTGGGATAAATTAAATAATAGTGCACCAACGAAAATTTCTCCACACCTTCCGCTGAGTTGATCAGCCCTCCCTGCCCAGCTGCAAGCCGCTAGAGACGGTAGCCCTGGAGCGCGGGATGGGGACAGGGGAGGCCTGGGAAAGGAGAGATGCTCCCTTTCTGCATTGTGTGCAAGCTTCTGTGACGTCACCTTTTTGCTAGGCTCACTCAGCTGCTGCTTTCCCCTTTAATCAGGCTTCTTGCAAAGCTGTTATCTCATTATTTAAATATCCTCTAGTCGAATGTTCTCACATTCATAATTTAATGACCTTAATTATGCGTATTAGCTGCCTGCTGACATTCCACTCGGTTCCTCGGAAGCTAGGAGTTGCGCTTGGAAGTGCTTGTTCCCTGGTCAGGTACATAAAGAGACAGAGAGAACAAGAGACCTGCTAACCTGCCTGAGCCCTTTCCCTGATGACTGCCGCTCACTGTCCTCAGAGGTGGGCTGTCTGAGCTCAGCTGTGCTCCCTCTTTGGGGTGGGGATGAGGAGACAACAAATATTTGGAGGGGCCAGTTCAGTCTCTTCCCCCAAGGAGCAGTCTTGCATTTCTGTGCCTGTGTTTCACCGCCTGGAGACAGGAAAACTAAGCCTCCTTAACCCTCCTGTCTCCCTTCCTGAGAGTAGATGCATGGGGTGCATTTGAGATTTGCTGTGTAACCTCGGGCCAGATCTTTCAGAGACGACTTCAGTGACAACATCGAGGGTTGATGTGAGGTCTGTTATTTTAGTATAGAAGGTGTACAGGGCTTCATCTCTTAGTTATGGCATTCCATTTTTTCCCTAAACTTTTATTTAATGCCTACTGTGTGCAAGGCACATCGTAGGTATCTCCAGGTAGCAAGCAGACCTTTCTTTGCTCTAAGCCTGCATATTGATAAAAACATTTTGCTGTTTGCTGGTGGAATGAAATACCTACTGTGTCCACCATCCATGCACAGAGTGAGTGGTGGCCGTATTTCTGAACTACCCAAGTAAAGACAAGTCCTGTAGCTTAGTTGTGCTTCCAGAGGCTTGACATTGTTCCATAATGCCATCAGCACTTCTGAATCTTCCCAGAGAGTTTGCTGATTTACTGCCTGTGGTTGGCAAGCATATTTTATTCATTCATTTGAGAAGAGATTGAGCAGCTAGATGCTGAGAATAAATAAAACAATAAAAAAGTTGCAAGGAGGTGACAGCAGGAGAACAGACAATTTTAATGCAGTGTGAGAAGTTCCATGATTGCTGGTGAGGATGGAGTTCTAAGAAGACATGGGTAGCAGTTTCCTAATCCAGTCTTTGGGGTCAAGGAGAAATGGATGTTTACTGTGCCCTGAAGGCTGACTAGGGTTAGCCACGTGAAAAAAAAAATTGGAGATGGGAGAGCATGGAGGCAGTCCAAGGAACACAGTGCATTTGAAGAAAATGAAATGAGTTCACACAGCCAGACCTTAGGGAGAGAGAGAACAACTAGCAAGCATCAAGGCTCCAGCAGAAAGTAGGGGCTAATCTTGCAGGGTCACAGGTGGTAAGAGCTTGCGTTTTTGCTGGAGGACAGGAGGAGCTCTCCAGAGATTTTCAGCAGGGACATTCACCGTTAGAGAATGGATTGGAGGGGAGCCTAGAGGCAGAAACAACAAATAGGAAGCATTGGTGTTATTTTAGTGTAGAAATCATGATGATCTGAGCTAAGGCAGTGGTAGTGAGGATGGGGCGAGATGGAGGGATTCCAGAAATATTAAGAAAGTCGATGGGCAGTTCTTGGCAATGTCCCCGCCTGGGCTTGGAGACAGAGTGTGCCACTCCACGGCTACTTCACCATGGGCTTCCTGCCCAGCCAGGCAGGTAGATGGATGTGGCATTTTAACAATGCCCCAAAGCACCACTTTGAGCCATATGGAGGGTCTGTGGGCGGCTGGGCAGCGCCAGTGGGGAACAGACGGGCTGGCCGGCAGCGATGATGAATGAGCACGTCTCCCGGAGCCAAGACTTCCCTCTAAGCCTCCCTCCCCCAGCTGCTGTGCGCAAAGGCCCGGGGGTGCCCAGTGGCAGAGACACCACGGTCAGCGGCAGAATAGCATCTTTGTTTCTTCTCTTTTTCCTGCAGAGCCCTTTGCTTGAGCTCCTCTGGGGCACAACCGAAGAATTGCTCTGTCTTTATGAGACGATTTTACTAAAGAAACAATGGGTCAGCTCACTCTAGCCGAGCACCACGTGCAGATGGCTGCTCTGCAGACCTGGGGAGCAGCCGCTCCTGGCTGAGGGGGGCTGCCGGCGGGGGTGAGCCCCTCTTCCACCCCCCGCCCCACTGGTTCATTTGCTCCTGGTTGATGTTTTCTCAGGATCTGTTCATCGCGGTCTGGCCAGACAGACCCCCACCCCTGACCCCACCCCGCCCCTCTGGGCCACCCACGTGTGCATCTTGGAAGGTGCCCGACATCCTTAGGGAGGCCAGCCCTCAGCCCTGGCTGAGACAGGGCAGCATGTGGAAGACGGAAGCTTCCCTCCCCACTGTCCTCCGAAGGCCTGAGGTTGGGAGGTCTAGGTGTTTTGATGTTTGTTCCTCTGAAATCACTATCCATGTTTTTCTCATTTGGGGCCATACGACTTTGCTGCACGTGATCCAGGCTGAACCGGCGTGTGTGTCCTTTACCCACGTTGTCTCCTTGCTTCCTCCTCCCATGCAGGGCTCCTCTCCTCCAGCCTTGTGGGGACGACCGAGCTCCCATCTCTGAGCACCGCCTTCCTTCCCTTCTGGCTCCTTCCTTGCCTTCCCCACTGCTGTCCCTCAATCTCCCCTTCCTAGACCGAGTCCAGCACTTGGATTCTGGGCTGCAGAAATGTTTCCCAGCACCATCACGGGCTTCGGAAGGAGACTCCTGCCCTCTCCGCAGCCAGGTTTTGGGCTCCGCTGCTTTGCTCAGAGTTGATGGCGTGCTGTCGCTGGCGGCAAGCTTCAGCACCACCGTGGGGGCTTCAGGCCTCACACCTGGGAAGCCTTTCCCGGCAGCCTTCAAATCCTGGGCTCTGACACCAGCCTGCCAGCAGGACCCCTTGGGAAGGAAACGGTTTCTGGGGAGAGGCCCCTCCCCTCCCAATCTCCTTTCTATAACACAGGGGCTGCTGTGGATGCATTTTTTTCCTGAAACTCTCCCATTTGTCCCTCCCCACTCTATCCCACTCCTAGCCCTGATACCCCAAATTGGGAGCTTCCTTGGAGTCACTAGAAATAGAAGTGCTTAGGTCTGCTTTGGAATTGCCTCTTCTAGTGTGAAAAGAAGGGGATGGTGGTGTGGGCTCTGTGTGGTGGCCTGCTTCTAAGAACTCAGTAGCCATGGTGAATGCCTTCCCGCGCTTTAAGGCCAGGGAGCCCCCGGAGGGAAGGGCTGGTTGGACGTATTTATTGTGGCTTTGGCTGTGTCTCGTGGGCTGCTGAGATCCAGCTGCTGAGAGCCAGACAGGAGCAGTGGCGTTCTTTGGCCTGACTGGGAACTCGCAGGTGGCAGAAGCAGCAGCTTTTGAGGGCCTGGTGTGGCTCCCTGGCTCCTGCCACCCCAAACATTCTGCTCTTTCCCTTCCTCTCTGTTTCTTCTTGGCAGGACCTTGTTTGTGTTTGTTTTGGGGTTGGTTGCATCCCAATGCATAGAAGGTCAAATTAGTGCCCTCTCTCCTTGGAGGAGGGGGAGGGGACCCTGGCTCCTGGAGGACTTGGCACGTCTGCTCTGCACAGCCACCCCACCTCGGTGGTGCGACCAGCCAGATCAGCAGGGGCCGTGAGGGCACCCTGGGTCATCACCCTGTGGTGTGCTCCTCTTAATGATTTTTACTTGTATTATAGTGTCATTTAATCTTTACCCGGCGGCATTAGTTCCAAGCTCTAAGCATTACTCAGGTTTTAAAGTTTACATGGACAGCCGTCTATGGGGGCTGTGCTTTTTTTATTTCTTCATCAATCACACACGCCTGGAGTCCTGTGTAGGCACTGCAGATCCCGGAGATGGATCATTCTCAGAGCCTGCCTTCGAGGAGTTTTTAATCTGCTGGTCTAGCGAACAACTCTCCATCAGAGTGGGTGTGATAAATGCTGCAGAGAGATCTCTGGAGAGAGGGCTAGAGTTTAGAGAATGAGAAATGACTTTGAGGAAGACACATCTTCTACGGCTGCAAGAGCGGGCCTGTGAGAATACCGGGTTCACGCTAGCGTGCTCCTCACAGGTCTGTTACTCTTGTCGCTGGGCAAGCAGAGGTTGATTTGTGGACCATGTAGTATTTGATGGGAGTCTGAAAGAAGGCTCTGTGTCACTTGGATATGGGGACGGACCTTTCATGTCTGTCCATCTGGCCAGTGTAGCTATGCCATGGGCCTTAGGCAAGCCAGCAGAGGACGGGTCAGGAGTCCGTCCTGCCTACGTTATGGGCTTAGAAGACATTCAGACTGGGCAGCTAGTAGATATGGGTAGCTCACAGCCGAGGAATGCCAGCATAAGACAGGGCGTCCGGGAGCCCTGAGCTGGAACGCTACCATGTACGAAGCTGTGCAAAAGAGGCAACAAAAGGTATTTTGAAAATAAGCCCTAGCCTTCAGAGTTCAGGGGTTCCAAGCCATAGGAGATGTGGTCCCAGCCCCAGGCAGCTCATCACCCAGGTGACTATTAGATCCTTTCACGTAAAACGCATAAATGAGGTATAAGACACTGAGTGAAACTGTTCCCTACTATCTCAGGATCAACAGGGTTTGCCCCAAATCACCAAGGCAGCTCTTCCTCCTGACTTCCTCAGCTCTCTTAATAGTGCCACTGTACTCCCAGCTACCAGCTGTCTGTCCCTGGGCCTTTTCCATCCTTTTCTGCATCATCTCCTCCCTGGAGAGCCTAGAAGTTGCATCCCCTAGAACTTGGGGTCCATCCACTCCTTTAGGGTCTCATTACCATACCCCAATCCTTTCCGTCTTCACACCTCATAGGAATATCATAAGAGCCTCTTGATTTGACCTACTTCTTGCTTTTCTCTCTTGCAACCATCCCAGAGCTGGCCACCCAACCCGATCAGGGATTGGATTGGAGACTGAGGGCGAATTGAACGCAGAGTCCTGTAAGGAGGGCACTATGTTGTCCAGGTGAGAGCTGAGGTCGGCTCTGATGATGGAGAGAAGTGGGAAAAGCCTGGATAGACTTTGGAGGTGGAACCAACAGGAGCAGGTGATGGATTGGCTGTGAAAGGGTTGAGGGTGGAGGTTGTAAGACTAGTTGACTTCGTTGGACTAGTTAGGCTCGTTGGGAGACTAGTGCCTTACCTGGGGCTGGGTTCGTGGAGGTGGCCCAGGTCTTGAAGTGAGGGTGGGCTGTTATTTAAGGGTGGATCATGAGTTTGGGTTCAAATATATTGAGTTTGATGCATCCGAGAGACATAGTAGAGAGTCGACTTGGGGACTGGGGCTAAGGAGGGAGGTTTGGCCCAGAGATATAAATCTGGGAGCCACTGGCATATAGCTTCCTAGTTAGTTCAGGATGCTAACTGAGCAGATGCTGTTACACACAGCTTCCCGACCAAAGGTCTTGGAGGTGGTGTGTGTGTTTTATTTTTATGTAGGTCGTGTGAGCCGTGTATCACAGGGTACTGAAGCTGGGCCTCTCTCTGTCTGGCCAGGTTCAGGAGAAGGACGATGAGAATAGCAAACAAGGGGCCGTCTCTGGTTAAGCACATCAGTGAGGGAAACCCGTTGTTCTTTAATCACTGCCTGTGAAGATGACCATGGCCCTTCTTTTTTTTTTTTTCTTAAAGATTTTATTTATTTATTCGACAGAGAGAGAGAGACAGCCAGCGAGAGAGGGAACACAGGCAGGGGGAGTGGGAGAGGAAGAGCAGGCTCATAGTGGAGGAGCCTGATGTGGGGCTCGATCCCATAACGCCGGGATCACACCCTGAGCCGAAGGCAGACGCTTAACCTCTGTGCCACCCAGGCGCCCCGACCATGGCCCTTCTTTTAGTCCCATGGAAAGGCAGTTTGTGTGAGCCATTCACACCTCTCCTCACTCCATCATGACCTTGGCCCAGTGTTTGCACACCAGAGCTAGGAGTATGGCTAATTGCATCAAACCCACCTCAATACCACCCACCGGCCTAGTTATTATTCCTGCTTCTGCCCAGAGTCCTGTTCCAGAAATTCTCTAAACAGACCAAACATACCCAAGTGCTTCACACCTCCCACAGACTTCTCTAGCCCACCAGGCCTCACAAAACATATTTGTCCTTTCAAATGAAACCGTAATCTTGGCTTATCTAGATTCGATAGTCCAGAGATGTCTGTAGCTGAAAAATAAAGAAGGAAACAGAGGGACTTTTAAACGCGCTTGTGCTCAGACTCCCTGCGTAAACAGCCCCAGCCAGCCTCGGACAGGAGTACCTGGGATGGCATGTGCAGACGGGTGCCTGCCCTGCCCGCTCTTGCCCTCCCGGCTTCTCCGTGTGTCATGAATGGGGACGGCTCTGGGCGAGCTCGGTTCCCATCCAGACGTCGCTGTGTTTGTGCACCGCTTTATAGTTGTGCAATTATTTGTTTAAAGTCGGCCCCCTGCTCTCTAAGCTCCTTAAAGGGAAGGAGGAGTCTGTCTTGTTTACTGCTGTCTTCTCGAGGCACCAGACAGCACCTGGCAGACAATACATGTTTAGGGTTAAAGAATTATACTCATTTACCCATCAGTTATTCATTAGATACGCATTAGTTACTACCCCTTTATCCTACAGTTTCCTCCTTCCCAGTGGGTCTGCTCTATTCCTACTATTAGGCCTATGGGTTGTTGTTTTTTTTAACTTTTTTTTTTTTAACTGTCTTTAACATGTAATGTCTTTGCAGTATTGGTTTTATAAGAGCGGGATAGCCATTAGTAGCCTGGGCAGACATGGGCTTGAATTTTGTTCTGCTCGTTAAATAGCTGCAGGACCTTGGGCAAGTGGCATAACCTCTCTGTGCCTCACTTTCCTAATCTGCAAAATGGGGACAAGATTCTTACCCTAACATGTTGTTGTGAGGAACCAATGAGATCACAAATATAAATTGTTTAGTGCAGTGTCTGGCCCACCCTTTAGTGATTGTTAAACACAAATACATTTTCAGAGTCTGTCTTTTCCATTGTTCTTTTAGACTCATGGTTGTCAAATTTTGGGTCTCAAGACTCCTTTATAATCTTAAAAATTACCAAAAATCCCAAAGAGCTTTTGTTCGTATGACTTATATCTACTAATAGTTATTGTTTTGGAAATTAAAACTGAAAAAATTTTAAAGTATTTGTTGTCATTGAAAGATAGGAGTAATGAACCCATTGCATGTTGACAATAGGTATATCTTCCAAAACAAAACAGAAAAAAATTTAGTGTCAAAAGTGGTATTGGGGGGCACCTGGGTGGCTCTGTCGGTTAAGCAGCCAACTCCTGATTTTGGCTCAGATCATGGTCTCAGGGTCATGAGATCGAGCCCTGTGTTGGGCTCTGCACTCAGCAGGGAGTGGGCTTGAGATTCTTTCTCTCCTTCTGCCCCTCCCCCTTTTGGCTCTCTCTCTCTCTCAAATAAATAAATAGTCTAAAATAAATAATGTAAAAGAAGTGCTGTTGTTTTACATCTTTGCACATCTTTTTAGTCCTGCCTTAATAGATGACAGCTGGAAAGTCATATGTGCCTCTGTGTTCAGTCCACTGCACGATTGCAGACCATGTAACCTCTGGAAACTTTACTCACTGGACACTTGGGAGAGATTGAGGGTGAAAAACGAAAATAATGGCTTAGTATTAGTATGAGAATATTCTGAACTTAAGGACCCTCTGGAAGGGTCTCGGGGATTCTCGGGGGTTCCTGGTCACATTTTGGGAACTGCTGTTCTAAGTATTGGGTTCCAAAAATTAAGATCATAGTCAGATATTTGGGGCTCATCTGAGTGAGGAAATCAATGAGACTGAAAACCTTTGTGAGCTGAGCCCCATAAAGTGCTGTGAGAATTTCAAAGCCGGAGCATCTTCAATTCACTCTTTCCTCCCTCTCCAGCATCCAGGCAGGTGGATAGCTCTCTGAAAGGCCTTCTTTCATTTTTATCCTCCCCAGTCTCCACTGGAGTCCAGGCTCAAATAACCCACTCCTGAATAGTGAACCCCAGGATTCTCTCCTGGGTGTGACCATGTGATGTTGGAGTCAGACCTGGCTAAAATTCTAGGTTCATTTACCATGAGGCACTGGTTGCCCATCTGTAAAAGAAAGCTGGTTGCCAGGACTGTCCTCAGGGAGTCATGTAGTTCTAAACGAGATCACGATGCCCCACACCTGACACAGGGCCTGGCTCACAGTGGGGACTCAGTGAGTTCCGCCAGCTCACTCCCGGGGCATCACTGAACCCCTCCTCCTCTGAACCCCCACGGGACCTAAAGCCACTGTCTGCATTTACCACTCACTTGCAGGTTGTGTTGTTTCTTCCTTTCTTTTTTTTTTTTTTTAAGATTTTATTTATTTATTTGACAGAGGGACAGCCAGCGAGAGAGGGAACACAGCAGGGGAGTAGGAGAGGAAGAAGCAGGCTCCCAGCGGAGGAGCCCGATGTGGGACTCGATCCTGGAACGCCAGGATCACGCCCTGAGCCGAAGGCAGACGCTTAATGACTGCGCTACCCAGGCGCCCCAGGTTGTATTGTTTCATAACAAGTTTCTCAAGATTGTTAGGCATGGGACACCTGGGTAGCTCAGTTGGTTAAGCGACCAACTCTTGGTTTCAGCTCAGGTCATGATCTCAGGGTCATGAGATCGAGCCCCACCTTGGGCTCCGAACTTGGTAGGGAGTCTGCCTGAGAGTCTCTCCCTCTGCCCCTCCCCCATTTGCATGCTCTCTCCCCCTCTCTCAAATAAATAAATAAATCTTAAAAAAAAAAAAAAAGATTGTTAAGCACGAGAGGCAAAACTGTGCCTGTAAATGTTTCTGTACCTTCCATGGGGCTGAGGTCTATAGATATTTATTGCTTTGTGTAAAAGAAGTAGAAGATGCCCTTCCAGAAGAATGGTTTGGTGGGAGGACGTATTCTGTTTGTACGAGGAAATATTGTCATTCTTAGAAACTGACATTATCAACAAGTGACAATCAGCAGGCAGATCAGATCCATGGGCAAGAGATGGCTACCGGAAACACATCTGCTTAACGAAGATTGCCAAAGGCTTTGCCAATGGTGGACATATTTTGGGTGTTTTTTGGTATGATGCAATTCACAGAGAGAAATAAACATAGTGGCTTAGAGTTATGTAGAAAGGCATTAGTCTAAGCTAGATGTTACTGGAAGAAGCAACTGAAAGGTGGTCCTGGCCACTTACCACCTAGCGACTTCCAACAGCCCTTCCAGGGGCTTCCACCATCTCCCCAGCCCTGTGAGGAACCCTCTCTTCTTAGGTCCTGCAGACTTGTGTCCCCTTCTGGTCTTGGAGCATGAGCTCTTTCTCCTTGCTTCTCCTCTTGGCTCCCTCTGTAACTTGACTCCCCCCGCCCCGAAGAGTACTCAGAATGGCAGGAAACAAAAGCCCAGGAAAAGAAGGTGAAGGCAGGTTTTGCTTCTGCCCTTCTAAGCACACTACCTTCTCCTATAGGCCTGCAAAGACAGGTGCACTAAGGGCCCCGCACCTCCTTAGACCAGGGAAGAAAAAACCATAGCAAGAGAAATGCAAAATCCAAATTAATATCCCAGTAAATTATCTTGTCTCATTAGGGAATCATAATAGGGCTCTTGCCTGATTTCCTTCTCCCTAGGAGTCTGCGGGAGTCTTGGGATGGCGATGGGGATGTCATCATCACATGTCTGGGAGAGAACTGTCGACTTCCTTGCCCACTGTGCAGGGTTCCACAGAGTGTTCCTGATGGGGCCAGTCTTTAAAGTGGATCCTGTCTAATCTCCAGGCTCCGGATGAGATTATAACCAACCCACTCAGAAGGGCTAATTATTTGTCTTGGTTTTCAAGATTTTTAAGCCACACCTCACAGTCTTTCTTGCTTCCCCAGTCTTGCGTTCAGTCTGTTCAGGGTCATGTACTGCTCCCAGGGGTGAGATATTCTACTTCGGTTTTCTGCTGAAAGAAGCACACCTGGCTGATCTTTCTCAGATGGCCCCTCCCTCCTCTGAAGGCCAACCCCTCTCTGTCCTCTGTGCTCAGGTTGCCTTGAGCACCCAGCTGTTTGCCCGCCTACTGCCGGCTTAGGGAGAGCTCATTTCTGATCCTGTTGTGATGGGGCAGAGTTCTGGGACCATGGAATGCTCCTTTCCCAAGAAGACCATCCCATTTGAAGGTGTGGACTGGTCACAGGCAAGGGTTTGTTTGCCAAAACCAAATAAACGTGTTTAGAAATGCTGTGGGAGACATGGTGTCAGGGGATCCTGTGCTACTGCTCTGTGTTTGCTGGAAGAACTCAGAAAAAGATAGGATTTTATAGTTGTGCAGTTATCCACAACCCTCCCCAGCTTGGGCTAATAGGAATAGGAAAGCAAAGCCTGACCTTTTCCTTTTTCTTCTGTTCCTTTCTTTTCCTCTTTTGTTCCTGTTCTTTCCTCCTCTCTCTTTCCCTGTTCTCTTCATCCCCTTCTGTCCTTCATTATTATCTTTCTTTCTGTATCCAGTCAGCATGAATTCTCCTAGAGAAAACTGAACTTTACCTGGAATGCTGGACACCAGGAATCCAGAATGTCCCTGCTTCAGGTTGCTAGGCAGATCCCACATAGCTTTCTGGAAAAGGCTTTCATTTTTAGCCATTTATCCTTGGTTAAATGTAATCCAAACTCCGTTCTTTTAGAGATTTATTTAGCGGAGGTTTAGGGTCCAGGACCCTATTCTTTCCTTATTCCGTTTGCTCGCTGACTGGACTCAGCTCCTCAGCCAATCTCTCCATGCTGGGGACAAGAAAAACAAGAGGAGAAACCTCCAGTCTTTTTTGGGGTGGTCTTTGAGCTCATATCTATCGCAACTTTACTCTGCACTGCTTAGAAGTGTTTGAAGGTAACTGCCCACAGCCTGGGTACTGGCCAGCTTTTTCTCTAGGACATATGTTTTTGATGGCAGGGATTTGTCAGGTAGCATTTTAAAAAGATCCCATACGTTGATGACACCAACTTCTTCGGTTACCTATGATCTAGGGTGGTTGAGGCAAAGATCTTAGAATTAAGGACTGGAAAAACCAGTTCTAGACTTTGTCCTTTAATCATTTTGGATTTTAGTTCCTGTCTTTACAAGGAGGGAACATGAGCCTATCTTAACTAAGGTCCAGGGATGAAGAGGACTCATGGAGATGGTTAGTATCCAAGTTCCTTGTAGTAGTTTACATTATGTTTCTTCACACACCCTCCTCGTGATAAGCGATACCAATAACGATTGGTGACGTTCTACGTCACCCAGAATCTCTGCTGGCTGTCTGCAGTCTTACTGTCAGATCGCTTGCTTGGTGATCCGTCTGCTC
Organism: Ursus maritimus; assembly: GCF_017311325.1. NCBI lineage: Eukaryota > Metazoa > Chordata > Mammalia > Carnivora > Ursidae > Ursus > Ursus maritimus. Next base: position 93,418,078 of record NW_024424452.1, read on the forward strand.
ATCTCAGCTCCGTGACGTGGCTTAGGGTGTGTGCGCGTGCATGCGCGTGCCTGCATGTGGCTTGGCTGTGTTGGAAAAACGAAGGCAGAGAGCTGGTCTCCTGCTAAGTTAGTACAGTGTCGAGAACCGAGGAAGAGGATGAAACCGGGGGAATGAGGAGCCCCTGCCCTTCTTCCTTTTCAGTAGTCTCCTCCAAGGAGACTTTGTGTTCTGTTTGGGGCCTGTCTCTTCTCTGATACCATCTCTACCCTGTTTTCTGCTCTCAACTTTCATCCCTTCCCTGTGCTTAGTGTTCCTGATGTCTTTGTCTGCAGACCCATGCTGGTAATGGGTGTGTGTAGGGAGATTATTATGGGCCAAAGAGGCCTTCTATTGCAAAGCATCCTACCTGCAGGTGAGACATGGTACCTCATCTCTCAGCTTCTCTATACCTCTTTCTGATGCTTTGTTAGGGATGTCTTGCAGAACTTCATATTTTTTAAAGGGAGGGCCTGTGTGTTCTTTTTTAACCCCAAGATGCTATAATTATAGAGTGGATCCTTCTTGCCATCACTCTCATTGTGGTCAAAGCAATGGCAGAAGGCAGCATATATTCATGATACTGAATTACCCTTAGTCAATTATTATTGCATCTCCACTGTGTGGCTGGCGTGTATAAAGGTTTGAAGGTGAATAAAGCACAGACCCTACATTTAAGGAGCTACAAGTCCAATGGGAACATAGACACATAAACCCAGTATTAAAATACCGTGTGACTGACTGGGCCAAGACGGAGTAACAGAGACTGGATTTAGCCTCCTGCCTCAAAACAAAACAAAACAAAAACAAACCAGACAAAACATACAAAACGATGCTTTCCAAGACACTGGGCATCAAGCAATGAAGGACAGTGATCTCTGAGACACAGGAAATAAAGGAGCTTAGCCCTGTGATTGCCCCAAATTATTGCCTTAGAAGAATTTCCAAGCTGTGAGTCCAAGGAGGAGGAACCCAGGCCTGAGGAGATGGAGGTGAGAGTCTGGGACAGACTAAGGCAGTCCGATTTTACAGAATAGAGTAGCAAACAGGAGAGACTGTGCAGAGAGAGAACTCAGGATATGTAGAGAGTCTCCCCTAGAGTATTCAGTAGACCACTAATCACTGCATGTGAATGAAGAAACTACCCAAGTCTAGGGAAAGAACCACCCAGATGGATTAAGAAAACAGTGCTTAGTGCTCACATGGGGCTGAGAAGAGTGCCTATTCCCACCAGGCAGACTGGATTCATAGGTACTGGGTTGTGTTCTCAGGAGGGTCCTTCCTAGTGGGGAATAATCAACTTTAGACTAAACACTACTCTAGACTTTAGACTAAACAGGTAACAAATCTCAAAAGCAAGACCTCTAACGATCAAACTGTTTCCAAGTAGCTTAACCATTTTCTTGAACAAAGCTCAAAAATATTTATAGTAATGCAAAAATAACCAGCATCCAAAGAGGTCAAATTCACAAAGACTGACATTCAGTAAAATATTACCAGTTACACAAAAAAGGAGGAAAATATAATGCATGATGAAAGAGAAAAATCGACCTATCAAAACTAACCCAGATGTTAGAATTACTTCTAAGAAAGAAATTAAATTAGTAATTATAACTCTATTCCATATGTTCCAAAGATGAAATAGATACATGGGAGATTTTTTTTTGGATCCAAATCAAGCTTCTAGAGATGAAAAGAATAATATCTGAGGTTAAACAAATGCACTGGATAGGATTAATGGTAGAAGTAGACACTGGACATTGCAGAAGGAAAGATTAATGGACTTGAAAACATAGCAATAAAAGCTACCCAAAATGAAACTCCGAGAAAGTAAAGAATTTTGAAAAAATGAACAGAGCATCAGTGAACTATGGCACATCTTCAAGGAGCTGATATACCTGTAATTGGAGTCCTTGAGAGAGAGGAGGGAACAGAAACAATATTTGAAGAAATAACGTCTGAAAAAATTCCGAACTTGATAAAAACTGAATTTGCCAATCCAAGATCCCAGCAAACCCCCAGCACAAGAAACATGGGGGGGACCAAAAAGGCTCTCACAAAGGCACACCATAATCAAACTGTTCAAAACCAGTGATACGAAGAAAATCTTTCAAGCAACATGTTCTATACTGAGGAATAAAAATACCAGACTTCTCACCGGAAATGATGCAAACAAAAGACAATGGAGCACCATCGTTAAAGTACTGAAAAACAGAAAGGAAGAAAGAAACTCCGTCCACCTAAAATTCTATATCCAACAAAATATTTATTTATTTATTTGTTTGTTTGTTTATTTATTTATTTTTTGTTATGTTACGTTAGTCACCATACAGTACTTCGTTAGTTTTTGATATAGTGTTCCATGACTCATTGTTTGCATATAACACCCAGTGCTCATTGCAATATGTGCCCTCCTTAGTACCCATCACCAGGCACAACCATCTTTCAAAAATAAAAGTAAAATGAAGACATTTCAGACATACAAGATCTAAAAATATTTATTACCAATAAACCAGCACTATAAAAAAATGTACACAGAGGCCCTTCAGACAAAAAAGAAAATGGTACTGGGAGGAAGTATGGATCTACATAAAGAATAGAAAGCACCAGAAATGGTTGCCTCTCTGCCTGAACTTTCTTTTCTTCTTTTGCTGACTTACTTCTACCCGTCTTTCAAGACTCATCTCAGATGACCGCCATCTTTCCCCAACCTCCACGGCTGGAGTCTGTGTCCCTCCCAGGACACTCTGTGGTGAGCCCTTACCCGGCATTCATCAGTAGGTATTGTAATGGCCTGTTCACGTACCTAGCTCCTCCAGGAACTTACGAGCTCCTTGAAGGCTGAGACTATGTGCTGATAACTGGAAGTCAGTGACCAACAGATGCTTATTGGGCGGATCAGAATTCTGAACTAAGACATGGTAGTGGTAGTAAGACGGAAAGGGCTCTGTCGCTCTGTCTGGACACAGTTCTGAGCAAAAACCAGTAAGACATTGTTGGTGACCAAGCAGTAGTGAAATCCACTTCTTTGTTTCCCAAGACATTAGTCCTTTGTGGGACCCCTTTTTGTCGTATCCAGGTTCAACATATATTATTATTTACTTAACATTATTTTTAAATCGACTCATACATTTTTATGTAACTCACTGTATTTTTGAAAGAAAGAATACATTGTAGCCAGTGCTGGGATGGAGGCATGAATAGGGGAGCCATTATTGGGGGTGGTGAGCCTCTGTGAGCCCAGGAAGACTTTGCTATTGTTTGCATGAGTGGGTGACTGAAAGAAGGAATGAGGTGTCATTTGAGCATTTCTAAAAGAAGGAATAAGCAAATCCTTAAGCAGAAAAATGGAGAAAGGCTGCACCTTGCCGAGGGCGCTGCGTCTGCAGAAACGGTGAGCCCGGTTTGCAGATGAATTTTAGGCATTCGGGGAATGGTGAGGGATGAGGGCTGAGGGCAGGGGTTTATGATGAGAGTTTATTTTGGGCCTCAAGCTGGCCCCTGGAAAAATTAAGCTCACTCACAATAGGCCACTGACTGACCTCTTCCCATCTGCCTAGCATCTCCTCTGGAAGGGGTGGAAGACATCTGAAAACGGCCTTAAGTCTCAGCTCAGAGCCTGTGATGTGAACGGGCATGAGCGCATGGCTGAGAGCAGGGCAGCTGGTGAACGGACCTCCAGCAGCTCTTCCAAGCACAGTGTGGGTGGGGGAGAGCTTACCTCCCTGAGGCTGGCCAGCCAGGCCTGCGGAGTGGGGACAGGGGTGGAGGGTGGCAGGCAGGTGTCCTGGCTGCTGCTCTTCCTCACCCATAGTGGGAGTACCCCTGAGGTGGAGGAGAGAACAGTTCGGGGTCTGAAGGCAGGTCTGGGTTTGAGGGCCTAGGTCATGACTTACAAGTCGTATGCCCTTGACAAAGACACTTCCTCTCTCTGAACTGTGCCTTCTTCATCTATACAGTAGAGCCAGAAAGAACTTTTCTACCTACCTTGGCATTCTCAAGGCTCACAAGGTAGGAGATGCTTTGTAAACCCTCAGATGCTGTGCAGGTGCTAACTGTTCGTGTGGGGAAGAGAAGCCCTCTCACGTGGCTTTTGAGAAGGAGCCTGCGTTTGGTGTAGATACATGTTATTGGACTTGCTGTTGGAACCGAGGATGGCCATGCGCGGTCCTTGCGAGGAGTTAGAGTGGGGCTTATCGAGGGCTTTTTCCTTTTCAAAGGCTAATGGCCCTGGCTCTGTTCCTGCCAGTGCCTGTGGGTGCAACAATTCCTCTGCCCTCTCTTTATTGCTCTTAGTTCTTTTTCTGTCCCTCCCTCGCCCTTGATCTGACATGGGCATCCAGGGGTATGGCTTAGAGCTGTCAGTGGCTGCAGAGCTCAAGAGGCTGATGAATCACTGTCCAGAGCTTGGGCTGGGAGGAGGAGGCTCCCATCAGACCGTGTCTAACCCAGGCCCTTGGTTTAACCATCCACGTTTAATCCTTTGATGCCCCTTGTTCGGCAGCCATTTGTCAGGGCCATACATTCCTCTTGACCCTCTTGCATTCCAGACCCCGTACTAGGTTCTGACAATTTCTTTTCCTCAGTAGGCCAGCCTCTACCAAACTTGCTTGGAATTGTTGAAACTGGGCTGCTCAAGACAGACCATCATAAGCCTGTGATTTGGATAGCTCTTTTCTGTGTGTACATATATATGTATTATAAAGGCTTTCGCATGGCCCTCCTTAATGCTCTAAACAACACTACGCAGTGTGCAGTATAATTTTTTTAAAGACTTTATTTTTTTATTTGACAGAGAGAGCACAAGCAGGGGGAGTGGCAGGCAGAGGGAGAGGGAGAAGCAGGCTCCCCACAGAGCAGAGAGCCCCATGCGGGACTCGATCCTAGGACCTTGGGATCATGACCTGGGCCGAAGGCAGACGCTTAACCGACTGAGCCACCCAGTGCCCGGTATGCAATATAATTTCTGTGCCCTTGAAGTCAGGCTGGCTGGGATGAAAAGAGATGAAGCAGCTTGTTCAAGGTAGCACAGCTGGTAAGTGGTGGACTCGGGATTCGAACCTAGCTTCTGTTTCTAGAATCCCAGTGCCATCCAGCACGGGACATGAAGCCCGTTGTGTCTTGTGCATGAGGAAGGCCAAACATTTGTAGGATGTGTGGTTTCTGTGACTCCAGCGCCGACAGTGGGTTGTAGAGAAACTCCTTTGCTCCCAGATCTGGTGTGGTCCCTCCAGAGATCCGGTGCCAACTTGCCCGAGGCAGGACGATGATGATGTGAGCCTCACACACACTGTCCAGGAAGGAAGAGCTTTTCTTTATTGGAAGCAAATCCCCGATGGCGCCCTGTGTCTTCAGGAGCACGGATTCACTTCTCTAAGGGTGGGAGCCTACCGCCTCTGTCTGAATTCATTTAAATTCATTTCTCTGAAAAGACCTCCCATTGAAGGTTTTTCTAAATGCTCCCTCTCCCTAACTTCATACCTAAGCGCTTGTTTCTGGTCTATTAGATTTGTAATTTAGGAAGAAAATTAGGTGACTGCATTTTTTAGGGCAGGATTTATTGATTTTAACCCCACCATTGCTACTGGAGCTTATGACTTACTCTTCCCGAAACGCGTTCCTATGCGTTCCTGCTCAATGCCGGTGGCTGTGAGCTTCACAGACTTTTTTCACAGTTCTGTGTTTTATGGGGTATTAATGACTCCATTTTGCAGAGTGATAATGTGGTGATGTTTTTGCTTTTCAGGGCTGAAAAGGTTTAGAGATTCTGCCTGGTGTGGCTTCTCATTAGAATGGAGTTTAGATACAAGCATTGATTTCTTCTTTCCAAACAAAGGGAAACACCTCAGCAGCCTTCCAGCAAGCACGTTCCGCCTGAAATGGGAATGATTTTTCCCTCCTACTTCTCATCCTTCTTATGTTTGTATTTTCTTCCTTCTCGCAACGGCTCACAAGTACACCGAAAACTTCTCTGACTCATACCATGGGAGCCGGCAAGTTCCTCTTCTAATCTTGAATGTTCCATGCTTAGCAATAACAGAGGGGCCAGCGGGGTTGCCATTTCAGCCTGTTCATCATCTGCAGGCGTGGGTCGGAGCGCTTGAGATTCTTGAGGGCTTTTTTTTTTTTTTTGGCTTTTTAAGTTTTTAGTTTAATTCTGGTTCGTTAACATACAGTGTTATATTAGTTTCAGGTATACAACATAGTGGTTCACCATTTCCATCCACCATCCGGTGCTCATCGTGACAGGTGCACCCCTTGAGGGCTATTTTTGATCTTGAGATCTGGGGAATGAGGTGAGAAGTGTTCGTGGGTGGTGGGGGGAGGTGATTCCTTCAGGAGCTAACTTTCTCTGAATCTGTCCTGATTTCTCCTCCCTTGATTGGAATTTAACGTCTTTCTCTTATACCCACATGAGAGTCCCTATTTTCTAGAAATGTTACTCACCTGCTTGATGTGTGCACCTGTGACTACACATGTCTGTGAAAACTAGCTCTGTTAGGCACCTTTTTTAAAAAACAATATTTAAAGGGGTTCTTTTAGCTGTAGGCTTCGTGAAATCCAAAGATGACCAATACATAGAAATTATTTAGTTCAGTATTGAATTCATACATCAGACTTATAATCAGGAAGATAATAAAGTGACTTCATTATTCATTTAATTAATTTCTGTGCATTTGTATGTTTGGCTTATATTGTCAGTGACAGGAGAAAAGGGGTCATTCATTCATTCATTCTTTTGGTACCATTTGTGTTCTAGGTAACTCTTTTTTTGGGAATACAGTGATGAGTAAGATAGACGAGGCCCCTGCCATCTTGGAGCTTTGGTCTAGTGGAGGAAATAGACAATTAATTAAGGAGTCACTAGTCCCCGTGGTGGGGGCTATGAGTGCCCAAGCTGTGGCTATCTTTTATATATTCCTCAGAAGGTAATACAGCGATACACACATAGGAGTTGTTTAGCTTTTGCAGAAGAGAAGGATTGAAGAATTTGTATGGAATCGTGCAGTGAGAAAATAGGAGCAGATGGAGGGAGGAAATTTTGGGTGGTAGTGGGTGAATGCTGGGAAGTTGTCAGTGCTGTTGCTGATGGAGCGGGTGGGCCCTGATGCAGGTGTGGGAAATGGGGCATCACGTGCCCTGCTAACTAAAGACTTCCACAGCTGCTCAGGATGCAGGTTCATTCCTTCCCACTGGGAGCTGTGTCGCCTCAGAGCCATTTTCCGGGCTGATTTATGCACCAGGGAGGCTCCCCATGGGCTGCACTCCTGACCTGCTTCAGACTCTGCAGCCCCATCTTCTGCCCCTCCCCTTGCCCCTACTCCTGCTCCCCTCTTCTCCACACACATGACTAGATCAATATACCTTTAATTAGGGATCCTTCTAAATTTCTAGAAGCAGCTTTCTCCCTCCAATAGCAAATGGTGCTTTCCGAAAGCAAGTCGTTTATCCTGACTGGTGAACGGTGGAAATCAGGCTTGGTGGTGGTGGTGCTTTTTTTTTTTTTTTTTTTTTTTTTTAATTCAGGGGGAAAACTACACCTTAAGTTGACTTAGATTTTCTCCAAGAAAGAAAAATCACCAAATTACCTGGGAGCAAGTTAACTCAGGCTGAGAGCTAAGGTTAAATGCTGGGGAAGGAGAGGTGGAGAGGGCAGGCTGAAGCACTTAATCCATTTTGAGTTGATTTTTGCTGTGATTCGCCAAAGGCAGAGCAAATTAGGCCTGCATTTGGCCATGGACTTAGACGGGTATGATGGTGCTAAGTGACACTAAGGACACCAAGGGATTCCGTGAGAAAACTAGATGTCCTTCCCAGTCCCATATGGAGCTGGGTACTTTGGGCTCCTTGTTGCTTTAGCGCTTCTTGAAAGAATAGGGTTACCCTCTTTAATTTGCGGGCATTAAATGCTGCCGCATTTTTATGGCTCTTGAGAGCAGCCCATAAAACCAAAGGCTCCATGGAGAAGGAGGAACCTTAGGGGACCTCTGTACCTGTGGGGAGAAGAGCAATGAAAAGATTTCTGTTTTTCTCATAGTCCCCGTTACCCCTGGCCATTTCACTGTAGTTTCAGGAAGCATATCATGGTCCATCCCCATCGATGGAGGAGTGAAGAATTGAATCCTAGGGAAATGGGCAGAAACACTTTTCCTCCTGGGGTAAACAACCAGATTCCAGGGAGTGTCTGTCAAATGAAAAGGGAAGATGGGGGAAGAATAGGTTTAGGGTGGGGGCGGGGAGGGGAGAGACTGATGAGAGGTTCAGTTTTGGGTTTGTTAAATTTGAGATGCGAAACAGAGATGTTTCCAGTGTTAACCTGATCTACCAATCCCTACCTCTGTGTTGACTTCTACTTTAATATAGATGTTTAATACATTTTAGCCAGTAGGTCAGTTTTCTTCTTTGCTCTTCTTTTAAAAAATTATCTTAATTCTTCATATACTGTTATTCTTGCATTGAAATTTTAAAATTAGTTGAAGTGCACTAAAAACTCTTGGGAATTTGCGTGGAATCACCTTTATAGCCATTTGGGAAGAATTAATATTTTAATAATGTTCAGTCTTATCATACTTAATGATTTATTTCTCCACTTATTCAAGCATTTAAAAATTTTCTTTTGATATAGGTTGGGTAATTTTCTCCATTAATGTTCTGTACATTTTTGTTACGTTTATTCCTAGATGTTTTCTACTGTTTGTTTCCATCATAGTCTCTCTCCCTCTTTTTTTTTTTTTTTTAGTGAAGTTTTCTAATTGATTATGGCTCGGGAATAATGTTGTTGGTTTTTAAAATTTTTAATTCCAATATAGTTAACATATAGTGTTATATTTTTAGGTGTACAATATAGTGATTCAGCACTTCATATATTACTTATCAGTGATGAGTGTACTCTTAATCCCCTATTGATTTTTGCTTCCAGATTTTATATCCAGCAACCTTCCTGAACTCTCCTACCAGTTCAATTAGTTTTCTCTGATGATTCTTTTTTATTTTCTACATAGATAAATATATAACTCACACCTACAATTTTAATTCTTATTTTTTAATCATTATCACTCCTTGTTCTTAGTGAATTTTTTGAGCATTCAGCATAACAATCAGTAGTAGTAGTCATAGGAAGCTTGTTTTCTTTGTTCTTGACTTTAAAGGGAAAGCTTTTGAAGTTTCACCACTGAGAATTAATGTTGACTCTTGGTTTCTGATAGATGCTCTTTATAGGTTAAACCAGTGCTTCTCTAATCTTGGCTTCTTACAAGTAATTGAAAGTATGTTTTCTTAATACTTCATCAGTATCTCTTGAAAAGAATATATATTTTATTTCTATCTGTTAGGGTGGTAAATTACATTGACAGCTATCTGTCCCCTTCCTTCCTTCATTCTTTTCTTCCTCTCTTGTTTCCCTGCTCCTTTCCTCCTTCCCTATATCTCAAGTGTAGGGAATTGAGTTGCTCATATTCCCCAGAGTATGGAACACTCACAGCCTTGGTCTATCAAGATCCTATCTATTATTATTATTATTATTATAATTTCCCTTTAACTCAGTATTTTAACTTCTATTTGTATATTTAGAAATATGTGTAGATTGAGAAATATACAGTATTGTGTGTATTGTGTGTATGTGGAGGGATATGTATGTGTGTTTAATTTGCATAAAACATATTGTGCTATGAATATCATGGTTTCTTTTTGTCTCTTTCAACTCCATGGTCCTTGGCATTATACTTATACTGCTATATGGAAATATATAGAAATCCACTAATTTTTTTAGTAATATGATAGAAATATATTACTACTGATGTAATTCTGCACAAAATGCAGTGTTATATAAAACTGCATTTTACTTATCCCTTGGTGATGGACTTAGGTTACCTCCCAAGGCTTGGTACCACAAACAATGCTGTGCTGAATAATCTTGGTCATGTTTCCATAGGACCTTTGGGAGAGTTTTTCTGGAGTATAAATGGATGAAAGGGTGGTGTGTTTGCTAGGTTTTCTAATATTGATCAAATCATACATTTCTAGCACAATTCCGACTTGGTTACTAGATAAGATGCTTTTAGCTATATATAGAAATCTCTGACTCCAATTGGCTTAAATAAACATTAGGAAAATTTATTATCTCACATTATAAGATGTGCTAATGTAGAGCTTCTTCAACACTGTTTAATTCAGTGGCTGAAAGGCAGCATGGGATTTCTGCCATCTTTCTGCTCCGTCATCTTCCACGTTGGCGTTTCCCCTCTGCCAGGTTCCAGGGCTCACATGCAGGTAACTACCGTGCCCAGCAGAAGTAGAAGACAACTTCTTTTCTTTGAATCCTTTTCAAAGGGAGGAAACTTCCCAGAAGCTTCCACGTTCACCCTGAACAGACTCTTCTGTGCCTCGCTGACCAGAATTTTATTACGTGTTGAGGCCTACTCTTCTCCCCAGCCAGGAGAATAAAACCATCACAAGTTGTTTAGACCAGTGACTCTCAAACCTGGCTACACATTAGAATCACCTGGAAGCTTTAAAAAAATGAATCATAGGCTCTCAATTTCACTTAGCTGAGTTATAGTGACTAATATTTTATCTGAACTTTTGACTATTATCTAGTGTCTCTTGTAGGTATTGGTCTATTTGAATATTTTAAATTCTTTGCTTTAAATCTTTTATGATCATAAATCTCTGTGATGATTTATTGTCTTCTTTATCTGGAGAAATTTCTCCTTGTTCATTTTATATATTATTTTTGTATTCTCTCTTTTTTTAATGCCCTTGAACCAGTGTCATGTTCTTCTCATGGTAAAAGTCGGGGGCACAAGAGGGAAATCCCAACTATGTAGGCACATTTCAGGCCTTTGTTCATCACATACTTTCTAAAATCTTATTTTTCAAGTAAAGTCACATGGTCAAGTCCAAAGTCAAGGAGTAGTCAGTTTCAATAATCCCGCATCTGTAAGGCCATTGCATGGGTTTGGATAATAATATTGCTTAGGAGAATGAAGGAGTAAGACCAGTGATTCAATTTACACCAGGTAGGAAGTGAAAAAGGACAATTCAGTAGCCAAAAATGAGAGAATGGGCCATTCTCTCAAGTGCTACAGAAAGGCCAAGAGCTGAGAGGACTTTTAAAAGGCCACTTAATGTGGCTTAGTGGTCACTGGTGATTTTAGAGAAGATTGAAGTGTTTAGGATAAAAGATAGATTAAAGGTAGTTAAGAATAAAGTGGTAGAGGGGCACCTGGGTGGCTCAGTCGGTTAAGCAGCTGCCTTCGGCTCAGGTCATGATCTCAGGGTCCTGGAATTGGGCCCTGTATTAGGCTCCTTGCTCAGGGGGAAGGCTGCTTCTCCCTCTACCTGCTGCTCCACCTGCTTGTGCTCTCTCTCACTCACTCTCTCTCTCTGTCAAATAAATGAATAAAATCTTAAAAAAAAAAGAATAAAGTGGTAGAAGAGTTATAGAATCGATAAACCTTATTTATGAAGAGCTGGGAAGGGAAGAAAAGAACAAACTGCCTTTAAAAAAAAATAGGGGAACCTGGGAAAATGTAGAAGCAGAAATGAAAGGAGATTGCAGTTGCTTAATTGGTAGTTAGGGAATAATTGTAATTGTCAGGTCAGGCAGAGGGGTGGTAGGTAGAGTGTGTGCAAGAGCCAGCTTTAATCATCACCACTGTATCATAGCTAAATTTATTAAGCTTTTATTATGGTCCAGGCACAGTACTTTCCATGGATTATTTTACTTAATCCTTAAAATAACCCTAAGAGATACACAGAATGTATTATTCCTATTCCAGAGTATGGGCACAAGCTCAGAGGAAGTAAGTAAATTGCCTAGGGCTGCCCAGCTAATAAGGGGCAGAACAAGTACCAGAATCCAATGCAGTGTTATTCATCCTAAGGAAGGATGGGTGTGGAGGAGTGATGAGTTGAAGTGAAGGTGGGTGTGTCCCCTGAAGCCTAATGATCTTGCAAGTATGAAGTATACTGAGTAGGGGGAATATGGTGGGTAACCTGTGTAAGCAAAGAAAAAGACAACTACAGTAGAAAGAATATATAAATACCACAGAAGAGCAGGGTGGTATTAGAAAGGGTCACTCTGTATTGGACCGGTTCTCATCCTCCTGTCAGAAATGATCAGCTTGACAAGAGAAACTAAGAAAGAAAACATCTAAGATTTGAGACTTGACATGTCCGCTAATGAGGTATGACTAGGAAGATGCCAAGACCAGGCTAAGAACACTGGGGAAAACCTCGCTAACTAACAGAGGCTACAGCTGTTAGCAGAGATGTGAGTATATTTAAAGTAGGGCAGGGCAGCTGGGTGACGTCACTCACAATGGGAAAAGAGAGCTGAGAATCTTGGCTGGGAGAGCACCCTATGCTTTTTCATCCCAAACCTGGTGTTGGGAAGTCCACATTGTTCTGGGTTAAGAGAAGACCATCGGGGGAGCCTGGGTGGTGCAGTCAGTTGGGTGTCAGACTCTTGCTTTCAGCTTGGGTCCTGATCTCAGGGTCATGAAATTGGGCCCCACATCAGGCTCTGTGCTGAGTACAGAGTCTGCTGAGGTTTCTCTCTCCCTCTAACTCTGCCCCTCCCCACCTCACGGGCACTTTCTCTCTCTTTCAAATAAATAAATAAATCTTTAAAAAGAGAGAGAGAGAGAGAGAGAGAGAAGACCATTAGACCTAAACCAAGTCTTGGATATTGAATAACACAGAGACACTTTTGGAGGTGTGGGTGGGGGGGTGAAGGAGGGACAGCACTGGATCTTTTCATGGCATCAGTTACTTCTACTTTCATATATGAAGAGTAACTGGGACTAGACGTGGTCTCCTACTGTAAACAACTAGAAAACCAGACAAAAATATATGAAACAGCTCTTTTCTCGATACTAGGCAACAGGAAGTGCAGTACCATGACCCCTCAAAGAAGGGAAACAAATGCAGTAAGCCCCATCAAAGTGCCAGCTTTCTGTCTGGGGCACTTCCTGGACAACCAAGCAGAACATGGTGGTACTGCTGAGCTGAGGAGATAGAAATAGGAGTTTGGAGAGGCTCGGGTGGCTGGAATGTGCTATGTAGAAAATGCTTAGGATTTGCATAGAGGTCCTCTTGCGTCTATAGCTAAGTACTAACTATAGGGTGAAACCACAAGAGTGGGCAGAGGAAGATTAGATACCTGTAAGGTGAATAATTCCTAGAGGTAATACAGAGTTAGTAGAAATTTGAGTTCTAACCAGCCAGAATGGAGGATCTTTGATGAACATCAAGGTCATTACAAAAGAGACCACAAAAATGCCACAGCTTAGTAATAGGACTAAATGAATCCTAGAGTAAACTGTACTTAATAATGTTTTAATAAAGCTTAGAGGAGGATCAAGCTGATATGCAAGTAAATTAACTGCCTGACAGAACATAGTCCAACCCTTATTAAAGAAGACAACAAAATATTTGTAATGGAGAAATCATTTTAAGAAAGGATGCTAAGAGATTTTTCCTTGTTAAATGATGACAAAATATTTTGTTTCTGAATGTGGTATAAATGTGTTTGCTCTGAAATATTAATCTCTGAACTTTTGAAAAATATTGGAAACATTTTTTCACCTGTTAAAAGTCTTATAAATAAAAAGTTCTTGTGGGATTTGAATCCATTAAAAAAAAAAAAAGAAGACAATAAAATCCAACATTCAATAACATAAAAGGCACAATTTCTAGCATCCAATCCAAAATTACTAGGCATGCATTAAAGCAGAGAAAAAAAAAAGTGACCTATAATTAGGAGAGAGACCAGTTAATAGAAACAGACCCAAAATAACAGAGAAGAAAGAATTAACACACAGGCCTTTAGAACAGCTATAAAATGCATGTGATTGGAGTCCCAGAAAGGGAGGAGGGTAAAAAAATAAAAGGGATCAAAGCTAAAAGCTTTCTAAATTTTGTGAAAATTATTATAGATCACATATCCAAGCAGCTCAACAATCCCTAAGCAGGATAAACACAAAAGAAAAACACACCAATGGGATTCAGATCAAATTACTGAAAACAATTTATAAGGAGAAAATTTTCAGAACGTATGGAAACATATTGCATACAGACGGAGACACATTATATGTGGAGGAATGAAGATACCAGTGACCACATACTTCTTGTCAGATACTTTTTAGCCAGAAGCAGATGAAATGGTATCTTTAAAGTGTCGAAACAAAAGCAACAACAAAATAAGCTATTCACCTTGGACTCTGTATACAGTAAAAATATCCTTCAAAAATAAATATGAAATAACAACTTTTTTGAAGAAACAAAAATTGCCAGAGTTTTTCACCAGGAGACCTGAAATACAAGGTGGATAGTATCAATGAAACTTAAGTCTACACAAATGGGAGAAGAGCATATGTGTGGATAAATACAAAAGAATAAAAAAGCTGACCCCAAGAGGGTAAATACTTTATGACTCCATTTATGTAACATTTCTGAAATGACAAAATTATAGAAATGGAGAACAGACTAGTGGTTGCCAGGCCTTAAGGGAGGGAGGATGGGAGGAGTGCAGGAGGGAAGTGGGTTATGGCTACGGAAAGGGAAGCATGAGGAATCCTTGTGGTGGGAAAGGTGCTAAGAGTATTTCAATGGGGAAATAGTCTTTTCAACAAATGGTGCTAGAAACTTGTTAGTCATATTCAAAAATGAACTTCAACTCTTGCTTCACACCAAGCACAAAAATTAACTTGAAATAGACAAGTAAAACATCTAGAAATCAGGATGTTTTTGCAGCCTTTGGATAGGCAAAGATTGCTTAGGACACAGAAAATTTGAAACATAAAAGAAAAAAATGGATATGTGGGACTTCATCAAAAACACTATTAAGAAAGACACCATTAAGAAAATGAAATTTCTAGCCACAGACTAGGATAAAATAGCTGATAAAGGATTTGAATCCAGAATTTATAAAGAACTTGTACAACTCAGTAATAAAAAACATCAATTCAGTTTTTTAAATAGGCAAAAGATTTGGACAGGAATGTCGCAAAAGCAGATATATGAGGGACAAAAAGCACATGAAAAGATGCTCAATTTAGTCATCAAGGAAATGCAATTTAGAACCACAATGAAATACCCACTAGGCTAAAACTAAAAAGACTTCAGCCCTGCTGGTGGGTGTGCAAAAGTGATATTAACATTTTGGAAATCAGTTTGGCAGTTTCTTATAAAGTTAAGTATGCCCTTACAGTAAGACCCAGTGTTTCCACTTCTGTACATCTACCAAAGAGTGATGAGAACATATGTCCACACAAAAAACTTTTACATTAATGTTTATAATAAATCAAATTAGGAAAATCACCAATGTTCATAAGCAGACGAATGGATAAACAAATTGTAGTATCTTCTTCGTATGATGTGATCCTACCAACAACAAAAAAGCAATGAACGAGAGATACACATAATAATGTGGTTGAATATCAAATATATTAGGCTGAGTTGTAAAAAAAAAAAAAAGCCAGATCCACAATAGTACATACAGTGTGATTTAATTTATATGAAATTACAGAAAAGGAGAAACTAACTTACAACGAGGTTAGAACAGATAACTGGTTGCCTCTTGGGCACTGGGACACAGATAAAGATGTTAAGGGAACTTTTTCGGGTAATTAAAATGTTCTTTATCTTGATTGTGTTGGTGGTTACATTTGTCAGAACTCATCAAGCTGTAAACTTCAAGTGGGAACATTGTGTCACACGTAAATTATACCTCGATAAAGGTGTTTTTAAAAAATTAGCACCATCTAGTTGCTTTTCAGTCTACCTCTGCCACACAACCCAGATGCCAGGCTGAAGCAGAGCACCTGTGGGAGGTTCATTTCATTCTTGACATTGCCTAGGTTTTCTATGAAATTTTATACGTATGTCTGTATATGTGTACATATTACGTATGTGCAGAGATATACAAGATTAGACATACACGTAGGTATATATACTTTATTGAAATAGAGCTCACATATACACAACGTACACATTTAAATTTTACAGTTCAGTGGTTTTTAGTATATTCCCTGAGTTGTGAAACCATCTCCACTGTCAATTTTAGAACATTTTCATAATCACAAAAAGAAACCCTGAACCAATTTGCAGTCACCTCCTATTTCTCCCCACATCCCTTAGCCGTAAGTAGATTAAGAGTACTACCACTAGTATACTATCACTCTATGTATGCTTAGATTTGCCTCTTCTGGATGTTTCATATGAATTAAATCATATAATATGTGGCTTTTTTACTTGTTTGAATTAGAAGAATAATATTTTCAAAGTTCATCTATATTATAGCATGTCTCAGTACTTCATTTCTTTTTACTGCTGAATAATATTCCATTATATGGATATACCATGTCTTATTTATCCATTATTGACGGACATACAAGTCATTTCTACTTTTTTGGCTCTTATGAATAATGTTATGAACATTCATGTGCAAGTTTTTGAATGGACATGTTACCATTTCTCTTGGGTATCTACCTAGGAGTGAAATTGCTCGGTCATGTGGTAACTCTATATTTAACATTTTGAGGAACTGCCAAACTGTTTCCCAAAGGATTTGCACCATTTTATGCTCCTACCAGCGGTTTACAAGGGTTCCAGTGTTTCCACATCATCACCAACACTTGTCTTTTTGGTTATCACCTTGTGGTGTGAAGTGGTGTATCTCATCGTGGTTTTGATTTGCATTTCCCTGATGACCAATGATGTTGAGCAACTTTTTATGTGCTCATTGACCGTCTATATATCTTTGGAGAAATGTCTAAACATTTCTTTTGCCCGTTTTATAATTAAGTTGTCTTTTTATTACTGAGTTTTAAAAGTTCTTTATAGTCTGGATACAAATCCCTTATCAGATACACGATTTACAAATATTTTCTTCCATTCTGTGGTTGTATTTTCACTTGTTTGATGGTATTTTTTGCAACACAAAAGTTTTTTTTTCATATAATCCAATTTACTTTGTTTCTTGTGCTTTTGATGGCATAATTAAGAAGGCTTTGCCTAACCCAAGACCATAAAGATATACTCCTATATATTTTTTTAGCTCTTGTAATTAGGTTTCTGATCCATTTTGAGTAATGGTATGAGGAAAGGGCTTAACTTCATTCTTTTGTATGTGGATATCCAGTAGTCCTAGCACTGTTTGTTGAAAATACAGTTCTTTCCCCCATTGAATTTTATTGGTATAAATGCATTAAAAAAAACCAAACCTGGCCTTTATCATTCTTTTTGATTCATATTTAGCCTATCCATCCATCATCTGCCCGAGAGGGAGAATAACAATGAGAATCAAAATGGGAATTCTCCCATCTCATTGGATTATGCTGTGCCCCACAATCTAGATTAAATTTCAAAACAAAACTATCTATCTTAAGAGGTTAGGGAAAAGTAAGAGAGGGGCCTTGCTCCACTTTGAAAAACAGATTTTGAGCTGTGCCTTTCTTTTCCCACTCTGGAAAATGTGATGGGGGCGGAGGGGACTAGGAAGGGACCAGCAGAGCAGCCCATACGCAT
The DNA here is from genome assembly GCF_017311325.1 of Ursus maritimus. Classification (NCBI taxonomy): domain Eukaryota; kingdom Metazoa; phylum Chordata; class Mammalia; order Carnivora; family Ursidae; genus Ursus; species Ursus maritimus. Next base: position 93,435,628 of record NW_024424452.1, read on the forward strand.
AGCTTCCATCCCATCTGGAGATAGACCATTTTTCCAAATCTTTCCTTATTACATAAAATGCATTTATCAGCAAGAGGAATAGCATTTATGAGTTACAAGGCTTAACTATGGCATTGTGTGTACGCTGTGAATATTGAGGCATTAAATGAACAATTTTTGATGGATAAAAGGCTGCCTTTTTGAAAAAACTTTGTCCCCACCACCCTAGGACCCAAGATCATTTTGTTTGCCGCACAACATACTGGAAAGATTAGCAGCTTTGAGTTCGAGTAAGTTGTTAACAGATTTAGATCTGGACTTGATACTATTTCTGTGCTTAAAAATTGCATGACCTTGGGCAAGTGATCTGAAGTCTTTGAGTTCGGTTTCGAGTACAAAATGGGATAATAAACTACCTTGCAGTATTATTGTGAAGACTAAATTAACAAGCTGCCATATGAAAATACTTGGTCCAGAGCTGGCACATACAACCTTACAGTGGGAGAGTATATGCCCAGGAGCCTGCTCGGTAAAAAGCATGTGCTCAATGGATGCACTGATAGGCTCACCACGTAAATCAGACCAGGCCTCTCTGGCCCTCGGCAGCTCCAAACTTACAAGTTTCCTTTTCAGAAGCTCTTCATGGAGTCAAGGAAGTTCTCTTGGCCATTTTTTACTTGTGTAGGAAATAAGTCATGCCAGCTGCTCCCTTTGTGAATCTTCCCACTGAAGTCCTCACAGCCTAATGCAACATGCATGCCCTGAGATTCCTTCTCCCGCCTATGAGAACAGGGTAGATTCCAGTTACCATTTGGTTTTCTTGCCCATTGGCTCCTGGGAATCCTTGTGGAGGAAGGGGGCACTCCTATCAGGTTATATGTTTTTGAGGTTCGGCCCATCGGCCATGAGCAGAAGCCTCCCAGGTTGGGATAAGGACCTCTCCTCCGTGTTCCCTGGGTGTTTCTTTCATGTTGTACTGTCCACATGAGCAAGGAGTGGGTCTTATTTCTACTCGTATGCCCAATGCCTAGCATGGTACCTGTCCCATAAATGGGTGCCCATGGATGTTATTTTGAGTACAGCATGAAGAAACACTCATCAATCCTGTCTCTATTGGAAAAATATCCAGGCAAACCTTCTTGATCAGAGGCTCAACTGTCTGGACGGTATGGCTTGATTTCATCCAAAGGTCTGGCCTCATGGATAAGCAAAACAGGCATCCATCCTCCTGGTGTGATTTCTGGACTGCTGATAAGGTCTCAGGCCCCTCACTTGTTCCTCTTTTCTGCTTCTACATGCTAGAAATTCTTCTAATAGAAGTAAAGCCTTTCATTATGCATAATATTAAATGTAGTTATTGGTGTGAATGGTTAGCTGTTGACCCAAATGTGCTGTAAACCAGAGCTTCCCGTATGCTAATATACATACAGACCACCCGGGGATCTTGTTGACGTGAAGCTCCTGGCTCTGCATTCTTACACCGTCCCGGGTGGTGCCTCTGCTCCTGGCCTCTGGACCATACTTTGAATGGCAGCCTCTGTTATGGGCTGACCTGTGTCCCCTTAAAGGTCATATGTTGAATCCCAACACCTAGGATTTCAGATGTCACTGTATTTGGAGACAAAATCTTTAAGGAGATAATGAATTAAAGTGAGGTCATTCAGGTGGGCTCTAATCTAATATGGCGGGTTTCCTTACAAGAAGAGGAAATTAGGGCACAGACCCACACAGAGGGACAACCCTGTGGAGACACGTGTTGTTCCATCTACAAGCCAAGAAAAGAGGCCTCAGGAGAGACCAAACCTGCGAACACCTTGATCTCAGAGCTCTAACCCCCAGACCTGCAAAGAAATAAAGGCTCGTTGTTTAACCCCCCCTGCGTGTGGTACTTTGTTATGGCGGGCCTAGCAACAGAATCCAGGCTCTCAGCCAGGGTTTCTCAGCTGAGAGTTCATCCAAATGATCTATGATGTGTCGCTTAGATTTAAGACCTTCATTATTAGATGTACTGGACGAGCACCTCCAGAGTGACCACGAGCCATGAGTACGAGAACTTAGTGAAAAGACCCACCCAGGATTCTGATGTGCTCTCCTGAGTAAGAACAACCCAAAGACCAGTTTCTTTTAGTGGGATGTTCCAGCAGGGGGTTGGGTGAGGGGTGACCATCTTTAACAGAGAGAAGTTAGAATTCTATAGTGATTCAACAAGAGGATGACTTGCGCCCATGGCTGGCAGAGTCGGGGAAGGAGGAACAGGCCAGGCAAAGATCCTTGCCTCTCTCTGTGTTCTGTGACTTCATGTTTCAGCCTGCTTGGCTTTTTCTCATCACCTCATCCCCGAGGGAGGCTTCTGCAGGGGTCAGTGGGGAGAGCAGGGCTGGGATGGAGGATAGGCAGCATAGTTCTTCCCTCAACATCCATTCAAAGAACAAAGAAGCAACAGGCATTCAGTTCCTTCAAAAGGGTGTTTCTGGCTCTCCTAGAGAAATAGGGGTAGGGATCACTCCAATTGGGCTCGGTTTGTGCAAGGTACATGAAACACCCCTCACAGCAAATCTCTCTCTCTCTCAAGAGTGCTTGGTACTCATGCTAAGAATGAGTTCAATGAAAAATTTTGATTCTAGCTAAATATGGAAAATAGGGTTTTTAGATGGCAGCTACCCAAAGGGTTTGACACTCTTGCTCCATAACAAAGCTCAGCTAAGAACTCAAGATTCAGTAAGGAAGGGGGCGCCTGGGTGGCTCAGTCGTTAAGCGTCTGCCTTCGGCTCAGGGCGTGATCCTGGAGTTCTGGGATCGAGCCCCATGTTGGGCTCTTCCGCTGGGAGCCTGCTTCTTTCTCTCCCACTCCTCCTCCTTGTGTTCCCTCTCTCACTGGCTGTCTATCTCTCTGTCAAATGAATAAATAAAATCTTAAAAAAAAAGATTCAGTAAGGAGGAAGATTTGAAAGGGTCTTGATGATGAGGGTAAAAAGATGCCTTCAGAACATTAGCACCATTGCCTGGAGCATGAGATCACCTGCCAAGAAATCGCAGTCAAGAGTAAGTTAATTGCTTGATTTTTTTTTTAAAAGCTTGTGAACTTATTCTTTGAAAATAAATGAGCTATCTAACTACAGTTCAAGTACTGGCAGGTGGAATGAATCATGGAGGGAGAAAGTGCTAAGGGGAAAAGTAGATTGCAGCAGAGCCCAGTGCCTTAGACCACGTGTGAAAGCATTGCCAGCATTTCCTNNNNAGTCACGAGGCTCTGATACAGAAGAACAGCAGGTAGGTACGGAGGGCCGGGTCCCTGAATAAGCCCATAAGGGTCACTGAGACTGGACTTGCTCTCCATGTGCCAACGGAGCAGCTCTCAGCTCTCTGGCTAAACAGTATTCTTGATACTCTTACGTGCTCTCTGTCTTACGTTTAGTTCCCAGTCTACAGAGGGAGAATATGGTCAAGGTCATACCCTTAAAAATCGGCAGACATCCAGCAACCGGGCTTACTTCTTCTCCCCAGTTGCTGCCTGTAGCCACGGCCGCAGTGCTCACACCTTTGGTGGAGCCGTTGGCCACCATGGGGGAGGTATTATTTTTTGGGAAAAACGGACTCTGCTTTGAAGCTCACGGAAGATAGTGAGAGGTTTGAGAAAAAGTGAGTTCACATTTCTTTTCTTGTAAAATCTTTGTTTCAAACATCGTGTGAGAAAGTCAGAGTCCTGGTCACTTTGCTGCAATTTCTATCCCTCCTTACTGTGACTCCTTCCTCTGGTTCAGTGGGTGCCTTGGCCCTTGGCTGGTGATGTCCCTGGCCTGGGCTGTGGACCAGTTTGAGGTGGATAAAGCTTTAGAGGATGCTCTGGAGAGGAGACTTCCGGAACTTCCCCACATTGATACTTTCACCCTTCTCCTTCATCACTAGACATTTGTATCAAGTGGGGTCGGGTCAGAATGAATAAGGAACTAAGGATATACTGTATGGTGACTAACATAACAAAATAAAAATTATTAAAAGAAAAAAAAAGAATGAATAAGGAGGGCATCCTTTTCAAGAGAAAGAAATTGCAAAGGGGAAGCTGAAGGGTGAGCCCCAGGCATTTTTAGCATTAGCTAAAAATCTCCTAGGGGTTGTCATGATATTAAAGCCACAGCTAAGGACAATTGCTTGATTCCCCGGGCTCATACTTATTAAGGCTCATGTAGGTGCGTCTTACCCCTTGATGGTCCGCCCCAGGTGGATGATGTACTTAGTTGTCACTGGTTGTGCTGGTGGACAGCCACCAGTTGACAGCCTGGTCTCCAGGCCTCTCTGACAAAAGCTCTGCCATCTTCCTTTTCAATCTGCAGTGGTTGTGGATTGTCTAGGTCGCTTTCCTTTTCATTGTTTTTGACTGTCCTGGAATCCGGCACTGACCATTCTTCCCTCCTCTTGGACTGGCTGAATTGTCTGAGGCAAATTGTTCTCTGAGCCTTGATGTCTTCATTTTTAAATGGAGGGGCTCTTCCTTCCATTTTCGTTATTCTGTGAAATGAAGGAAAACCTTTCTCATTATGACTTGATAGTAAAATGAGATTAGGAGATTAGGAGAATCCATTATTATATTGTATAAAATAAAATTGTGGATTTTAAATTAATGTGTAGATTCCACATAAAAAGGCTCCTCTGTTCTAATAATTGATCATTTGCTGAATTTTTCCTACTTCACATAGAGTCATAAAAATGTGAGGCAACATGTTTCCGGAATAAAGTGATTTTTGATCCTTGGTTATTTTATCTATATGATAAAACTTATCAAGAACGTCAAACACATTATATCAATAGGTAAGACTTGGTCTAATTTTTTAACTAGAGAAGCCCTTTTATTTCCAGGGATATTAAAACGTGGCCTGATTCAGGCTCGTCAGTCTCCTAGTAAAAGGATTGAAATGCTAGACAAAGCATTCACAGGAGGCAGAAGACAGCGGGGCTGACTTTCACCAGGATGGTTGGGTCTATACGCAGAATTTAGACAAGGGTATTGATCCGAAAGACAGGAAAAGCAAACAGTGGGTTCATCTGGCAAAACCCAAGAAATCCCCCCCAAATTGTGTTTCTGTGATGCGGGACTAGGGTAGTGGTAGCCTTTTCAGCTCTTAAAGGCAAATACTTCTCTGTGTAGTTCTGTCTGGTTAGGCTGAGTCTGGGCTCTGCGGACACCCTGGTCCCTGGTGCCCTTGACCACCCAGGAGACCTTGGTCTTCTTGTTCTGTAGACTCCTGTAGGACAGAGTCCCCTGGGGGATTTGAGGTCCATTGGAGGATTTCTGACACTGGTGGGCTCAGCAGAGTAGGTCTCTCAAGGCAAGCTCCAGCTCTCTCTGTTCATCCTCTGTCTCGGTGGCCAGGCCTCTGGGGAGCAGTCCAGCCAGCAAGGGCTTTGCCACATCCCGCACTTGGACCCCCTTCCAAACTTGCATTTTGTTCCGTGCCTATTCTCCATACAGAAGGCTAGGGCCTTTCTTTAGACGTGATCTCTTTTAGGCCACAGAGGCCCTGGTGGCTACATGTTGTCTCTGTCTGGCAGAAAAGGAAACAGACTCAGCGTGGGACAAACGTTCATGTGGCCAGTGAGCAGGGGAGTCAGGGGTCCATCTAGCTCTGTTTCAGTCCAAACTTTCTATTGTAACTGAGGGACATTATCTGGCCAAAGGCATATCTTAGTGGTATTTAATCCTGCTCTTTCAATGGCCCTGCATTTATGCCTGATTGGCGCTTAGAAAGCCACTGAATGATGGAAATGTTGGAACCAGAGAAAGAAGAGAAGACGTGATCCCCAAAAGAGAACACATCACTCAGATGAGATGTGGTTGTGAAACCTTTTTTTTTTTTTAAACAGAAACAAATGGTGTAGTTGTGCCTGGAATGTTCAAAATTGCTTTGGACCGTGTGGGTCTTTTTAATGGGACACCTGAGAAATTTCAGCATTTTTTTCTTGATGTGTGAGGCTAGTGTTTATTTATGAAAGAAAGGGAACCATGAAATAATGTTGACCTTGCAGGACATTTGTAGCTGTGGAAACATTTGTTGTCTCCCTTGGGCTGAGGATGTTTGCCTGAGTTGCGTTTAAATAGTGCGTCCTTCCTTTGGGTGGATGAGACCGGTGGGTGAGAATTCTAAGGGTAGAATTCCCTTCCCACAAGGGTTCTGTTAATTTTGTGGTTCCTGAAAGACGAGGGACTCTCTTAGATTTTTTTTTTCTTTCCTTAGCAGTTTGTGGACTAGAATCATTGAAATAGAAGGGGTCTTAGCAATCACTTCGCTTGGAAATGAAAATGGACCCTACCAGCTAAACAAAGCATTTGTGTGGAGCCCGTGTTAACTGCGGGCCTACTGTGTGCTCAGTGCAATACCTCCCTAGATGGGCTCTTCTCCAGCTTCTGTCTCGCAGTCTCCTCTTGCTCCCCAGGTCCCAGCTCCAAACATCTGAGCTTTTTTGAGTTCTCAAAGCATGCTGAGGCCTTCTTTCCCTCTGGGCCTTTGGCTGTGATATTCCTTTGGCCTGTAATTCCCCTTTTCCAGTTTCCTGAGCTGGCTTTTCCTCATGCCTCATACATACCTCCCGTTAGAGATGCTTTCTTTACTCCCCAGCTGGAAGAAAGTCCGCCCCCCATCCCATCTTCCTTTCTTCCAAAACATACTGTTTTTATCCTCTGAACACTTTCAGATTTGTAATTATGTATTTGTTTGCTTACTGATTTAGTTTCTTTCTCCCCTACCTGTCTTTAACCTGCGTGAGGGCAAAGGCCAAGTTCGTTCACCAGGATATCCTTACCATTTAGCATGCTTCCTCGCACATGGCAGGCAGGCACTCAATAGAACATTTACTGATTTGGGAGTGGCTATTATAATTCCCAGTCGGTGCAACTGAAGGGCAGGGAGGTGAAGTGACTTTTCAGAGTCACCCACCTAGTAAGTGTCAGAGCTAGGACTCTCTTCTTGTTCCTTATTCTCAACTCCAGTGCTCACTTCACTTTACAGTTCAGTGTGACTTTTATTTAGAAATGTAGCTTTCTTGCTTCGTTATTGTGCTGATAGAAACAGACTCTTTTAGCCATTACAGTTTGTCCTAGTTCGGGATTAGAGAAAGTGCTGGACGAGGTACTTGCATACATCAGACTGAGACGACGGAGTATCTTCCATTAAATGGAAGCTCCTTGGGCTCAAGAGTCACCACTGTCCAAAGGCTGGCAGCCCTGTGACCAGAGAAAGGTCTGGATTGACTCCTTTTTCTGTGTCCCAGAGCAGAGAGCGCATGGCTTTGTCTTACGGGAATGCATAGGCCAGGAAGGCTGATTTTGAATAGCCCTCTATGTGAGTAAGAAGGTTGATTTGGTGGGTGTTGGAGGCAGAAAGCTGCCTCTCTCTTACTGGTCTGAAATGACCTGTTTGTACAAGAAAGGAGAAACACTGGGGACATGGCTATTGGAGGCCAGTGTTCTCTACAGAGATGGAAGAGACCTCTGGAACAACTTCTAGAAAGTGGGCTTTTGATCTGCCCCTGGATGCTGACAAGCAGAGCCCATTTTCTCTTTCCTTCCATGAAAGGCTGTTGTTGTGGTTTTGACTCATTGTAAATCACTGATATTAGAGTGGCATTGTTCTGCCTCTTGGCTTGTTGTTGGGGATGCTGCGTCAGGCCTGAGCTGGTGCCCTGAAATCCCTCAGGAGTCCCTGCTTTGCCAAGGCCGAGCTAGCAGAGCTATAGGGGAGGCGATATGCCTGCCCATCTCTGGATCCTACTTTGGATTCAGCAGTTTATCTCTGGGTTCTGCATTCAACACTGATCCAAATGCTTTTAGATACAAATAGATGACCTGCTTTGCCCCCTTGCTGCTAATGTCTTCCTTGATTTCTCTTCCTTTTCTGAAAGGCCTTCTTCCTGGGATGGGCACTTCAACAAATACTTTGCTTTTTTTCTTCTCACATGTGTTCAGCTTCCTTCCTCAACTGCAGGGAATACTCCCAGGGAGGACTCCTAAGTCTCAGCATGCTCTTCCTTCTAGACCACGCACTGATCCACAGAGACTTTGACTTGAATCACAGGCAGTGACAGCAGGAAAGGACTTGGTGATCATCTCAGGGGGTTTCCATCTTGCGGTACATGGAGCCCTAGGGTCTTTGGCAAGGGGGAGGAAGGTGCAGGGCAGATGGGGCTCCCTTTCCTTCTCATCCTATCAGCCATTCTTTACCTGTTTTACATACTGAACTCTATCTAAAATGTTGCTTGATCAAAGGACTCATGACTTAAAACCATGGTTTGAGGAACTGTGTTCTAGTTCAAATCCTCCAGAGAAGCAGTGGTGATCCGAATGAATCCTCAGAGAAGTTCTTCACCTAAATGGAGTTGTCAAGCTTTCAGCAGATGCCATGTTATTTTTAATTCTAATTGTTATATATTAATTCTGAATTGTATCCATGTAGTAGAATGTTTGTAGAATTCTGTACAAGTATAGGTATATTTTAATATATACATATATTTTAAGATGTGCACAAAATACACATGCATATGTATATATATGTATAAGACAGGGCTCCAGTGCTCACATCTCTAAAGAAGCAGTTGGTATTCTCCCATCTGGAAGTAATCTTGCATTGCCTTTTAACATGCTACTTGAACATTTTTTTCCTCTTAATTTCCCTCTGCCTTGAATTGTAATGGCTTGTGTTCATTTTTCTCCCCTATAAACTCTATGTTCTTTCAGGTTTGAAACTCTGAACTGTTTATCTTTGTAATCTCTGTAACACGTAGCCATGTGCTCTGCACATGCAATGAAGTAATCAGTACTTTATAGTATAGTACTTTATTATGAAGTCAGAATTTCCTGCTTGGGCCTCTTAAGGACCTAATTAACTTTTCATAGAGAAAAAAATGCCACACGGCTATGGACTGTACCCTGGCCATCTACCTCACAGATGTGTGCTGTTATTCACAAGGTGGGGCAGAGAAGATGGCCCTGACTACTCCATGCAAATTAATTTCCATCACTGCAAGAACAACTCTAGCTGTGGGGCTTATTATAGGAGGCCAAGAATGTTAGTGTTATAAGGGAATTCGTGGAAGTGGGTGTGATGGTTAATTTTAAGGCATCAAATTTATGTATCAATTTGACTGGGCCACTGGGTGGCCATGTATTTGGTCAGACGACTTTCTAGGTGTGTCTGTGGGGGTGACTGGTTGAAATTAACCTTGGAATCAGTATACTGAGAAAGGAGATTGCCCTCCTTGGTGTGGATGGCCTAAATAGAACAAAAAGGGACTCTTCCATGAGTAAGGACTTGTTCTCTGTGTATTGAGCTGGGCCATTGGTCTTCGTCCCTCCCACCCTTGGTCTTTTCTTGCCTTTGGACTATAATTGAAAAAATTGGCTCTCCATAGGTCTTGAGCTCGCCAGCTTTCATAGTGGAAATTATACGGTTGGCTCTTCTTGTTCTTAGGCCTTCAGACTCAGACTGAACTACATATTGACTCTCCACGGTCTGACTGCAGATCTTGGGACTTCTTAGCCTCCATAATTGTGTGAGCTAATTGGAACCTCTTCGTTACATTTCTCTTGAGAATCCTGATCTGTACAGATATTGGTACTAAGGAATGGGGTCTTGCCATAACAAGTCTAAAAATTTAGAAGTGGCTTTGGAACCAAATGGAAGCTGGAAGAGTTTTGAGGTGCTTGTTAGCAATATAGATGTTAAGGGCATTTTTGGTGAGGTCTCAGATGGAAATGAGAAACACATTATTCGAAATTGGAAAAAAATTGCCATAAATGGTAACAACTGAACTGTGTTCTAGTGTTTTGTGGAAGTTAGAACTTCCCAGCAATGACATTGGATATATAGCTGAGGAGATTCTTAAGCAAAGCATTGAAGAAGCGGCTTCGTTCCTCCTGCCTGCTTATAGCAAAATGCAAAAGGAGAGAGATGAGGTAAAGAAGAAATTGTTATGCTAAAAGGAACAGAACATGACGATTTGGAAAATGCTCAGCCTATCCGGACTGCAAACAATGAGATAGTATGTTCTAAGGAGAACATCAAGGGTGTGGGTGAACTCTCACTCAGTAAAGGATTTGTGGGATTATACGAACAGAAACACTGCCAGTTTGAACCAATGGGAACGGAGATGGGGCAAAATGATGGAAGGCTATTGGACTTCTTAGATTTGACAGGATGAGAGAGCTATTTGATAGCAAAGATGTGCTGTTCTTCAGGAAGAGGGAAATGACCCCAAAGGCAATTCAGAGATCCTCAGCGCCACCACCTGAGTTTTACCAGCCCAGATAGCCTCTGCCTGAAACCTTGGGGGTAGGATCGCCCTGTAGAACCGTGGTGGTGGGACCCCAGCTTGTCAAAGCCTCAGGGGTGGGAACGCCATCTAGACCTGTGAAGTTGACACTGCCGTCTCAGTGAGCCTAGGGGCAGAGTATGGAACCAAAGAGGTGCTAGGTTGTGTACCTACCTGATGTTTAGGTAAAACTTTGGACTTAAGACTTTAGAGTTGATGCTGGAATGAGTTAAGACTTTAGGGACTTTGGGGATGGAATTAATGCATGCAAGAAGGCCATGAATTTTGGGGGGCTGGAGATGGAATGCTATGGACTTAATTGCATCCTTCTGAAATTCATATGTTGAAATCCTAACCTCCAGTGTGACTGTATTTGGGGATTGGGCTTTTAGGAAGCAACGGCAGTTAAATGAGGTCATAAGGATGGGATCCTAATATGATATGGATTGGTGGCCTTATAAAAAGGCCAATCTCTTGCCCTCTCTCTCCACATGCATGAACTGAGGAAAGGCCATGTAAGCACACAGCAAGAAGGTAGCCATCTGCAAGCTGGGGCGAGAGATCTCTCCAGAAACGGAAGTTGCTGGACTTTGATCTTGGACTTTTCAACTTTGCAACAATTGTGAGAAAATTAATTTCTGTTGTTTAATCCATCTAATCTTTGGTATTTGTTTTCACAACCTGAGCTGACTAATATGGTGGGATGACTAGAGATCACTCTTGCATCAATGATCTAGGACCTGGGTGGTTAATATGGGCTATTGAGTCTTGACAGAACTCAACTCAAATTCTTATCATATTGAACTGAACTTATTAAGACAGGGGTCAAGTGAAAGCAGCCATATGACCAACCGGCCAGTGAGAGAGACATGAGCCTTGGAATATTTGTATCATTTATGCCCCAAATTCTCTATGTCCAGTCATCTTCTAAGGTGTAAAATAATAGGCAGGAGAAATCATGCATTGAGTAATGTAACTCAACAAATATTTATTGAATGTCTACCACATATAAAGGTACCTTGCTACATCTGTGTAAAAGGTATTGAGATTCCTAAGATGTGGCCTCTGCCTTCCAAGAACCTACAGCTTTGTGGCAATCCTGCCTCAACAATTCTTAAACTCATAGGTGGACATTATCAACTTTTAATATACTTCAGGTAGAGATTACCCATCAATCGTAACTGTTGTTCACCTTCAAGGACAGTTGCCTTCCAGAATCCAGCCCAGCCTATTATTGCTTCTTCCACTCTTCATCCCTGTCCTGTACTGTAAGATCTTGGGGAATCGCTACTTTCCATCTTGCTTTGTTCCTGGTCATCTTAATCACCAGGCAGATGCTAAAAAACTTCTAAAAAATGGAAAAAGGAGGGATAGGTTCATGGGTTACAAGACTATTGCATGAAACCTGACATAATTTAGGTCCCTGTGGGAGACATTAAAAGATGAAATTTAAGCTTAAGTATATTACAATTTCCTGATAGGCACTAATAATCATAATGAAACTTCACTTCTAATCAGTGATTACAGTTTGCAGTGGGAGTGCCTTGACCCTACCTAATGGAGACATTCATTGTGCTTCTTTGCTCTTGCCTACATTTGCTCATTGGCTGTGACATGAAAAATAGGCCATTTTAGATTTTGGATTGAGTGTTACTCTGCACATAAATGATGAGATTTCATCATTTTGCTTGGAAATCTAGTGCCTATCGTATACAGGGATTTCGAGGGGCAGGTTTATCTTTTGACTTTCCCATGTAAAAGTATGGAAATGATGTGCCTTTTTTTAAAAGATTTTATTTTTTTAAGTACTCTCTACACCCAATGTGGGGCTCAGACTTACAATCCCAAGATCAAGAGTCACATGGTCCACTGACTGAGCCAGCCATGTGCCCCAGAACTTGCCTTTCTTGTTGACAACTGTCTTTGCCTTTCTTCCATAGTGGAAAAGGCTGTCATTTTTAAATTTGTAGGAAAATTGGACATTTGTGGGTTAATTGGCAATATTTGCATGCTATAATTAGTTTCATTATGCTTCAATTATATTAATTAAACTCTTGTCCTGGAGAGGACATTTTTCTTCCCTGCATCCCTCCAAATGTGCATCTGGAAGCTGCTTCCCTGTGGTTTTGTGAGCACATGAGGCAGCGTCCGTGTTTTTTCATCCTTATATTCCCCAGTACAGTATAAATGTTTGTTGAATTGAATCAAACATGTAGAGACATAGTTTGGAAAATCAATGCTGGTAACTCCAGTGGCTTTTAAACTCACTCTCCATGTTCTCCAGTGCCTAAATTTGCTAGTCTACACACATGCTTTGTAAGTCTTCCCATCCCCACGTATTTTATGAATTAGCATAATCAACAAGACAACAATCTACATGCCAGGTGAGAGCTGGGAGAAAGGAGGAGTTTTGTGTTTCAAGGCCAATTTTATGCTAGGAACGGACTTGGGAGCTTTCACATACATTGTCTTATTTTATCAAAGTGTTTTTTCCCTTGGCGCAGCGGGTTGATTTTAACAAAAAGCCAGGTGAAGCAAAAAAAGAAATTGCACCTTGGCTTGCTGGAAATCCCTAAAGGCATCAGATACTGCTGAAGGGGTTGATAAAAATGGGTTTAACAGAAGTCCTGCTTTGTGGTCTCATCACTAAATCATTACCTGTTGGGAAAACAATTTTCTAGATGATATACTTGCAGTAAGCCATACTGAACTACCAAATCCTTATTATTCCTTACTTACTCTAAGTCAATTGCTATTCACCCAGCCAAGGTAGCTGGTTCTGAAGCAGAGCTGTATGTGAAGAAGAAGTGAGAGGCAAGTTGCCTCCTTAATGTGTCTTGCTTTTAAAGGGGAATAAAATATGGGGTGCCTGGGTGGCTCGGTCAGTTAAGCGACTGGCTCTCGATCTCAGCCCAGGTCTTGATCTCAGGGTCATGAGTTCAGGCTCTGCCTTGGGCTTTACACAGGGTGTGAAGCCTACTTAAAAAGAAGGAAAAAAAAGAGAGAAAAAAGTGACATTGTAGTAAATGTGCTCCTAAAACAAAATGTGATAATAGATGGTGAACAATTGCCTTCCATCCCTGATAGAAAATGTGAATATTAATGCAGTGCTCTTTCAGACACATACGTGCATTAAATGAATGTGATCTTGTGACTCTCTGGTAAACACCGTCGGTTGGTTATTTTCAATTAGCCGTGGCCTCCCCAGGACTACCTTAGTGTGGGCCAAGATATAAGAACACATAGAGGTCAAATGATATCCACTTAACGGGTAGTTCATCCCCAGTATGTCAGGTGCTGGGAGACTTTATTGCAGACACGTATGAATTCCAACCCAAAGATTGGCTGATAACAGTTACCCAAGCGGAGTTACAGAATAGAAAGGTCAGTGTTCAGCAAGAATGGGGGGAGCATAAACATTTGTCAAATGGTTAGCTTGGTCTCTCCACCTTCTAAAGAGGTAAGCATATTAGTGGTTGGTTTCCTAATACATTATACAACAGGATGCTCTAGGGGGTCCATTTCCTGACGGTGATTGCTCCGCACGTGGAGCACTGAGCACTGTTAGCCCCATTAAGGGTCCATCAGAATCGTCCAGTGGTCTAGAAATGCCACTCACGTATTTCTTGCAAGCACATTAATTCAGCCTGAGTAGAAGCCGAGCGTTGCCCAAGACACTGTTACATCAACCCTTTTTCTCTCTTCCTCCAAGAGCTCTTCCTACCTTCTCAGGTCTGGTAGGTAGGTCCATATTGGATGATTTTGAATATTCTGCAGGCTACATTCCTTATTTGTTTCCTTATGGCATTTTAGAGGAAAAACTACTTTCTCCTTAACTCTGGCTTGTTGACTTGTGAACACATGTAATGAATGAGGGGATGTGGATGGTAGGGCAATCATCCCCAGCTGGGAAACAGCAGCTCCTTGGGGTTCTGGTAATCTGTCAGAGTTGTCAACCTCATCGTCACTGAGGGTTTTTTCATCTTGTCTTATTGAAATGCCAGCTATTTTGTCACCTAAAATCTGAAAATAGTAACACCACACAAGGGTGGTATGAGTAGTAAATATCGTGATTAGAGGTGCTAGGCCTGCGCCCCACACCTTAGTAACCACTCAGTACGTGTTAGTCGAATTCGAATTCCCTCCACCATCCCTGAAGGATCACCTCATTGAAGCATTGTACCTTCGGTTAGAGTATAACAGGTATTTTTCACCACGTCCATTTGTTAGCTCAATTCCTCGCCATCTGTGTTCTTTGTCCATCTGCCAACCTGGAAAAATCCTCTCCTTGTCTCTCAATGATGAGTTCGGTTTTTTTTTTTTTTTAGATAACACTCTTTATATTTTGGGCTTTATTAAGGTGGAATGCTGTAGAGTAAAATTATTTCCAAGGATTACATTAGTGTCTTATCGAGATAATTAAGCTCTTATGTGTTCTCTAGGCGAGCTTCCTGGTTATGGTAGGAGAGAAAGCAACGTGCTCTCGGGCCCTTGAGCTGTTTTTGGCTAATGGAGCAAATGGGGAACCCAGAGCTGGTGGGGACAAAGCCAAAGTTGCATGTATGTTAGATTTACTGAGTAGACGCATATTGGGTCAGTGTCCCTAGCCAGCCTGCAGTAAGGGAATTAGAACACTCAGTGGGGAGAAGTTTGTTCTTTGGAGAAATTTGTTAAAGAAGGAGCTCATGTTCTATCCCATTTAAACCCTGTTTATCAGAAGTTTTCAGGATTTTCTCACATCCTGTCCTCTCACGTGTATTTCTCAATCCCAAATAGAGTGTGTGCATGGGGATTTGAAAATCCTTGTCCAAGCACCTCTTCCCCACCCCACCCCATGGTGCTTATATTCTGGTCGTATTTATAATACACTAGGGTTGCTTGCACTTGTAGATTCATTGGTTCTTAGAAAAAAAGCCTCCTGACACATAACAGGGAAAAAGCCTATCGGGGGCAGTTTCCCCCATATTGAATAAGAGAAGAGACTGTAGAAGCCTTGGGGTATAACATGTTAGCAGCTACTGTTCCAACATAGATTCAGGATGCTGGATCTTCACGGCTCTGGGACCTTTTCCCTATGCCCAAGAAGGTTGGTTAGGATGTCACAGTGGGTGGTGGAAAGAAATAGGCAAGTTTCTTCTGTGGTTTTAAGAACATCTACATCTGATCTAGCTTTATAGGGGAGTAAAAGCCACCATCTCATGATTAGTTATTATTTTTCCCAGCCTGACTCATATTCTAAAAGTCAGCTTCACTGTGCAGGGAGTTAACTACATTCCCTGTTCCCTGGTGGCTCTCTTTACAGCGCAGAGGATCCCAGAAGCTTTGTCCTGGAAGAAACCAGCTAGGAGCTTCTAGTCTCTGGGTCTTATAGGGGACCTTGGAGGCTGGTCTGTTACAGTGTTAAAATGATATTGAACCACATGGCTCCCTTGTAGAAGAGGACGGTTACACGTGCATGTAACCAAACGGAGAGAGGCGTAGCTGGGAGGAAGATGAGGCATAAGCTAATGACTCTCTTACATCCTTAACTGGTATTTAACAGGAAACAGCTCCATGTGTTGGCTCATTACTGACTGACCATTTTGGGGGTCCAGATTTAGAACCGTTTTTTGGGGGTTTTTGTTTGTTTGTTTGTTTGTTTTTTAAGTCACAAGGACAGATTTTTGCAGATGCTACTTCTGTTTTGCCTGAGCTCCTTTTTATTTACTGGCCCACATTGCAGGACAGCTGGCCTGGTGTCTGTTTATGGGGAGAAAGGTAATGGGCCCACATAGGATTCAAAAGCACAAGTTTGTCCTCATTAGGAGAAGTGTGCTTACCAGTGGTGTAAACCGTGGCATCATTCCTCCTGATGGTTTCGGTGAGCTTGTAATTTGTTTGAGTTTTGTTATTTAAACTGTAGCAGGGAGGCCGCTGTAAGTTTAGGAGACCTAAGGGGCCTTTTGTGTCTGAAATGATAGCTCCACAGAGAACTTTGGACCATCCCCTGGCCTCTATGTCATCTCTTGAAAACAGAGCCTTAACTTGCTCTGCAACCTCTCTGGAGAAGACGCCAAACCTAACTTTGCAAAATGCTAGAAGCAAGTTCTTCCCAGTGTCTCGTCCTCCGCCCCCCTGGTGTGATGTTACCATTTCCATTTCGGCCTCTCCTGATGGGGTGCAGGGGAGAACCTCATCACCCCTGAGTGTTCCTCCCGCTTTGCCCGGGGCATGTATGCAAACGGGAGAGGGAAACAGCCCCAGCCCGGTCTGGTTTTCAAGGTTTGTTGTTGTTGTTTTTTTTGCCCCCCCTTCCTTTCTTTTCACTTGTCCTTTATAATATATTTTATTTTCCTGGTCCTTCGTTTACCTCTCTCAAAGACTGGAAATGCTCAGGAGAACACCTGCTTAGTATTTCATTTCTTATTTTTTGTTTTTGATCTCGGCTGCTTTTTGTGAAAGGAAAGCCCCAGAACCACTAACTAAGGTGTATACATTGCCTTGACGGAAAGAAAAGTGCCCCGATGCACTTAGTGCTCAGAGGAGAGATGTCTCCTCTATGACCCATGTTGTCACAGACGGAGAAAAATAAATAGGTCTTCAGATATTTCCTGGAGAAACTTGTCAGCAGACATCAGAACACACACACACGCACACACACACACACACACACACACACCCCTCACTCTCCCAGTCTGGTTAGCTTCTTCACGGGTGCTAGGGCCTCTCCTTTATTCTAGGTAGACCCTCCTTTAGACAGGCTGTCAAGCGATTCTTCATCTGCACCGGGAATGTCAGAAGCCGGCCTCCAAGTGTCAAGGCAATTCCTTCCGCTACGAATACAAAATATTTCCTTTGAAGTCTATCTTCGGAGTTTTAAAAGATACCGGAATGTTTCTAAATGAAATTAAGTAGGATATTACTTTAAAATGGGAGTCTAATTTGACATAAAGTTATTCTCTTATAGCTCTCAAGGGACTTTCCCTGCTGTCAACCTAAAAAGACTTCTGAAAATGCTATTTTATTTTTCAGATCACAGACATTTGCTTAGCTCTTTACGAAGCATTTTCAAAAAGCAGTAACAGCATCAACAGCAGTATTCGGCGTTTACTAATTGCTGATGACATGAAGGATGCTGTCCTCAGTGTTTTCCAGGCACTAACTCATTTAATCCTCTCCATAACTGTACTGATGACATGCTGTGTTGTCCCCATTTTCAGGTGTGGAAACTGAGTCATCAAGGGGCTAAATCACTTTCCCTGAATCACATAGCCAGTAAAGGCTAAGGCGAAGGATTCCTTTCTAGGAATGGCTGATTCCAAGGTTCCTGAACTTGCCTCTATCGTGTGTGGCCTCTTAATCATCAGTGTCATATGAGAATCCTGAGTTTCAGAGCAATTAAGTGACTTGATTCACCTGAAGTGACAGAATTAAATTTAACTTTTTTTTCCATTTCCTTTTATTGGTTCCCCCTCTTACGTCACGGGGTTCTAAGTCAATATTTTAGTGAATCAAAAGCATTCATTGAGCCGCTGTTGTGTTCCAGGTGCTGAGGAAACCTTTGATGATACAAAGGTAATGAACATCTCCTCTTAAGAATTCACAATCTGAGGGGCGCCTGGGTGGCACAGCGGTTAAGCGTCTGCCTTCGGCTCAGGGCGTGATCCCGGCGTTCTGGGATCGAGCCCCACATCAGGCTCCTCCGCTATGAGCCTGCTTCTTCCTCTCCCACTCCCCCTGCTTGTGTTCCCTCTCTCACTGGCTGTCTCTATCTCTGTCAAATAAATAAATAAATAAAATCTTAAAAAAAAAAAGAATTCACAATCTGAGTTTGGGGAGTTATATAGATAAAAACAAAGTGACAAATGCAAGCAGTATGATTAAATGCTCTAAGAGGGCTAAGTACGAGGTGTTTGGGGGACACAGGGGATGGGTGCCTGATCCAACCTAGGGACTGTCCAGAAAAGTTTTGTAGGGGAATTGAGTCTCTAGGAATGAATGGGAGTTAGTCACATTGAGACAGGGAGATGTTCTGGACAGAGGCACACCTTGTATAAAGGCCCGGATATATTTGAGAGCACGGAGTCTTTGGGGACCGCCAAGAACTTCTGTGTGACCTTGGGTTTAGAAGAAAAGAAGCCAGAGAGATGAATGGGATTTAAATCATAAAGAACACGACAGGTCGTGGTAAGCATTGTTGACTTCTGCTGTTGGCTGGGTGTCACTGAAGGATTTTAAGCAGGTGTTGTAGAGAATGGGCTAGAATGGATGAAGTAAGCTTGGAGGCAGGGAGACGCACTTAGGAGCTTATTAGAATTGTCTAGATAAGAAATGATGAGGGTCCTGACCTCAGGCACAGGCAGTGAGTCAAGCTTTTCCTGCCTCCCCAGGATATGCTTACTTGATTTATCTGTTGCTTTCAGTAGCCAGCATGTCTGCCTGGCTGTCTGTGTCACCACCAAACCTTCATCCCTTGTCTTTGTACTATTTGCCTTTCTTTGTCTTCTTTTTTTTTTTTTTTAAGATTTTTTTTTTTTTTTATTCGACAGAGATAGAGACAGCCAGCGAGAGAGGGAACACAAGCAGGGGGAGTGGGAGAGGAAGAAGCAGGCTCACAGCGGAGGAGCCTGATGTGGGGCTCGATCCCATAACGCCGGGATCACGCCCTGAGCCGAAGGCAGATGCTTAACCGCTGTGCCACCCAGGTGCCCCGCCTTTCTTTGTCTTCTGTACCGTGATTCACGTACTGTCTCTCCTCCGAGACCTCGGCTCCTCAGGGGAAGCGGTGTATCTTTCCTCTCTTTGTTTTCCCTGTACGAGTCCTGCGCCTGGTGCGTGTTCTTCAAGGTTAGTGTGGCTGTAGTCTAGAGTCCTTTTTGGGAAGTAGCCGGAAGAAGGGACCGTTGGAAAGGAAGGATGACGGAGGAGAATTTTTTCACGCTACCATAAATTGAGGGGTGTTGGCGGATGAGAATTTCATCTGACTCCACTTGGACTCTGCCAAGGGCATCAGCCTTCTTCTGGGACTGAAGGTAATTTCCTGGCAGGCTTATTGTTTACTCTCAGTAGTGTTACACAACTTCTGTGCCATCTCATAGAAAGAGAGGAGACTTCAACAGAAATAATTAGAGATAAGAATAGCATCTGTCATTCTTTTATTTTTAACCTTTATTGTTTCAATTAAGTTTTACATTTTAATTCCAGTGTAGTTAACGTACAGTGTTATGTAGTTTCAGGTGTACAATATAGTGATTCAGTGATTCCATACAGCAGTACTCAGTGCTCGTCAAGACATACGTACTGCCTCTGTCGTTCTGTTACCTCTGTTCCGAAATACGCACCTGCCCCCGCTGTAAGTGAAAGCCTGCGCTCTTCCCTATAAATTCTGTGGGAGATGGTCATTATTTCAGGGGCTTTCAAGATCTCTTTCTCCTATTAATACAAAAGCCTACATGGAAGCCCAGTATAGAAATCACATTTTTACAAAGAGCTGCCTTGTTGAAGCCAGAGCCGGTTTTGGGGTCCTAAAGCCTTGTCCAGTGGCTCTCTTTGTCATCCCATTCCTACCTTCAAATAAAGGGACTGTGAAAATCACTATTTAAGAACATCAACATTTGCCCCCTAACTATTCACTTTGCTCAGTTTCTCTTAAGTTACACGTGGCTTTTCACAGGTACTTGGTAGTTTGGTTTCTATGGGCTCAAGTGCTCTACCACTTTTTGGGCCCTAGAGTCTTCCAAGAAGAGGGGGATTGGGATCCTCTTCTGCCTATCCCCTCCTTCCATCTCTCCCAGGTTCTTTTCCTTTTTTCTTTTTTCAAAGATTTTATTTATTTATTTGAGAGAGAAAGAGCAAGCGGGGTGGCGAGGGGCAGAGAGAGAGGGGGATAGAGAATCTCAAGCAGACTCCGAGTGCTGAGCAGGGAGCCCGATACGGGGCTCGATCTCACGACCCTGAGATCATGACCTGAGCCAAAACCGAAAGTCAGATACTTAACTGACAGAGCCACCCAGGCACCCCTCTCCCAGGTTCTTATATACCATTCTTTGGCCTTGACTGGAAGACAGCCTTGCACCTAGCAGTAAGTGCCTCCAGAGACCCTAAATCAGAGGTAATCTTCATTTAGATAGAAGATTTCTTTGAAAGGGTAAGTGTTAAGGAGGTAATGCTTCCCTTAAATTCATGCAATTTATCGTTCTGGTTAAAATTTAGTTGTATCTCATGGAGTTCTGACACACTTCAGTATCTTTCGCAGCCTTCATGTCCTTACTGCTTGGCCTCAAGGAGTAAGAGGCTGATCTCTGTCCTAAAGATTTTTCAGGGTTACTGATAGGCTCAGAGAGGAAAGAGACGCCCGCTTGTTTGCGTATACATGTGAAAATGTAGTCATTTATTTGTGTTGAGCACACAAAGGACCTGCATACGTGAAATTTGGTAAAGAATTATTTATGAGAAGAAATGAAGGGCGTTCTATGAGTGTGAGTTTTTAGGTGCTCTTTCTTGAAGATAACCAGCCATTTCTCCCCTCTGTCTCAGAAGGCTTTACCACTCATTTACAGAAAGTCATCGGGGGGTGAGGCGAGGGGCTCCCTGTTAGCCCTGCAGGGTGGCTTTGCAATGAGTTCTTTCTGTCCAGTAACATAATTGTGAGGTTGTGCCCCACTTGGGAAATCGGATTTACAAACACAACTTATTTAGTAATTGTCAGCTCTGCGAAGGGTGATTTTTCACTTTGGAAAAGGTCTAAGGGTGATTGTTCATTTTGGAAAAAGTCTTTTCAAGTAAGTGTATTACCCAAATTCCTAAAAATAACCCTCACTTAGTGCTTCCCAAGGATCGTTTACAGATCCTTAACAATCTAGAGTAAAGAGAAGGGAAACTTTAAAACCAAGATGTTTAGGAATCTGCTGGCTCTTTGAAGAACGATCTGCAAAGATGATAAGGAATCTCTGAAATGAAGGGCACCTGGGTGGCTTAGTGGGTTTAGCATCTGCCTTCCAACTCAGGTCATGATCCTGGTGTCCCCGGGATCAAGCCTGATTCTCCCTCTCCCTCTGCCACTCCCCCTATTTGTGCTCTCTCTCACTCACTCTCTCTCAAAGAAGTAAATAAAATCTAAAAATAAAAGAGAGAGAGAATTTCTGAAATGATTTAACTTCCTCAAATTCAACTTATACATACCTTTTTTTAAAAAGAAATGTAACACCCATTGAATGATTTGTCTAAAGAATATTAGCAACTGTAATTCGCTGATATTTGATTTTCTGTGTAATATATAAGACATTTCAGTGAATGGGATGAAATCTGTAACCCCTTCTGAGATGGCTTCCAGGGCTGAGTGAGTAAGAAGAGGTTCTGCCCCACCAAGCAGAGAGGACCGAACGTTCTCTCACTTTGATTGTCACGCATAATCTCTGAAGGGAAGTGCTAACCTAGAAATGTTATTCTCCTCCAGATGATTATTATCTTTTCAGAAGATTACTTTTTGTTATCTACTCTTAGAGGGAGACCAAATAAGCCTGCTTGTCCTTAAATGTATTTATGGTCGAGTTTTTACACAATGTATTTTTACACATTTTTAATGTAGGAATATCTGATAAGAGAGGGAGGGAAAAAATAGATTTGAGAAGACTCTGAATTGGGAAAATGGGCGCATCAGATTACAGCAAGATACCTGGAATATTCATTTGAGATTTAAATATTTAGTGAGTGCCTGGTACCTGCCAAAAATTTACAGGCTAAGTTAGGTTTAAGGAGAGGATTATCAAACATCTGAGCAGGACCAGATAAGAGGCCATGGTCTTTTTGGGCAGACCTTACCAGGAGTTTCCTGTTTTAGTATGTTGTGGGAATTTGGCAAATGTGGACATATACAGAGAGGACTGACTGCATGGAGAAGGTTCTGGAAGCCATTTTGTTTGAGAAACTATTGAACAAACAAGGGCAGTTTACCTAGAGAAGAGAAGATTTTTGGTAAAGAGATCATGAAAAATGTTTTTAAATCTTCACTGTTTGATGTGATAGTTACTAACTACATGTACCTATTTCAATTTAAATTAATGAAAATTGAGTAAAAATTTAAAGACTAGTTCCTTAGTTTTACCTGTACATTTGAAGAGCTTAGTAGCCACATGGGGCTAGTAGTTACCATATTGGCCAGTGCACAGATACAGTAATTTTCCATCATTGCAGAAAATTTTATTAGACAGTGCTGTTCTAAATACCTGAAGAATTTCGTGCAAGAGAATAGGTTCATCCTGCATATCTCCAGAAGGTAGTGTCATGCCCAATGGAGAACAGAGAGGAAAATTTTTCCAGCACTTGAGTTTGGTCAGTAACCAAAGAAGCAGAGTGGAAAGCTCTCTAAGAGGGGAAATATTGACTCTTGGTGACCCTTGTCAAGGATGTCGTAGCAGGAAGGATGAGTAGATGGGTTCCACAGCTTTCCAGCCACCAGACTTTGTCTGCCTGTCCATGTCAGCCCCTGAGCTGTAGCCCACCCAGCCCACTCAGACATCTGTTGGAGCTCCTTCCAGCTCCTTCATTATTTGGTCGTAGAAAGTACCTGGTGGTCTGGCCGAGACTAATCTCCATTCCCTCTCAGTTCTGTCTTGGTCTGATTTGAACCCTCCTTGGGAAGGCTGGTAATTTATAAAGTTTATTAGAAGTTTATTTCTCAATGAAATTATGCCTAGGAAGAACTTATTTCTGAATACGCAAAAATGGAGAAATCTTCTCTGAATATAAATTTGGATGAATGATGGGTAGGGATAATGAAAAGGCATTGTTTTCTAACCCTGTGTAGGCTTGAATTATTCAAGGTCCTATATATTCAAATACTTGAACTTAGGCAGAGTGAAACATCAATGAGAAGTTGGCAACAATATTTTCTTTGGATAAGCCACAAAGCAAATAGTTGACCCGTGTGTTTGGAGAGGTCTGTGTTTGCAGGGTATCTTTATGGCGAAGTCATGCTTCCT
The DNA here is from genome assembly GCF_017311325.1 of Ursus maritimus. Classification (NCBI taxonomy): domain Eukaryota; kingdom Metazoa; phylum Chordata; class Mammalia; order Carnivora; family Ursidae; genus Ursus; species Ursus maritimus. Next base: position 93,458,865 of record NW_024424452.1, read on the forward strand.
CAGATGCTTGGTTGAACTTAGAGAATTAAGGGACCATGATTAATAGGTGTTTATAAAGCTCTTTAGTAGTTTTTAAGGAGACTGTGCCTGATAACTCAAAGAATTATTTCTGGAGATCTAAGACCAGGTTGGTTACCTGAGCACATTCCTTAATTGAAGCTTGATGGTGTTGCCTTGCGTAAGAAGCTCACCTCTGGTCATGCCTGGGCAGTTTTTTTGGTCTTCTGTAGTTCTGAAACGACATTCTCAAACTGCCTGAGAGTACCAGAGGAGGAAAATGACACACCAAATACATTAGGATTGTCTCTCTAAGAGGCCAAGAGAGAAAGAGTGGCAGAGTCTTGCAGACAGATTGTGGTCCAAACACCTCAATTATCTTGGATTGACTTTGTCATTTTTCCAAGCTCTCAATGGGAAATCATTGTCTACTTTTTTTTTTTTAACCTTACTTGTTTGTCTTTAAATGTCCTTTAATTTGCTTCTTTGAATGGCATAAACGGCTGGTCTCCCTTTTCTTTCTCCTGTCTTATTCAACACAGAATCTGGTTTACTCCTATTCAATGGATGGGGTTAAAATATACTCTAGGCAAGTGTTTTATCATTGACATATTCCAACTCACCCTGTGCTTGAAGCTCAGGTATTTTTTCTGTGCCCCGACTCTCCAAAGAAATGTCTCCTTGAGGCAAACACACATACATTTATTTGCCAGAACTAAGTTTCTTCAGTTAAGTGTCCTTGGTTCAATGCATCTGCAGTGAGGAAGGAGCTCCTAACTATGTCTGCACACAGTCAGGAGGAAGTTCTCATGGGCAGTGATGCTTAAATCAAGCAACAGGATGAGTAGGAGTCTGTGGCATGGATGGGATGCGAGGGGGGAGCATTCCAGGCAGTGGGAGTGGCCCGTACCCAGGGAGAGAAACCCCAGAGCTTGAGATGTTTAAAGGAAATTCGAGGGTGGTTCTGGGAAAAGAACTAATGGGAGAATCATTCATCTATTAACAAATATTAAGCCCCCATGATGTGCTAGGCTCTGTTCTAGACACTGAAGATATATTAGTGGATAAAACAAAGATTCCTGTCCTTATGGAACTGATATGTCAGAAAATGATCAATACATGTAAAATGATAGTATTAAATAAATTATTTCTAAAGAGCTTAGAACAACCCTTGGCACATGATAAGGGCTACATGAGTGGTTTTTTTGTTGTTTTGTTGTTGTTTTAAAAGATTTTATTTATTTATTTGATAGAGAGAGACAGCCAGCGAGAGAGGGAATACAAGCATGGAGAGTGGGAGAGGAAGAAGCAGGCTCCCAGAGGAGGAGCCCGATGTGGGACTCCCAGAACACTGGGATCACGCCCTGAGCCGAAGGCAGACGCTTAACGACTGTGCTACCCAGGCGCCCCTACATGAGTGTTTTATTGATAAACCAAGTAATTTCATGTGTTTGTTAGAAAGCAGTAAGTGCTGTGGGAGTTGAGGGCTGGGGAATCATAGAGTTTGGTAAGGGAAGTTGGAAGCATCAAAGGGAGGCATTAAGAATGGGTTGAAATATTACACCCTCTTTGAGAAACCTTTTGGAAAAATTACAATTGAGCAAAGACTTAAAGAAGATGCAGAGTTCACGATGCTGTTATTTTGGTAAAAAGCCTTCCTGTGTAGGTAAGAGCCCTTGCAAAGACCCTAAGGCAGGAGAATGTCTTTGGGAAACAGCAAAGATGCCAGCGTGGAGAAATGACACTGGAGAGATGGGAAGGGACTGACAGAAGGTCATCATCAGGACTTCTGGGTCATCATAAGGACTTTGGCTTTTAGTCTGAGTAAGATGGAGAGTTATAGGAATACCATCTGACTTAGGTGTTAAGGGGTCAGTCTGGCTGCTGGATTGAAAACAGACTTTAGGGGGACAACATTAATGGTCACACGAAGCCACTTATGGTGCCAACCTGTAAAGGGCATTATAATCGCCCTAGGAATTTTATAAGAAAGAGATAGTTCTTCCCAAAACTCACTGTAGGGAAAGTACTATACATCGGAAGTGAAACTTAACACTGGGACATGTTTGGTTGAGTAACAAAATATGCACTGAATGCCTTCTGAGGACCATGGGTCTAGTAACTGCAGGCCTCTTGTTTGGCTGAGTGGGAGCTGTAGTTTGCTGCCAGAGCCAAATTGTCAGAACGATAGAGGAGAGGCCAAGTGGGCCTTCATTCTCAGCTTCCCTCCACTTTGAGCTCATGCCCTCCTTAGACTAGGGTTCTTATTGAATCAGACTCCCCAGAGAGCCCTATGTTTCAGTCCCTCCACCCTAAGGAGAAATGCAGAATCCAGATCCTAAATGCCCTTGAACATCCTTCAAATTATGCCTAGTTACATAAACTATACACACTTCCATGATGGCCTTCTTTTCCCACCTCCAGACCCCCTCGGAGAATGTTCTCTTCCTTCATCCTGGCAGCAGTGTTATTCCATTCTTCAGTAATAATGATTCATTGTTCTCTCAGAGGATTAACTGCCACTGTGCTAAAAGATGTGGACCCTACCTGGGAGGGGAGCCCCCGGGATATTTGACACGGATGAGTAGTTTTCACAACCGGTATTTAGAGAGAACAGTCTTGGGCATTACATAATTATAAGGAGGTCGATTCTCCAAGAAGGTATAATGACCTTAATGTGTATGTCTAGCAACTGCATCGAAGTATTGGAGGCTGGGGCGCCTGGGTGGTTCAGTCCATTGAGTGTCAGACCCTTGGATTTGGGTTGGGTCACGAGATTGAGCTCCAGGTCGAGCTCCATGCTCAGTGCAGAGTCTGCTTGTCCCTCTCCCTCTGCCCCTCCCCCTAATGAATAAATAGATAGATAAATAAATAAAATCTTAAAAAAAACTGTATGAGGCAAAAAATGATAGAACTGCGAGGAGAAAGAGATGAATCCACCATCATAATTGGCAACTTCCACACCCGTCTACCAGAAATGGACAGATCTAGCAGGCAGAAAATCAGTAACAACAAAGTTGGACTCAACAATACCATCAGTCAACTGGATATAATTGACATCTATAGACTACTTCATCTAACAATAGCCTTCTCAAGCTCACAAGGAGCATTGACCAAGATAGACCACATTCTGGTCCATAAAACACACCTAAACAAATTTAAAAGAATAGAAATCATGCAGTGTCTCCTGTCAGACCATGGTGGAATTAAATTAGAAATCAACAGAAGAAAGGTAACTGGAAAAATCCCAGAAAGAACAACTTAAGCATCAACAGCCTACTTTAAGTCAGTATGCTTTGTTGAGTGCCTGCTTCATGGCAGGTCCCCAAGGGTAAGCACCATGGCTGTGTCCTTGGTGCACTCATTCCCTGACTTGATGATCTGCCAGTAGTTGTATAGTAAATAATTAAAGATTTGGCAAAAGAGTGAAACTTACCTGGACTTCATAACCTACTGATGAGGGGTAGGTGTGGGTTAGCTAGAGACCCTGACAATGATAGTGTATTCCATAAGTGCTCTGAGATCTAGATGTTACTATGGAAACAGTGAGGCTGCAGTCCTTATCAGTGCCTCATCTATTGCTTTTGTTTTATTATGTTACATCCTTTGCCTGTTTCTCCTTGTATTGCATGGTGAGTGCCCGTGTCTGTTATTCTCCACATACCGTAGTACATGGAAACGGATGCTTAATAAAGGACTCTTGATGAAGTAATGATAGCTACCATCACTTACTGAGCTTCTCCCATCTTCACAAACATTTTCAGTTAATCCTCCAATAGCCTATTGAGGCAGGTGTTACATATCTCCGTTTTATAGATAAGAAAATGGAATGGGCTAATATGTCCAAAATAACCAGCTAAGGTGATGACCATTGGAGCTGGTTTGTGAACACAGACACATCCGATCCCAAAGCCATGCTCTCAGCCATCACTATGTTCTAGATCATACCCTGGTGGTGTGAACGTAAGAAGATAATTTAATAAGTCCTACTTTCCAGTTCCTCTTTGGGAGAGTGGCAATAATTCTTCCCTGCCTGTTTCAGTTGAGATATTCAAAAGTAAGCTGTAATGTACAAATTGAAAGTATTGAAATAGTCACCTGTTTACTTTATAGCACAAGAGCCTTTAGCATAGAAATTGTTCTACTCCTCTTTGATCTTCCTGGTTCTCCACCCAAATCCTTGAAAAGTAGTAGTATTTGTGAATGTTTGTGGCAGGATAAAATTACAAGTTAAGGAGAGATTACATCCTCATGAAGGGTTTTGCAAACTATTTCTAAAAGTTTGGAATTGTAGTTATGAAATTGAAGAAGGTTGAATTTATATTCTCTCCAGGTTCTTTGTTGCTGAATGTGTTTCCCACCAGACTCTGAGTTGCCACGTGCCAACTCTGCGGGCCCCGGGCAAACTTGGCAGAGGGGCTGCCTAGGTTCCGTGCCTGCACAGCGTGGTCAGGAGGGATAGGTTATTGCTCACTGGGCTCTGCACACAGAGGCACATTTTGCAACGCTGCTCTTTGCACGTCGTCAGTCGGAAATGTAACTTTCAGAGCGTAAGGCATTTTAGTTTGCATGTATTCAGAGTGACTGTAGAATTGCTGTAGCAGATAATTTCATGGTGAGAGGAAAAATACTTCTTAGATGTTCTCAACTGAAATCCTGAAATCCTGAACTCGAGGTTGTCAGCTCTTCTTTCGATGACTGTGCTCCCTTTAAAAAGAAGGAAAAGAAAAAAAAAAAAATAACCTTCAAGTTCTTCTTTCCGGGAGGCGTAAGATGCCATGACCCCTACTTTGTTTGACCTTTTCAATGGACCCTTTTCTAGTTGGTTTTAGTGTCTAAAATGGGTTGGGCTGATGTGAGGTTGCATCTTTATTATTTTCACTTTATTCGTTGTGGACGGCGTTACTAACTCCACAGGGAGCTGCCTTGTGAAGTCACGAGCACAGGGATGTGGGTACAGGAGAATGGGTATAGGGGGCTCCCCAGAAACCCATTGTTGCAAGTGGAAAACAGCTCAGAGCACGTCAACTGATAATGGGGCTGGAGAGTCTCCACAAATCAAAAATAAAAATAGCAGCATATGCACTCTTGTCAGCATGCTAGTTTAGTGCTTCTCAAGCTGTCTGCGGTAAAGAACTAGTTTTTGATTTCTTGAAATATCCAATCCATCTCAGACTAACACTTCTGTCAAAATATGAGAAGTTGAATTCGGAAAAATTAAATTTTAAATAGATGAATAACATACAAGCCCCAAGTTTACATTTGATTCAACAGACGTGAACTTTTACTTCAATAAGCATACTCAGAACAAACAGAGAAAAAGGAAAGAATTACAAAGACTGTGCACATTTTTTATTTGACATGCACAGACTGGTGATTAATATAGAAAATTCCTATTATACTTGTACTTTTGTCGTTCCACAATCATAATTAAACAGAGTCACGAGTGAAAAGGCAATTCCTTCTATTAAATGCCTATATGCACACTTTGAATGAACACCATGCATAGATGAGCTTGCTTCTTGCTTGCTAATGTATCGAGTGTGGGTTGGATTGACAAAAATACTGTTCTCGGGGGATAGATGATGAAGCCCAAACTGAGTGCATCAGGGACACAAGCCATGGCTCAGGCACTCGGCAAAAGCATGCTGAATTAGAGTAGGTTGTTGGCAACTAGATGGTCCCTTCTGATATGTGGTTCTGGGAACTACTCATCCGTGTCAAAAACCTGTACCGTATAGTGACTAACATAATATAATAAAAAAAATTAAAAAAAATAAAAAAATAAAAAAACCAAAAAACCAACAAACAAAAAACCTGTAGGTTCCACTCCCAGGTAGAGCCCACATCTTTTAGGACAGCAACAGCTAATCCTCTGAGCCGCCCTCAGCTAAACCCCTTTGTTCAAGACCCGGCGCTTTCAGAAGTGATTTGCAATGGCTTTCTGAATAACAATGAACAAGAATCATTATTAGAAAGTGGAATAAAACTGCTCCCAGCATGAAGGAATAACACATTCTTCTACAGGGTCTGGAGACAGGAAAGAAAGGTGGAAGTATATGTGGCTTATGTTCCTAGGTATGGTATGAAGGTCATTCAAGGTCATTTGGGATCTGCCCCTGCATTTCTCCTTATGGTGGTGGGATTAACATACAGGTTCTCTGGGTGGTCTGATATAATGTTCACAGGAATAAAAAAAGAGACTCTAGCTAATTTAGCCTCGCTCAGAATATTCATTTGTAATTTTTATCTAAAATGAAGCAAGTGGTGTTGTGTTTCCAAATTCATCTTCAGTTCTTCATCAGTAGCCAGTTCCAAAAATGTTAGTTAAATTTAAATTATCTTTTGATTAAAAAAAAATGAATCCATAGAATCGTCTATGTATAAACTTAAAAAAATAAATTCAAAACATTTTCTCAAATTCAGAAAATATTTGGTGATAACTTTTTTCAGATATGCTGTATCAATATCGTCACACCCTTCAGTGATACTTGTTAAACCTGGAACATGTCGTCAACTCTGGACACTGTTCTTTGACATTTCTAGCTTTTGTGTTTGTCTTCAGTCTTATCTGTCATTGAAAAACATGTTCCTCCTTTACATGGAAGTATTAGGATCAGGATCGTTGAAATAAGAAGGACAGACAAAGAAACAAGTTTGGATGTCTAATTTACATCTTTGTAAAGTTGGGACGAAGCTGGCAAAACATTAAGAATTTCTCCTGCACTTAAGACATTCTTGACAGAACTTTTCCTCTTGATAACCATCAAACGTCAACCTGTAATACTCCTATTTATTATTGGCTTCCTTCTCAACAATTTATTCAGAGGAAGCCTGACTTTAATTCATTTACCTTTATGTACTTTACAATTTTTACTGCATCGCTAAATACAGTGTTTCGTTTAGCTAACTTATTTTTGAAGCAAGTCTTTCTCAACAAAGGCAGCAATGCGTTAATTTACATTCTGGTGCGAGTTTATTAATCTGCGTAATTCCAGAATGTTTTCTTGTCTCTGCAGCTGTGCTATCAGAACGTCCTCTACACGAAACTTAAACTCCAAACCACATCTGTTGACAATGTAATTCTTAGCTTTATACGTGTGAGAGCTAGTTGTGTCTTTTGGCAATGAGCATGGGGGGAAAAAGGGATTCTTCCTTCCTATCACCATCATGTTCGAATCATCTATGTACTGAAAGATTGCCTTCTTAGTGGTGTGGGTGCACTTGTCAAGTTGCAATGAGGAATCCTTTGCTAGCTTTATTTGGTCTCAGAGCTGGTCTTCCGTATCAACCAGCCTGCTGCGTTACTGTGATAGCACTTGAAAGTGGTGCTGGAGCGACCTTCTTTGCCACAGATCCACCCAACATTTCTAAGCAAATACCTCTGATGCAGATTTTCACGGTTTTATTGATTGCGTGTGGGTTTGGTTTTTGTTGTTGTTGTTGTTTGCCTTAACAACCCAAAGTGCTATTTTATTAGAAGCCTGCAAAGCATTAATAGGTAAAATTTTGAACATTTACTTCTGTGGCTTTCTAATGCAATCCTCTCATTTCAAAGAATTCTCTTGGTTTTGAGGGTTGTTTTTTTTTTTTTTTTAAACCTTGTGTAAGGAAATGCTGCCCCAGAAGTTTTGGAGGTATCGTTACTTAGAACATCTCTCTGCCAGTAACACACTTTTTGAGTTTAGCATGCCACCCTCAAACATGCCTACAAACCCAAACTTAGTATATGAGGAATGGTACTTCCAAATAAAACTAGCACGAACTCCTTGGTCTCCATTTCTTTGGAACCACTGTCACTGCCATATTTGGTTTACTTCTACTGATGTGCTCAGCCGAAGTGTGTCTTGTCTTGAAACAAGCAAGTCCTGTGAAATTGCTTTTATAGTTTTAAATTAGAGCTAAAAATACATAATACAATTTTTGCTTTCTTAATTTAGCTAATAATGTTAAGCCACAAATAAAGCAAGGTTGCTTACAAATGGAACCAATCACAAAAATAGCAGTTATAAAAGTAAACACATGCCGACGTTGCCTCCATCTGCCTGTCTTCTCTGGCCTCCCTCGTCTGACTTCCTAACTGGCTACCTCACACTTCTCATCTGAGCTGGTGAGGAGGTAGGTAGGAAGACATGGGTCTAGTAATGACTGTTTAAAATCCTTCTGTAGCCTAATTCACGGGAAAAAATAGGGAGACCAGGGTTTTATGGCTTGTGCTTTACATTTCATGTTATTTCCTAATGGGGATGGTAGTATCAAATTGTGTCCTGGGGCATTTCCTCCATTCCATGTGTCTGATCTGTGATTATATTGAAACAAGTGCTGACTTCCGGTCCGCAGATACATTTGAGCAGTTACAATGTGTATAGCCCTGTGCTAGATGTGGGAGTACGTATATCATAGTTTCTGTCTTCTCTGACCTGACGGATTGGTAAAGAGGATAATTCAGGTATCAAGTGAATGGAATATCCGTTGCTGCATAACAGATTCCCCCAAAATGTAGTGATTTAAAACAGTAGCAGTTTTTTTATTTAGCTCATAAATCTGCAGCTGGTCAGTGGTTCACATGGTGGCTCATTTCTGTCCCACCTGTTGTCAGTAGGCTCAGCTCAACTGGACACTGGATGATCCTTTTTTAGGATGGCTCACTCACATGGGTAGCAAATTGGTTCCCCAGCTCGGGCTTTGAGCCAGGGACCCAGGTTGCTTTCCATGTAGGCGTCTCCACAGGCTGTTTGGGCTTTCTCCTTATAATGGCTGGGTTGCAACTGTGACTGTCCCCAGCGATGAAGGCAGAAGTACATGGCACTTTAAAGACTTAGCCCTGGAAGTCACATGGCATCTCTCCTACCATGCTCTGAAGGTTGGTGCAGTCACAAAACCTAGCAGGTTAAAAGAGAAGGAAACAAAGCTGTGGATGAGTGTGTGGCAAGAATATAGAAGAGGAAATGTGATGGGACATAGTGTCATAACTATCTTTAGAAAACACAATCTACCGTACAAGTTATTCATTCATTCAACAGCATTTATCAAGCCCTTACTATGTGCCTGGCACTCTTAAGGACTTGGTATTCAGAGATAAATAAGACATGGTTTCTGCCTAGAGAAACTTACAGTTGTAGGAGAGAAAGACGATATAATTAACTATACGTCATAAAATATTATAAGTTCTATGCCAGATGTTTGTGCAAATTACAGCGGTGGCTCAGAAGGAGGGGTGGTAAGATTTTCAGGGAAGGAGCATTCAAATTGGCTCTAAAGAGGTATGTAAGGGCGACAGTTCTCAAAGCAGGATCTCTGTATCCCTGGGGTTCCCAAGACCTCAAGGAGGTTGCGAGGTCACAACTATTTACGTAATAATGCAAAGACGTTGTTTGCCTGTTTTACTGTGTTCATACTGTGCACTGATGGTACAAAAGCAATGGTGTGCAAATAGCCAGCTCCTTAGCATGAATCAAGGCAGTCCCAAACTGCATTAGTTGTCATTGAATTCTTCACTGTCAGGCACTTGTTTAAAAAAAAAAATGTGATTTTACTGGAGAATGCCCTTGATGAAGTGTTAAGAATAGTTAAATTTAGTAAAAGTTGACCCTTGAGTATCTATTTTAATATTCTGTGTGGCAAAATGGGAAGCATACGTAAAGAACTTATTATGTATACTGAAATACGGTCGTTCCAAGGAAAAGCAATTGTGCAATTGGATTCCAAGCTGCAACAGGGTCTCCTTTCTTGCTGTTTCACCACCATTCTTACTCGAAAGAAAAACTGACGCACAAAGCATGGCTTTCCAGACTTGGGTATTTGGCAGACATTTTTATGAAAATCAGTGAGGTGAGCCCATCACATCAAGGAAAACGACTGACAGTATTTGTTGCCAATTATGAAATTAAAGCTTTCCAGGAAAATTAGAATTACGGAAAACAAGTAACTGCCATCACGAGTGTGACAGTTTCCAATACTAAAGACTGTATGATGCAGTCGATAGTGATATTAATGAATACGGTTTTTTGGTATTCTTTGATGGAAAGTGTTGACTTTTGGAAGATCTGCATAACTTATGAACTCATATTTTCCGAATGACCAATGTGTGATGTCACAAAATCATACGTGGGTAAAAGATCCATTCAAAGTACAAAGTAGATCAATGTATTCATGTAACACAGTATGAAAAGTTCATTGATATGATTTCAGATTCCATATTAAACTGGAAAAAATTACTATTTGTTGAATTTTAGGATAGTAGCAAAGAAGAGTGTCCTTAGTTGTCTGAAAGGGCTATTAAAATATACCTCCCTGGGGCGCCTGGGTGGCACAGCGGTTGGGCGTCTGCCTTCGGCTCAGGGCGTGATCCCAGTGATCTGGGATCGAGCCCCACATCAGGCTCTTCTGCTATGAGCCTGCTTCTTCCTCTCCCACTCCCCCTGCTTGTGTTCCCTCTCTCGCTGGCTGTCTCTATCTCTGTCGAATAAATAAATAAAAAAATCTTTAAAAAAATATATACATATATACCTCCCGTTTCCAACTACATACCTGTGTGAGATTGGCTTTTCTTCATATACTTGAACCAGTACAACATACCACTTCAGTCGAGGGCAGAAGCAGGTGTAAAAATCTAGCTGTCATCTCTTAAGCCAGACATTTAAAAGGTTTCTAAAAATGTAAAGCAGTAACACTCTTCTTACTAATTTTTTAATGTTTTGGACAGTATTGCTGTTTTTGTAAAGTATGTTATCTATGTTAACATATAATGAACATGTCATTATTTTTAAGTGGATAAATGAATATTTTAAAATTTTCTCAGACTTAAGTTCTAACATGGTAAACAAAAGCTCTTTGTAGTATCAGTGTTTTAAGAGCGGAAAGGAGTCCTAAGACTCAAATTCGAGACCCGAGTGGAGGGTGTCATATTCACCAGAATAAGGGACATGCTGGGGACAAAGGCTCAGAGACTGATGGAGGGAACTGGGCACAATCAGGGTATGGAACGAAGGCCAAAGGGATTCAGTGAGGGGCAGGGGACAGAGGAGAGGTGTGAGAGCTGGCACCTGCCTGGGTAGGCAAGGCCTGGTGCAGGGATGGAGTGCCCAGGCCTCAGACCACCTGGTTCAAATCTTCGCTCTACCCCTTGGTTCCTGTGTGATTTGGGGAAAGTTACTTAACCTCTCTAGGGATTGAAGTGTAGTGCCTGTTATCTAGGTCTGTTAGGATTCAATGAGATGAGCTCTGTAAAATGCTTGACATGGTATAAAGAAAGCACTCAATAAATGTTAGCTATTTTTTACTAAGGTGTTTGGACTCTGTTCTCCAGTAAGGAGAGTGTCAGAAGGCTTTTAAGCAAGAAAAAGACCAGACCGGATTAAGATGTATTGTAAGAAAAATGTGGGGAGAGCGCATGTCATAGTTGGGCCTTTTCTGGATGCATTATGGTCCTTAGGGGAATACATTTAGGCTGAACTGCACCGGCTACTCTTTTGGCAGAAGTCTTCAACCTCAGGAAGCCTCTTGGGCATACCAGTTACTTTAGGAACAGTTTTATGCACAACTGGGAATCAGTTCTCTTTTGTGGAAACTTTTGCTGGCCTATGAACTTTCAAATTTAGATTGGTTTTGTCCCCCTCCTTTTCACCCAGACTGCTTTTCATGTGCGTGACTGATTCTAGAATCATTTCGCTCTCCTCAAGTAAGTGACTGCCTCGTGCCCATTCTCACATTACCATTGTTTCGGAGAGGGCCAGAAGTTACCATGGGTACTGTCAGTAGAACCAGGAGGGGCCGGGAGCCGCTCGCAGGAAGAAGAGGCCCTGGTGGCTGAGAAATCACTGGGTTATTCCGGGCAGGGAAATTCAGTTCATCAGGAATATGTTGAGGGTTTTCTCTGTGCCGGGCACTGAGGAGCAACAGACGTGAAAGAATATGGCTGCCACCCCCATCCTTAGAGAAGCTTGCCTTCCCTGTGGTGAGGGCCAGGAGGCACGTTTCCAGACAACTACATCGTGAGTTATGTGTGACAAGTGCTAAAGCTTGAAGTAAAAGTGAAGTGCTGGAGGGGGAGCCCAGAGGAGAGCCTACTTCAAGCGCGGCTGATAAAGACTTGATGGCATTTGAGCTGGGCCTTGACAGAGAGGTCAGGTTCAGGCAGAAGTGGGCGGTTAAGGTCCTTTCTATGGGGAGATCATGAGTAAAGATGGGGAAGTAAGGCAGGCAACACAGGCAAGGTATTTGTGGCACCCAGTGCAAAACGAAAATGCTAGACCCTTTGTTCACAAACCATTGTGAATTTCAAGACAGGGCAGCCAGAGCATTCGCCCAAGCGTGGGACCTTCCAAGGGCAGAGGTCACGGGACGGCACGGGTTGCACACCCTTGGAACCAATCCTGAATGCAGGGTGCATGCGAAGAACGGTGGTCCGGGGCATAGCTGCGTGAGCGTGAGTGGTGGAAGACGAGTGGGCAGAGGCACGTTGGAGCCACATGCCTGGGCACCACCGGTAGGAGGATGGGCCAGATGCTGAGTTCAGTGGGGAACCTCTGAAATTTGGAGCCAGGAATGCTGGAATCCAAAGAATATCTTCAATACTTGGCTCCCGCTGTGTAGAAGCAAAATTTGAGGTGGCTTGGGAGGGACTGGAGAGAGGATGAGGGCTCGGGTCCTTTGAGAAGGGATGGCTCTGCACACCAGAAGCGGCAGCAGGAATGGAAGGGGGCAAATGGACACAGGGGTAACTAAAACGAGAAAGGGTGTGCAGAAATGATATTGAAATGTTGAGCCTGCGTGGCAGGACTGAGAAGAAAGAGCAAAGGTCGTTGAGGAAGTTGGGCATTCAATCCATGTTCTTTACAGATTGGCTGATTTATCTGCAGTGACTTCATGACTCTGCAAGGATTTCACCAAAGCGCTAAAACTTCAATGATGGAAATAACCAAGTACATGTAAATTCTGAAATAGATCAAGCAGAGAAAGACAATTATCATATGGTTTCACTCATTTGTGGAACATAAGGAATAGCAGGGAGATCGGTAGAAAGAAGGGAAGAATGAAGGGGGGGCAAACAGAAGGGGGAATGAACCATGAGAGACTATGGACTCTGGGAAACAAACTGAGGGCTTCAGAGGGGAGGGGGGTGGGGGTCTGGGATAGGCCGGTGATGGGTATTAAGGAGGGCACATATTGCATGGTGCACTGGGTGTTATACGTAAACAATGAATCATGGAACATTACATCAAAAACTAAGGATGTACTGTATGGTGAATAACATAACATAATAAAAAATTAAAAAAAAATTCTTCAGCAAAGGGCAGTGTCCGCACCCTCATTATATTTAATGAAACTCTGAAAATGTCCACCGGTGCAGAACGCACGCTAAGGGTTTGATGAGCAAGTCTTGATTTGTGCAAATCCAAGCATCTTAGGCTGACCTAGGGCTTCAGGCCCAGCCCTTGCGCACCTGTCCAGCCTCCTCTCACACTGCCCCCCATCCATACCCTGTGCCCCAGGACTGGACCAGTTTCTTTTGCCTGAGAATCTTCCTTTCCCACTCCACTGCCATACCCCCAACTCTAATTATTCTTCAAAACTGTTCTCTGGGCATGCTGCACACCCTGCCCACCCCTACCCCTCCACTCCCCACGCCTCACCCCCCCGCCCCCAAGTCTAGATTGCACCCTGACCACTCTGTGTCTCCTTTGTCTATTCATATAGACACTGGTCTCGTCAGACATTGGACCTCAGTGATAGCACCACACCTAACGTAAGGGAGATGCTTGGTAGATGTTTGTGGAATAAATGAATAAATAAAGAGATCAAGTTTGGCCATTAGACGGAAGTGATTATCTGAAAACCCATTCATTTCTGCATTAATAGCTGAACTGTTTTTAGTCTCAAAGAGGGCACATGGCCTGCAGTGCCTAAGCGGCAGAGCGTATGCTACTGCTGATTGACTAGCCATGTGCCAAATGGGGCTCACTTTTATCATTCTGATACCCCAGCCCGTCTGCTGCACCAGGGACCGGGGGAGCAGGACCGACCCAAGTGCAAGAAGAGGCTGGGAATGGTCCACACTCATGCATTGTTAGTAGAGAATTTAGAACTATTAAAGTATCCACTGAAAGTTGGACCATTTCTGTTAACACCATGAGCTGGCACTTCTAAACGTCAGTGGTAAAATACTCCTTCCCCTCAGGGGCTGTTCTGCTTTCTCCCCCAGAGAACCCCACTGGGGAGCAGCCCAGGGTTGCAATCCTGCCTCTCAGAGCAGAGTAGAGACTATTTATCTGTGCTTTCTATAACTGTGGGCCCCTCAGAACTTCCTTTTTCCTCCTCCTGTTGATGGCAATGTCACAGTGACCTTCCTGGGGCCAACCAAGCCTGCCACTTCTCAGGTGCTCTGCATCCCTCCTTTTAGATTTAGAGAGGCATCCGGAGGGTTGCTTGGCTGGGAAAAGCCTCTCTGAGTGGAGCTGAAATCTTAGTTGTAGAATGGAATTAGAGGGCTGTCGTGGAATCAGCATCTCCGCCCCTGTGTATAATATGCTGGATGAGAGTCTAGGTCTGGTCTTGCATTTACTAGCACTTGTGTAGCTCGTGGACCTCACTCAGTGCACACATCTTTCTGAAACCCCTCCCTCTGGGCTGAATGAGGTTGGGAACTATTTCAAAAGCTACAGAAGCTATGGCAATTTGAAAACTTTACTAGCCGACATTTTGTATCAGAGCTAATATAATAGCAATAGGATGCCCCATCTTGACAAACCAAATTAGCAGTTTGAAAGGTATGGTGATACCAGTGGATCACTCATAAATATTGAGGTGGGTAGTGTCTCCCTTGGCCGTAAGCCAGTTGTCAGAATGAGCAAGCCAGTTGGTGGACTGCCCTGACCCTTTTCCTAGAACCTGTGAGCAGAGCAAATTCTGTTTGTTGGGTGCTGGTTGAGGTTGTCATGTCTGTGCTCAGCCCAAGGGTGGAGATTCCTGGTATAAATAAGGAGCTCCACTGCCTACAGGATAAAACCTAAGGATGCCTTTCATGATGCGGGTCTCGTCAAAATGCCAACTTCCTCCTTAGGGTCACCCCACCACTAACCTTGAACTCTAGGAACCAGCTATGCTGGGAGATGTGCAGATCCTCAGACAAAACTTGTTCTCTCAACCATCCAGGCTTGGCCATACTATTTGGTTTGCCCAGAATTTTCCATTTACCCTCACTCCCTCATTCACCAGAATAACTCACGACTAAGTTCTGGCACCTTCTCATGCAGGAGGGCTTTCTTCACCCAGTTCCCCAAATGGGATCAGTTAAATGCAGACTTTGTTCCGTGTATTTAACATTGAAGCTAAATAACCTCACTTGTCCCCTAGCCCACATCGTCCTCATCCCTGTCTTCTGCATCTCGGGAGATGTTAGTTCTATTGTCTGGAATCCCTTCCCACGTGCTTCCTTCTATCCTCAGCATTGCTCCTCCAGGAGAATTCTCTGGGGATGGTTTCTTCTGCTTATCTCAAGGCTGATTATGTTTTTATGAGCACTGTTCTTACAGTCCTGATAGCTACCATGAAGTCAACTGTTCAGTGGTAATGGTGTGGTGAAACTGAATCAGAAATCTGCAGGAATTTACTACTTGGGCCTTTTCTGTTAGCAACAATACTGTCAAGAGAAGAATAGAATCCAATAATTTCTGATTGCTATTTTTTGGGCCAATTTATCAAGTTACGTACATATCTTCTCAATACAAGTTGAATGTTGGTTTTTTTCCTCCCTTACTCAACATATCCACCACTGCTTAGCTTAGTTTTTCTTTTTCTCTCTCCCCTCAGGGTAATCTTGACTGTCTGGCAGCCCCAGTTGATTCAGGGCAGAAGCCCAGGGCCCTTGGCTTGTCCAAAGTATCATGGCGGACACTCAAGGCTTGGCTGCTCATAACCCTGGTGAAGGCTCTGTGTCCTCCTCCTGACATTTGGCCAGCCCCCCTTAGCCATCTCTCTTCATGAAAAATATTGGCCTTGCTCATTTCAAGGCCTAAAATTACCTTTTTTCTCTACATACTATTTCTTAATCTTTCCTCTTTCAAGTGAGAAAAGAAAAGTCAAGGCTGCAATTTTTTCCTAGTCTCTGTAAAACCTGAATCCAACCTATGATTATATCTTCTTAACTAGCAAAAAGTTCAAAAGTTACTAGTTTCTTCAATTAACTGCACTCCCTCTCTTATTTTTTTAAATCATCAGTACCCTGTTAGCATTAACTGCTTCTTGGCTAAGCCTGCTCGTTTATAATCCATTTCATAAAGGCATCGTATTTCTTTCCTTAAACATTTTTAGAATAGTGGAACGTAACCAGACTTTCTTAAAACAAGGCATCCAGTGGTTCCTCGCAGATGATTTAGAGGCTCACAGATGGGGTTGAGATAATGGTGCCTATAAGAATCATGGGAGTTTTAAAAAATCTGCTGGCTCACCCTTTCTCACCCCACTTCACCCCTGAGTGTAATTAAACCCAGGAAAATATAACTTTAAAAAAGCGATTTTGATGATTCTAATCTGGCCTCTGGTTGAGAACCGTGGTCACGATGGTTCCAGGTACACAGGACCCATCTGAGGGCTGTCGATTTCACGCGTGAGTTACACGGAGGAGCAGAAGTGGGGGTAGTTAGATGCGATGGTTCTGGAGGCTTCTGGAAGAGTTATGTTCTGTGTTGAGTTGAATCTTGAATAATAACAACATAGCCACGACTGGCATGCGTTGAGCATGTATTGCGTAGAGCACCTCATCAAGTCACCACCTTCAATCCTCACCAAGGATGGCATTATCCCCTCTTTGCACAGATGGGGAAAATGGAGCTCAGAGAGATCAAGTGCTTGGCCCCAAGTCACACAGCAGGTAAGTAGCAGAGCTAGTATTTAGCCCTTCAGTCAGTGTGACTCCAGAGCTCTGACTGCTATGATGTGTCGGATTTAGTGGGAGGGAAGCAGCAGAGACTCATGGTGTGGGTTACAGCAGGAAAATTATTTCTACCTGATCGAAATCTTTGTGGGAGACAGTTATCTGGGTTTATAAGAAGTCCTTCAAGTCAATTATGGACATCACCATTAGGCTGAAAATTGTCTTTCTGTCTCTAAGAAGATGAGAAAGGCCGAGTTTTTATCATCATGAATAGACCTGGTGTATGAACCTCCACTTCAATTTTTCTATCTAATTCCATAATCATAATTCATAATCATAGTCATTTCTTGGAGATCAGAGGGACTTTAGATCCCGTGAAGTCCTTTTTCTTGTCCCACTTCCTTATTTGGCAGGTTTATTTATTCACGGGAAGGCAGCATCGGGCCAAGTCAAGCCGAGCTGCCCCCCACATCTCAGCGCAGTGTAGTGAGGCCAGCGCGGAGCTCCTGCCCCCTTCCCTCGGCGGATTCCCTCGGCTCGCGGGAGTCACTTGGCTCCGGGGGCTCCGCTCCCCTGCCCGCTGCCTGGGACCGTCCGAGGGCCCTCCCGGCACAGGCCGGATGCCTGACACCCCTCCGCCCTTCCGCGGAAAGTGAAGTTTGAAGAGTGGGTTAGAGGGAACGATGGACGTGAAGAGGCGGCTCCACCTGGCGCGGAGGAACCAGACTTCCGCAGCTGTTGGACGAATGATCGAATGACGGGAAAGTTGCAGGCTGAACCCTGAATTTGTGAACTTAGAGTTGCTCAGTTTCCTAAGTGCAGGCTTGATTTCAGTTTCCCATCTCCCCCAGCTACCTAAATTGAAAAAAAAAAAAAAAAAAAAAACTTGAGCTCGGTGACAATAGCATCTTTGGAGGTCTGGAAAGATTAGCAGAAAACCTTTCAAATCCCACACATCTGAACTTTAGTGCATTCTACTGCAAAGTATCAGCACCTTGGAACCTTTGAAAAAGTAGGAATGTCTGAAAAGCCTGGACCTGTTTAACTGTGGGGTTGCTAGTCTGAATGGCTAGGGAGAGGGCATCTTCCCTCGCTGACCTACCTGGATGGCTGGCGCCACGAGGATCTAGAAGCCCCTGGTTCAGATGCCCAGGTGAATGGTGTGCACGAAGAAGAGCAGGACGAAGAAGAGGAGGAGGATGAGGGTGGTGAGGAGGCGGCGGAGGAGTTTGATAACCACTAAGATGAAGAGGAAGAAGCAGGTGTAAAAGGGGGGAGGATGCAGGTGAAGTCAGTGGGGAGGAAGACTTTGGACATGATGGAGAAGGTGATGAAGATAAGGGGATGGGGAGGAAGAAGAGGAAGAAAACTAAGGAAGTGGGCAGGTAAAAGAGGAAAAGAAAAATTGATGATGAAGGAGAAGATGATTAAGACCAAAATAACCTGCGAAGAAAGAACTGCTCAGATTGGTTGGACTGCTCACTGGTAGCAGTTTAAATAATAATAGTAATAAAGGTAATAATAGTAATAAAGGGTATCTGTGATACCAACCACAGGACCCCACCCACCCAAAGAGCCAAAGAATAGTTCCGGTGACATTCTGCCTTCCTCCATTTGGTCCCTCTTTAAAATCCACCATCAACTTGGGGACTTCACCCCTACAAAATTGTTAAGTCCTGTTAGGTTCTCGTGTAAGATTCTTGCTGAGCATGGGCTGTTGTGGTCAGTGAGTCAACCGTCAGCGGCTGCTAGTTACGCCAAAGCATTTTTACTTTCTGTACAACAAAGAAGGCTTGTAAGTCAAATCTTAACATAAAAAAGAAAGTTCCCCACTTTCTTAGTGGGAATTAGCTGGCCCAAAATATCCATGGTGCCGCGGCTGAGAAACCCTGGTATAAATGTTCAAGGCATGGACTGGGTTTGAATCCAGCTCTATACTTACTAGCTGTGTGACCTTAGCCACATTACTTAACCTCTCTGTGGCCCATCTGCAAATAAGGCTCATGATCGTCCCTTCCTCACAGGGCTGTCAAGGAACTTAAATGAGTTGGTGTATTTGAGGTGACGGAGCAGTGTCTGGCACACCGTAGACATGTGTTTAAGAGAGGCGTCTGGTACCATGGTGGAGCGGGCTCCCGAGTCAGCCTGGCTGCGTGCGAATCCTCCATCTGCCATTTACCAGCTGTGTGACTTCGGGCAAATCACTTAAACATTCTTGACTCAGATGCATCAGTAAGAGGAAGATAATAATAGTATTTACCATTAAGATAAATCATGTATGCAAAATGATCGGAACAGTGATTTGTACATCCTAAAAGCTGTATACGTTCCAGTTGTTATTATTACTGTTTTATTCCTTTTGTTAAGCAAATATTTGGGCCTCCTGGGCACAAGGGGTGAAGTCACTTGACTTACAGCTGTTAGATAGCAAAGTCAGAATGAGGACCACTGACTCACGAAAGAAGGAAAGCTCTGTCCAGTACAAGAGTTTACGATTCTCTCGACTCCTCGGCATCCCGTGTAGCAAAAAGTCGGGTGGGGTGCGATCATTCGGGGTAGTTACTAATTTGGAGGCAGTGTGGAGAGAGGCACTATAAACTACAGGGTCACTTAGCAGCATGTAATTCCAGCGCTGCCTTTGAGAAACGAAGACTGCGGGTCACTCAAGGAGGAAAATCACCAGATGCTGAAGTGCCAAGATCAGAGTTGTCAACAGGGGAGAAAGTGATTTGAATTTCTTTCTATTACTATTATTGGAAGGGGTATTTCTTTAAAAGACATTTTGTGCAGTCATTGTGCTGTTCCAATGTAATTCACCATGGTGATAGTAGTGCCTTTTGAAAAGAATTTTCCTTTTCTTATTTGCAGTTGTTTTGAGATGTAGAAGAAAAACAAAATTTCAGCTTTCTGAGAGCTTCTAACTTTGGGAGTTATAACTACTATTGGAAAATGAGCCCAGTTAAGGTTAACACACCTGTTTAAATGGCTTTAAAAATTGTGTGTTACTTTAAATGGCTTTGTTAATTAGATTCTCTTTGATGACTCATATTGGAGAAATATAAACGTAGGGCTCTTGTTATGACTCAAGCAAGACCTGGGTTAGAAAACCTGCAAACCGGTCTACCTTTTTAGCCAGGTGTAACTGTAACTAAGTGTTTGTCTCTTTGCAATCAGGAACTCAGCAAGCACAAAATAAGTGAAAGTAGCAAATTATTTGGAGACCTTTCCAACCTGTGTCTGACCTTCTTGATTCATTTGCAGAGGTAATTGCCTGTGGAAATTGCTATGCTTTTATCTGTGGTGCTATTAAAACACTGGTTGAAATGAGGTGGCACAGACTGCATGGTTAGTGGGTTACCGTGGAGTGGGAGCTGTTGTTTTATTCGACAGATGAGAAATAGCTGAAAATAACCTTCTGTCTCCCCTGTAAGACTTTTGCTTGTTAAGTGACATTCACCAACACAGCAGAGTTTCAGCGTGGTATAGGAATTTGTGCTATTCTTAGCAAGATATTAAGTGAGAGTTTTCAGGCTTTTCTGGCTATGAAGTAGGGAGTATTCCCTGATTTCTGTGCTCAGGGGAATGGCTGTCCACCTTGGGGAGGAATGAGAACACAGTCCCCATAGGACATCCGGAGCGGAGTGGAGTCGTTCGTATCTCTGTCCCCTGCATCAAGGTACCACTGACCTGTGGGATCATTCCCTCATTCTCTCCTGGCTTCACTGTCGTTGTTCTGTCTAGTGGGGTAAGGTTAGCTGCCTTCTTGGCCTCCTCCTGCTTCCTCAATATGGCCCAGTATTTTTTTCCCCCTCCGACCATCCTCCTCCCTTGGAATGGAGCATTATACTCACAACTTATTAGGGAAAGAGTGGGGGATCCCTGTGGTATAAAGCAGTGTTTCTCAAACTTGAAGATGCCTCAAAATCACCTGGAGAGTTTGAAGAGATACAAATTCCTGGGTCTCACCCCCAGAGAGTTGGAGCCAGTAGATTTGGAGTGGGCGTGAGAATTTTCATTTCTACCAATTGCCCAAGCAAGTGATGTTCCTGGTTTGAGACCACGTTGTGAGGCCTTTGTGTGATATTATGATTTGTAATAGTAAATATATATATTTGGTTTTCTTCCCCTTTCTGGCACAGAGCTCCTAAAACCCTTGGAATTTCCTGTGCTGATAGCAATAAAGGTGTCTCTTGTTGTATGAATGAGGTGACTTTTGGAAGCACCTAAGGATCTGGGCTGGTTGCCAGGAGAGCCAATCACGTGATTAGAAGGTTGGAACTTTCAACCCCCCCCCACTTCCCCTTCCCCCAACCAGCCTCCTGGGAGGGAAGAAGGGATGAAGATGGACTTCATTCACCAATGGCCAATGATTTAATCAATCATGCCTATGTAACGAAGCCTCCATAAGAACCCAGAAAGAGAGGGTTTGGAGAGCCTCTAGGTTGGTGAACCAGAACACTTCCAAGTGCCATGCCAGGCCCCAAACTCCAGGAGGACAGACACTCCTTTGTTCAGGGCCTTACCCTGTGTATCTATTCATCTGGCTATTGACCCCTATCCTTTAATATCCTTTGTAATCACCCAGGAATCTAGTGAGTAAACAGGTTTCCTGAGTTCTGTGAGCCGCTCTAGCAAATTAATCGAACCCAAGGAGGGATTCATGGGAACCATTGTCAGAAGTACAAGTAGCCATCTGGACTGGCAAATGGCATCTTAAGTGGGGGCAGTCTCATGGGGCTGAGCCCTTAACCTGTGGAATCTGGTGCTGTCCCTGGCGGACAATCTTAGAAGGGAGTGGAATTGTAGGACACCCAGCTGGTGTCAGAGAAATGGTTGTGGGGTGTGGAAAAAGCCCACCCACATTATAAACTCACCTCTTTGGGACAGTCTCTTCAATAGTTAGCCGACAGCACTTTCTGAGCACTCACTGCATGCAGGGGTAGAAAGATGTCCCTGAAATGACCACCATAATTCCTGCACTCCAGAAAGTCTTCTGTTTAAAGAAAAGCACAAGCCTCCATATCGCAGTGGGCTGTACCCACTCAAAGCCAAGAGCTGAGGGGACCTGAGTCTCAGGGTGCTGAATGGAGGGATATTAACCCTGGGTGGGTCGAGAAAGAAGACTAAGATTTATTTTAGATCTATCCCAAGCCAGCACTGTGGTTGGCATTTGCTGTGTTAATTCACTGAATCATCACAGAAATCCTGAGCGGTGGGGATTATGCTCTTTCTCTCATAAATGAGGAAACTGAGGCTCTTATGACTTGAATCTGTGGTGTAGGGGCCAAGGGCAGGACGCCCCAAGATGAGCCACTTCGGCATGAAGATTATTTTGAGCTGACAACAATTAACACCCTGTGGGCTCAAGAGAAACTCTCGCCCTTCCCTTAACTACATAGGAGAATCTAAGTTGGGGGTCTTTCTCAGAATAAGGGTTATTAGCAGAGATAAATTTTATCTGAGTGACCCATCTGTATGGCAGGGCAAACATCTGATTGCCAAATATCTGTTCTTCTTATCGCCCTGTGAAGTGCTTTCCTTTCCTCTGAAGTCCCAGACCCCTAACCCCATCCCTCCAGGATGACATATAGACCTCATTTTACCTGGCTGTCTTTGGAATTGCCATGTCTGGGTGGATTGCCTGTATGTATGCTATTGAATTTGATTTTCTCCTATTAATCTGTCCCATGTCAATTTGATTCTTTGTCCAGCTAGAAAGGACCCTTGAAGGGGACAGAAATTTTTGCTCCTTGAGAGCGGCAGGGCCAATAGGGTTCTTTCTTTTCAGAGACCAAGTTATTTTCACTACTCCATGTTGCTTCTCAGCATAGAACACAAGCCTGAGTATTCAGTTAATGTTTGTTGAATTAAGACGCCAGATGATTAAGTTAGGGAAGGAATGTTTCCAGGAAATGATGACTCTAGAGATGGTCATTAACCAGCCCGCTGTTAATTATTGTTGTATTTATTGAGCATTTATTATGTACCAGGTACTGTGATAAGCATTTTATATACATTACTAAAAAATAAACTATAAGGTAATTATTTATTCTATATGAAGATATTTAAAGAGGAGGAATGATTATTCTGGGGTTGGTAGTGAAACCAGGTTTCCAAATTGCAACTTTTTGTCTCCACAGTATAGAGTTCTCCTACTCTGCTCTGATCTGCTTTAGCATGACACCCAGTAGTTACTTTTTTTGTCTTCCCCTTGTTACTACTCATTTCTTCCCAGATAATGAGATAGATCCACAGCTATGGATTTCAAGACACAGGAAATAAGATTTTAAAAGTTAGTTGCCAGTTACCATGCCAATATAAACATTATCCTCGCACCCACTCATCATTATCACATTAGGATAAGCACGAGCAATTACAGCAGCAAAGACCAAAAATACTACATGAACAAAATGAGATGTGTTGCTGTCATGTGGGCCAGATGACATGGATCGAGGACTTCAGTCTGGTTCCCAGGCCTTCCTCCCACCCCCTCTGCCTTCCTGCATGCCTCTGTTTATTCCTCAGTCCTTCCTAATCTATGAGCAGCTCAGTTCAGAATCACCACGTAGTCAGTATTTCAGCAGATGCGTCAAAGTTCTTAGCATTTATAGATTTTGCAAAAACTCTGCGGGCCTCGGTTTTTGCAGGATGAGCTTGGTTTAAAACCTCTCTCTGCAGTCCAGGACTTTCCTATTATGATAAAGTTTGGGTCTGTCTATGCCACTAAAAGATAATAGTTCCCATTCAGGTTAGTGTTCCAGGCTGCTGTCTTAGTGAAATGCCCTCCGATGTGCGTGTTCTGACATTTGACTCCAGGTCAATAGCTGAAAGAGACGATAACGTTGAAGGTCTCTTTGTTCTGAGTGCTCTGGGTACTTTCACACAGTGTCTCGTTCCCCCAACAACCCAGGGAAGTGAGCGGGTGATATTTCTTTTGTCAGGCTGACAGAAATGGAAGGGGAGAGCAGCAAAGTAATTTGCCTCTGGCCGCACGGCTCTAAGTGGCTGAGCCGGAACTTGAACCCAAGAGGGTATAACTCAGAAGACCCCATCTTCCTGTCCTTATCAGATAATATTGTGGGTGCGGAAGTCACTGGGTTCCCCACTCAGGATTTGCTGGGCTGTGCTTGACCTAGAAAGCAGAAGATTCCATTTCTGAGCTCCTTCTCTGGCTTTTGAGATTCTACTTGCTGTATCTCATTAATGTCTTGGAAGTAAGAGGATGTCTCTGGACTGCTTTGAGCTCTCAGTGCCAATGTTGTGTGTGTTAATGACTTCCCCCCCAACCCACAAGTGCAGCCACATGACTTAATGAGCAGTTCGTCCTAATCAGATGGTTGGCTAATGGGGAATTAAGGATCATAAGACTGGTGATTTTATTCTAAGGGAAATTCATATAACGAGAGTCTTTTTTCTTTTTTTTCTTCAAAAAATGAAGAAATTAAGTCTCATTAAAATAAGCAGCAGTAAGGCATAATCTTCACAGATACTGAATTTGAGGCACTATCGGGTTCAAAAGCAGGGATTGGAAAGGACTTCTGCTTCCTTGGTTTTTCCTGTTGGCATCTATGAGGTCTGGGGGTGGCAGGATAGCCAGGGTGGGAGTAGAGCTGAAGTGGGGAACAGGGAGGACAGAAGGAAGGAGGGAGGGAGGATTAAAGTCTATATCCTGGAAATGGGCTTTTTATAGAAATGCAACTCTCTTTTTCATCTGTCTAAACCTACTCTAAAAAAGAAATTGGTGAATAATGTAATGGGCCTTGACCATGAAGAACAAATCAAAACCAACATTTATGTCCGTAGCGTTTGACAGCATATTCTGAATTGTGAAAGAGGATAGAAAATCATAGTACCATGCTTCTCAAAGTCCCCAGCAGTAACAGTATCCCCTGGGAACTTGTTAAAGATATCCATTCTCTAGGGCCCACCCAAGACCTACCGAATCTGGAACTCTGGGGTCAAGGGCCCAGAACTGTGTCAAATGCCCTCCAGGTGATTCTGACACACACTGAAACTTGGGAGTGGGTGATTTAGTGGCGTATGGCCTTGGAGTCAGAGAGACCCTGGGTTCTGGCCTCTCTGCATGCTGTTTCTCTGATATTGGACTTCATTTTCCTTTTCTGCCAAGTAGTGATGGTACCCACCTTTAGGTAGTGTTATTTTTTAATGATTACTGCATTGCTCTGAGCTCTTGGCTTTGAAGATTTGGAAACTATTTTTCCATTTTGGTGGGGGGGCAGCTTGGGCGAGAGCCAGCAATTCCTAATTGCCTTTGCAAACCATTCGTTTGGCTGTCAGTAAACATGGCTGACTGAACACACACATTTGCGTCTGATCACTGCTGAAACCACACTAAAGTGACAACAAAGGAAAGGTCCTTTTAGAGCATTAGCGCATTAGGACAAAGAGCACGAGAGGTGAGTAACACAAATTGGAAAGCTAGAAAGCAGTGACTGACTTGGCAGACCAAAGAAAGCTGAACCCTAAGGTGACAGAGGGGAAATCTAAACAATAATTTGATTCACAGCAGAACTTCCCCAAAGACTCAGGCATTATGGCAAGAGTGTCATTGGAAGTGAGGGTGAAGGGGGGTCAGGAATAGGGCTGGTTGAAAGTTTGTTTAAGAAGCATTTAGACCCCATCCAGGGGCACCTTGGGTGGCTCAGTCAGTTAAGCGTCTGACTCTTGATTTTGGCTCAGGTCATGATCTCAGGGTCATTAGAGCCCCACATCGGGCTCCACACTAGGCGTGGAGTCTAAGATTTCTCTCCCCTTCTCCTTCTGCCCTCCTCTCCGTCCCTCCTCTCCACTTGCTCATGCTGTCTCTCTCTTTCTCTCTCTCTAAAAAAAATTTTCTTTTAAAAATAATTCTCTTTCTTTTGCATGCCACAGGACAGATTTCTAGTTTTAAAACAGGGTACATCAAGAACAAAAATATACCCCCATTTCCCAACCATCTTTATTTTCACCAGTACAAGAAAGCCTTCTGGAAATATAAGCAAGTGACTGAACAGGATCGAACCACTGAATCTGCAAGTCAATACATGATCTTTTATGGCAGAATAACCAAGAATTTTCCCCAAAGGAAGATTTTAATTTTCCAAATATAAAAGAGTTAAAAGGATCATATGCGAACAAAGATCTTATTCCAGGTTTTATGGTAAAGATTAAGAAGAGACAGCACTGAATACAGTGAAGAAAGCTGAACCTCTTACTAATAAATAGATCCAAATTAAGAATTTCTACAACATTTCTTTAGAACACAGAACCAGAATTCTTTTTAAAAAAGGAGCATTTAGGGGCGCCTGGGTGGCACAGCGGTTAAGCGTCTGCCTTCGGCTCAGGGCGTGATCCCGGCGTTATGGGATCGAGCCCCACATCAGGTTCCTCCGCTATGAGCCTGCTTCTTCCTCTCCCTCTCCCCCTGCTTGTGTTCCCTCTCTCACTGGCTATCTCTGTAAAATAAATAAATAAAATGTTTAAAAAAAAAAAGGAGCATTTAGACCTCCAAATATCCTTCTCCTTCTATGAAGCTAGGTCACTGCCCCTCCTCCACTCACAGAAGCCGTGTATATTCTTTTTTTTTTTTTTATATTACGTTAGTCACCATACAGTACATCCCTAGTTTTTGATGTAAAGTTCCATGATTCATTACTTGCGTATAACACCCAGTGCACCATGCAATACGTGCCCTCCTTACTACCCGTGTATATTCTTGAGAGAGAGTCTCTGGGCTGGAAGACACCACGGACAGCGGAAGGCGGAGGTACCCTATGACAGCGGACCTTAGGGGAAAGTTCATACGCTGAACGTTGAGACCTTCAGCCTGCCTCCTTGATTGCTGAATGCTGCGGGCATTCTCCAGACAGGAGATTGAGGACTTCTCTAGGAACCCAAAGAAGTGCAAAAGGACAATCCTAAAGTTGATGGCACCACACATTCTTCAACACCAACTCCAGCCAGGTCGCCCTACAGTGAATTCTCACAGTTGACAACCCCCACTCATACACACAAGGGTCCCACGCTTAAATATGAGCAGGCATCTAAGGACTGCCATATATTTCTAATTTGAAAGGCAGGCAAACACGAATACATGAGGAAATGAAAGACCAAGCAGGGATAAGAAAACTTAAAAATATATCTATGATTGAAATCCTCAGAAGATAAAAGACATTAATGTCAATGAAACAGAACAGAATGCTATTAAAAAGCAACATTTAGTGAACGGGAAACGGATGGAAATGAAAAGTATGATATCGAATGAAAATGAAATAAAGGGATAGAAGATGGGGCACCTGGGTGGCTCAGCTGGTTGAGCGTCCAACACTTGATGTCAGCTCAGGTCATGATCTCAGGGTCATGAGACTGAGTTTTGCACCGGGCTTGTGCTGAGCGTGGAGCCTGCTTAAGAGCTATTCTCTCCTCCCTCTCTCCCTTCCCCCCCTTGTTTGCATGCATGCTCACTCTCTCTCTTAAACAAACAAAAAAAAAGGAATAGAAGATAAAAGTTGAAGAAATCTCCCACAAAGTGATAGGAAGAAACTGGAGAGAAAAATAAAACTAGATCAATTTAGGAGCCCAGCACTTGGGAAAAAAGAATAGAAAATAAGAGGAAGAAACCATCAGAGAAATAATCCAATTAATTATGTGACTAAACTATTAACTATATAACTAAATTTATGTAATCATTTTTCAATATATCCGTATATCAAATCATTGTGTTATACACCTTAAACTAATACAATGCTATCTGTCAGTTATATCCCACTAAAACTGGAGGAAATCAAAGATGGGACCAAGAGAAGCTTTTACCAATATGACTTGGAAAGCCTACCTCCATTTTTAAGGATTCTCTTTTCAAAATTTTTATGTTTTTACCTGATTTGTTTCCTGCAGCGATACTTAATTCCCTCAGTGTGTTCATTCAGCCCATGCTTTTTTAGTCTTTTTCTGTATTTGGCATAAAAGGGGAACAGAAAGATGTCAGAGGTGTCAGTGTGACTTTATCCATATCAACTCATCTTCCATGACCAGCATGTCCCCATCGTTGCCAAATGGAGGGGCCAGATCATAAGGGCTGACAAAGGCCTAATAGCCTCCTGCTGGGAATTAAGAGTCAGAAACAAGCATAGGTGTGAGTAGAGTCTTATTTAAATTGTTTTTATATCTCTTTTGGAATTCCGTATAGAACAAAATCAGTTTGGATAAACCCATAAACTACCCACAGAGAGCAATGATTTTTAAATTATTACAAAGAGGAAAAAGACTCATTAGTCCTTAATCTCTAAGCTTTGATACACCTGCAGAAATAGCTTTTTTTTTTTTTAGCCTTCTTGAATTTAGGAGTAAATTATGCTCTGCAAAGTTGTTTAGTTGGGGTGCATTTTCCAACAGGAATAAATTTTTGTGAATAATGACCAGCTTCCTAAAGAAGCCCACAAGTCCGTTTACCCCACTGATGATGAAAAGCAGGTGAGGTTCTAATAGCTCTGTGGGAGCCAGTGGCCCAGGATGGCGGAGAGGCTCTGCTAACACAGGGATGGGGCTTCACATCTTCACTCCCTTTTGTTAGCAGGCAGATGAAGTGCCCATCTCGCTTCAGGAAGCTGGAGACAGAGGTGAGAGATGGGGGAGTGGTATGGGGGTACGGCCACTGGCTCTAGACTGGGGTGCTTAAGGAGACCAGGGAGCTGGAGAGCAGGTTAAGCATAAACAAAGAATAAATTAGGGGCTTCGGAACTGTGGCCTGCTAACCACACTTCTTATTTCCAAACTCAGTCCTGCAATGTCTCTAGTCTGTTCCCCCAAAGATCCTCAAGGTTGACCTATCTGCTTTACTTCCATTTCTAATGCCCTTAATTTACTGCTTCTGACTAGGGTTTTCCTCCATCTTGGGTTCATAAAATAGAACAGTCTCTCAATTTTCCTTCTCCCTTACCTTTTGAGAAACTGTGAAGAATTTTATTTTAAGTGATAAAAAAAAAATGCTGACTAGAAATAAAGTGTCATTATTACGCTTATCCTTCCATCACCCCATCCACCGCTGTCACCACTCTCCCTGTTTACTTTCTTTGCTCTTCCCTCCCCTGCCCTCTCCCCTCCCCTCATCTCTTCCCTCCGCTCTCCTTCCTTCTCTGCTCCTCTCTTTTCCTTTTATTCACTTTAATCTGCTGGAGGCAAGTTTTAAAAAAGAAAGAAAGAAAATGAAGTAACCCAAGAAAATTTCCTTGAAAGGAAGGCCATAAATTTCCAGATTGAAAGGACTTATTGAAAGCCTAGCACAATGGACGAGAACGGAGCCACAGCAAAGGCACACCATTATGAATTTTCAAAACATTGCAGAAAGAGAGATTCTCGAGAGGAAAAAACAGATTCAGTATGAAGGACGAAGGATGTGAATGCTTTCGTCTTCTCAACAGCAAGAGAAGACAATGGAGAAATGCTTCCATTGAGAAATGAGAGCAAGGATTTCACATCTAGGATTCTACACCAGCTCAGCTGTTAATTGATTTTAAGAGTAAACATTGGGTCTCAAAAATTTTGCTTCCATATACCCTTTCTGTAAAAAGATGTCTTCTACTGACAAAAACTAGTAAACCAAGAGGGTGAAAGGCATGGGATACAGGAATCAGGGGATCTAACCCCAATAAGTGACGCTACTTCCCAGGATGCTGGGGCAGGACACCCACACGGCTGGCAACGGAACGGTTCAGAAGCCTCCAGGAGAGATTTCTTTTTTCTTTTTCTTTTTCTTTTTCTTTTTTTTAAAGATTTTATTTATTTGTTTGACAGAAATAGAGACAGCCAGTGAGAGAGAGAACACAAACAGGGGGAGTGGGAGAGGAAGAAGCAGGCTTCCCAGTGGAGGAGCCTGATGTGGGGCTCGATCCCAGAATGCCGGGATCACGCCCTGAGCCGAAGGCAGACGCTCAACGACTGAGCCACCCAGGCGCCCCACTTTTTCTTTTTTTTAAAATAAGCTCCATGCCCAGCATGGAGCCCAGTGTGGGGCTTGAACTCACAACCCTGAGATCAAGATGTGAGCTGATATCAAGAGTCAAATACTTAACTGACTGAGCCACTCAGGTGCCCCCAGGAGAGATTTCTTTATAAAAATGAAATTGATAGGCTAACTAATGTATTTTAATATATTAAGAAGAGACTTTATCTGTGGGAGAATTTGGAGTCAAATTAGTGATAAGCAAACTAAACAAATGAAAAGACCATCATTCGCTATAGGGAACAGGAAACACTGTAGAAAAGGAAAAGTGACCTGAGTATCCTGTGTGGCTTAGCTGTGAATATCTCTCATCCAGTTACAGTAATATCCACACAGATAATTATCTAACCGAGATGATGCTCTAACCACATTGGAGGATGGGGCAATGGGAAGAGGGGAAATGAGTGAGATTAGAGGGCAGTGGGGGGCGGGGGAAGAGAGCTAAATTCTCAGAGGCCAGCAGATAATTCCTAAAACCGAAATATCAGGACATGGCAATTTGAGAATGACATTCAACCATGAAGATCGATAGCAAAACAATCAGCTTAATACAGTGGAAATGGGTTCTTCTCAAACAGTCCTTAAATTTGTATGGAAACAGAAAAGGCCCCGAATCTCCAAGGAACTGTTGAAAAGGAAAAACAAAGCTGGGGGCATCACAATGCCGGATTTCGAGCCGTACTACAAAGCTGTGATCACAAAGACAGCATGGTACTGGCACAAAAACAGACACATAGACCAATGGAACAGAATAGAGAGCCCAGAAATGGACCCTCGGCTCTTTGGGCAACTAATATTTGATAAAGCAGGAAAAAACATCCGGTGGGAAAAAGACAGTCTCTTCAATAAATGGTGCTGGGAAAATTGGACAGCTACATGCAAGAGAATGAAACTTGACCACTATCTCACACCATACACAAAAATAAACTCCAAATGGATGAAAGACCTCGATGTGAAACAGGAATCCATCAAAATTCTAGAGGAGAACATAGGCAACAACCTCTACGTCATCGGCCAAAGCAACCTTTTTCATGACACATCCCCAAAGGCAAGAGAAACAAAAGATAAAATGAATTTATGGGACTTCATCAAGATTAAAAGTTTCTGCACAGCCAAGGAAACAGTCAGAAAAACTAAGAGGCAGCCCACGGAATGGGAGAAGATATTTGCAAATGACACTACAGATAAAGGACTGGTATCCAAGATCTACAAAGAACTTCTCAAACTCAATACACGAGAAACAAATAAACAAATCAAAAAATGGGCAGAAGATATGAACAGACACTTTTCCAATGAAGACATACAAATGGCTAACAGACACATGAAAAAATGTTCAAAATCATTAGCCATCAAGGAAATTCAAATCAAAACCACACTGAGATACCACCTTACGCCAGTTAGAATGGCAAAAATAGACAAGGCAAGAAACAACAATTGTTGGAGAGGATGTGGAGAAAGGGGATCCCTCCTACATTGTTGGTGGGAATGAAAGTTGGT
>NW_024424452.1:93490564-93502316 GCF_017311325.1 Ursus maritimus
GAACATTGCATCAAGAACTGGGGATGTACTGTATGGTGACTAACATAATATAATAAAAAATCATTAAAAAAAAATAATAATAAAAAAAAAATAAATAAATAAAATAAAATAAAAAAGGAAATGGGTTCTTCTGCAGAATGGGAAATTGGGTGAAAAGAAAGAATATCTAGGGGAGTAAAGACTAAAAGATGTTTTGCCCATTTAACTCTTTAAACGATGTGTATGTGTAAGTATACACAAATAAACAAGAACATTTAAAAAGGGAAACAGGGGCGCCTGGGTGGCACAGCGGTTAAGCGTCTGCCTTCGGCTCAGGGCGTGATCCCGGCGTTATGGGATCGAGTCCCGCATCAGGCTCCTCCTCTGGGAGCCTGCTTCTTCCTCTCCCACTCCCCCTGCTGTGTTCCCTCTCTCGCTGGCTGTCTCTATCTCTGTCGGATAAATAAATAAAATCTTTAAAAAAAAAAAAAAGGAAACAAAAATTTTGCCACCCTTCCCCTAAATTCCATACAGTAACTTTTAACTGAGAGTCAGAGAATACTGTGTTTATTTTTCTTTGGGTGGGACCCAGGGCTCTTGCTATGATACAGGGTTAACTCTAAACTGCTCAAAGAGAGAAAGACACCTGCCCTTAGGCAAATCAGCATTTTGCCTTGGGATTGAGAAAAGTCTTTCCTACCTCCTATGGGGCGGGAAGGGGGGGGAACCCAACTAATTCACACTGAGTGTCATCCAGGGCGTCCTTGGCCCTGTGGGACTCTGTTATGCGGGGACATTCCAATCTCCCTCTCTTCCTCCCCACAGCACACGCAAGTATCTATCCAAGCAGTAGCTGGACTTCTATAGAATCTCTCCCAGTTAGGTTGTGAGTATGTAAGGCATAATGCTTCATATAGAGATAGCCATAAATAAATTGTATGCATGAAAAATGTGTAACCTCACTTCATATAACATTAGACAAGGGGCGTTGAGTGAATTATCCATTTTTGATAGCAATAATGTTTCTAATAATAATAATAATAATAATAATTAAATAAGGCCCTCCTGAGGACCTTTAACCTTCTAGAATGTCTCAGAGGCAGACTGCCATGAGAGCAGCCCTGGGTTGTGAATGATAGATGTGGCATCACTGTCTTAACGGTCTGGCCAGCACACCAGTGCCCCGGACGTGAGCCTAGTTCTTAAACCATGGAAAAGAGAGCTATTCTTACTGTATTGATTCGGTGTAACTGTATTTTTAAGCTCAAAATTAAATTAGTTTTCTGGCAGCCATTCTGACAAAGGCACCTCTTACTCTTCACGCAAGACCTCTGGTTCACTGTGGACCAGAAAACAGAGCTGATCCAAGACCGTCATACAGGCTTATCGAGTTAGAGTCAGACTTGCTGGGGACAAGGGAGCCAGCAGGGGCCCCGGGAGGCTGGTTCTGAGCACACTCGGTGATGCGGGAGGCAGGAAGCAGGAGATCTGACCCTCTTGTGTGTGAGTTCATTTATGAGCTTCCAAGGGCTGTGTCTGCATTATTCAGGCTTTGACTACTTTTGCTTTTATCTGGCTTCTTTTGTTCAGATTGATACCCCCCCCCCCCGGTACCTTTCTAGAACTGGCAGCACTCTTGCCAATCCTTATTTATAATTCTTCTCAGGCGGAATCGTGTCTGCAGTGTCTTGGGCAGTATATCCAGCCCCGGCGGACAGACTACTGAAGCTTTCCTCCCCTTACACCTAGATCCATGCCTTGCTCTCGGATTTTTCCGTCTCTCAGTCTTCAGCTAAGCCTGAGTGAGATCATTTGAAAGAAGTTATTGTGGCCTCTCCACACAGTGGGACAGTATTCATCAACAACATGGAATGAACCACTGACACCTGCAACAACAGGGATGCACCCCAAGGGCGTTTTGCCAAGTGTAAAAGACCAATCTCAAAAGGTCACATACTGCACGATTCCATTTAGTTAATGTTTTTGAAATGGCAGGATTATAAAACAGGAGAAGAGATTCGTAGTTCCCCGGGGGAGCGTGAGTATAAAGGGGGAGCATGAGAGATACGTCTGCGGCGATGGGACAGTTTGTTTTCTGAATGTGGAGCTGGTTACATGAGCATACGCAGGTGATGAAATGTCACCGAGTTATACACATACTTCATGGCAACGTAAATCTTCAGGTTTTGACATTGTGCTCTACTTACATAAGATGTAACCAGTGGGGAACCGGGGTGATGGGTAGACAGGATCTCTTTGTACTATCTTTACAGCTTTCTGTGAATTTATAATGATTGCCCAAAAAATGTTTTTTTTCCTTAAAAAAAGGAATGAACTGTTCATAATGCAACAATATGGATGAATCTCAAAATAATTATGCTGAATATAAGAAACTAGTCAAAAAAAGCGCAAAAGAAAAATATAGACGAATTGGACTACCTCAAAACTATAAATGTTTATGTGCAAACAACACCATCAAGAAAGTGAAAAGACAAAAAAAGAAAAGTGAAAAGACAACCCACATGGGGTGAGAAAGTATTTGCAAATCCTATCTGTCTGATAAAGGATTTGTATCCAGAATATATAAAGAACACGTACAGCTCAGTAATAAAATGACAAGCAACCCAACTGAGAAATAGGCAAGATTTTTCTCCAAAAAATAGATAAGAATGACCCGTAAGCACACAGAAAGGTGCTCAACATCATGAGCCATCAGGGAAATGCCCATTCAGAGTGGGATGAGATGGCAGTGTTCACTCCCTAGGATGGCAGTAATCAAAAAGGCAGATAATAACAAGTGTTGACAGGGTGTTGGGGACATTTGGAACTCTCATACACTGCTCCTGGGAACAAAACAAGGTGCACCTGCTTTGGAAAACAAGTCCTAAGATGTTAAACATAGTTACCAGATGACCCAGCAATTCCACTCCTGGGTGTCTACCCGAGAGAGCTGAAAACATGTTCATGACAGCTCATAACAGCATGATTCATAATAGCCGAGAAGTAAGTGACCCGAATGCCCACGGACTGATGAGTGGACAAGTGAAACGTGGATTGTCACCATTGTCGAACATTATTTACTCAGCGATAAAGAGGAATGAAGTACCCAAGCATGTGCAACGGGGATGGTCCTTGAAAACGTTGTATTAAATGAAAGGAGCCAGCTGTAGAACTTCATATCTTGTATGATTCAATTTATATGAGATGTCCAGAGGAGGCAAGTCTATAGAGACAGAAAACAGGTTACTGGTTGCTGAGGGCTAGGGGCTGGGGGTGGGGTGGGGAATGACTGAGAGTGGGTAGGGGGTTTCTTTGGGAGGGGGATGGAAATATTCTAAACTTAGACGTAGTGATGGTCGCACAACTCTGTAAATATAATAAAAGCCACTGAACTATACACTTTAAATGGACATATTTCATGGTGTGTGAATTATATCTAAATAAAATGTTTAAAAGAGTGCATACTGTATGATTACATTTATAGAACATTCTTGAAAATGCAAGCTCACCTGTGGTGACAAAATATTAGCAATCGCTTGGAACAGGACAGAGTATAAAGGGACGTGACAAAACTTTGGAAAGTGATGGAAGTGTTCACTGACTTGTCTGTGTGATGGTTTTGTGGGTGTATACATATTTCAAAGCTTATCAGGTTGTATACATGAAGGGTGCAGTTTATTATATGTCAACAATCACTCAACTAAAAAAAACAACAACGTGTGAGTGAATTTCACAAATAATAATAGTAATAATAATTTAACAAATATTTATTGGGTACTGGTATAGTGTTAGCTCCTGGGGATACAATGGCAAGGAAAAGATGGGTCCAGCCTTCAAGCAGTTCATACAGGCACCAGCAAAGAAAGATGCATATGGTTGCAAAATGGTTTATATACCATTTCGAGCCTGGGAAGTCATGGTCAGCTTCATGGGGAGGCTTTCTGGAAGTGGTGGCACTTGAGCTCAGCCTTCAAGGGCAAGTGGGGGTTAGAGGTAGAAGGCGGGGTTTGTGATGACATAAGGGGCCTCCTTCCTGACGTTGATGTAGGGGGAGCGGTAGGAGCACATAGTACGTACTTGTTATATCTCAGAGGTGACCTGATTTCATTTTTGCCATATTACAGTCATGCTTTTCTCCCCATGAGCCACATCACAGTGGAGTGGATTGTTGTATTCACATGTACCTTAACAGTAAGTGTGAAGCAAAGTTATAAATAACATCCTTTGTTGCTCTTGGCAGACTCGCCATTGTTTAGTTACTTGTCATGATGTATTCAAGGTCTGTCCTTCCACTCCGTTGTTTGCTGCATGAGAGCCAGGACTGAGTGTCTCGTACACCATCCTGTCCTCTGCAGGTAGCGTGGTACTTGGCACGTTAGCAGGGCTTGAGAAAGATTACTTGCTGCTAGGTTAGGAATTGGGCTGGTACAGAATAACACATTTGGCTGGTGGCCTCAGGCATGGCTCAAACTTTTTTGTGGCAAGAAGTATAAAGTAGTCTCACTGCTCCTGCCCCCCCTTCTCTCTGCCTCTTAGCTCCGGCCCCAGTCATGCCAACTCCGGTCCACCCTAGCCCTGCCAACCCCCTGTTTGTCCTAGTGGCCTGCTGTCAGGCCTCTTTAACTGAGTCCACTCCCAGAGGCTGCTGGGTGAGGTTCTTCTGAAGAAGTCAGGACAGTCTGTCCTGGAGAGGGCAGCTCTGGCCACCGGCCTGCTCTGGGCAAGTTGGGCATTCTTGGGCCCTGGTTGAGGGACCACTCATGTGTTGTCTCTTCTCCTTCTCCTGCCTCAGCCCTTCTGTATGCCACCATCTTCGGGAACGTGACCACCATTTTCCAACAGATGTATGCCAACACCAACCGGTACCATGAGATGCTCAACAGCGTTCGGGATTTCCTGAAACTCTACCAGGTGCCAAAGGGCTTGAGTGAGCGAGTCATGGATTATATCGTGTCCACCTGGTCCATGTCCAGAGGCATCGACACCGAGAAGGTAAGGAGGGCGATAAGCTCAGGTGAGCCCTCTGTTGGCTTTCCCAGGGAGAACTGAGGTGCTCCTGGGGCCGGGGGTCCTCAAACCTGGCTGTGCATCAGAATTCATTTGGGTAGGGGCGCCTGGGTGGCACAGCAGTTAAGCGTCTGCCTTCGGCTCAGGGCGTGATCCCGGCGATCTGGGATCGAGCCCCACATCAGGCTCTTCTGCTATGAGCCTGCTTCTTCCTCTCCCACTCCCCCTGCTTGTGTTCCCTCTCTCGCTGGCTGTCTCTATCTCTGTCGAATAAATAAATAAAATCTTTAAAAAAAAAAAAAAGAATTCATTTGGGTAGTTTGGGGTTCCCATGTCCTACCTCCAGAGGTTTTGGTGGCTTCCAGATCAGCTCTGCTCAAGGACCAGCAATTAAGATTAAGAGCCATTATTTAAGAAACTGGAAAGACAGTGTGTGTCTCCTGGAAAAGAGAGGCATTGGAAGTCTAACTGTCTGGGGCAGAATTTCCCAGACTTGTGTGGTGATAAGGCTCGGGGCCATCCACGGGGAGGTCATCGTTGTGGCTGATTTTCCTTTGGCCTCAGGCTCTGAGATGGCACAGCACTGCCACTGATTCTGTCTTTATTTAAATTTTCAATATTTTGTACATTGGAGATTTTTTTTTGCATGAATTTTGGTTTTTAAAAATATTGTATTAGGGGCACCTGGGTGGCTCAGTCGTTAAGCGTCTGCCTTCGGCTCAGGGCGTGATCCCAGAGTCCTGGGATCGAGCCCCACATCAGGCTCCTTCACTGGGAGCCTGCTTCTTCCTCTCCCACTCCCCCTGCTTGTGTTCCCTCTCTCGCTGGCTGTCTCTATCTCTATCAAATAAATAAATAAAATCTTAAAAAAATAAAAAAATAAAATAAAAATATTGTATTAAACTATAATTTCTCCGGCTTCCTGAATTTTTAGCCCAAGGCTGTTGCCTCACTGTAGTCTCAGCTCTGATAAGATTCCCATGATTCGTGGTCCTTAAACACAGATTCCCAGCCTCTCTCCCAGATATATGGAATCAGGATTTAGAGAAGGGGGAGGTGTGAGGAAAAAATCTACATTTTTAACAAGTGGCCCAGTGATCCTGTTCATCAGATGAGTCTGGTGAATACTGATCAAGGGCTTGTGCCTTAGTTATCATTGACTTGAGGAAAACATCAGTTAGGTATCTCTCTAAAGTTAAGGTATCAGTTTTCCCATCTGTAAAATGGAAATAGCCATAAATCCCTATTGTTCTCTAAGAGTTGCATTATTCTAGATGCATTTCAATATAGGGTGGCTGGGAAGAAAAGAGAAATGATACAGTGGATTTTCTATTCACTTCTCAATTATCGCCTGTGTATATTTTCTATAAGCAAACATGTAATCCTGGGTCCATTTTTCTCTGCTTCTCTGTTTTCCACCACACTTCACCTTTTACTGCCAATCTCTAAGTACTTGGGGGATTCTGATTCCTTTCGTTGTCAGAATAAGAAAAACAGAAAGATAACGCTGTTGCAGAAATAGAACACATTCAAAGCCAAATTCAGCTGACTTTGGATCAGCTGTCCTTGCCCGTACTCTTCCTCTATTAGAATAGTTAGTTGAGAGTTGACAGCTTAAAAGGAAAACTTGAACTCAGTGTAATTGATTCCCACTTCAAAGGAACGATAATTCAGTTTTGTTGAAGATCGGCCATAATCACAACAGTAACATAATAAGCTCACCACTGTCGCGCCGGCTCCCATGCCTTG
Organism: Ursus maritimus; assembly: GCF_017311325.1. NCBI lineage: Eukaryota > Metazoa > Chordata > Mammalia > Carnivora > Ursidae > Ursus > Ursus maritimus. The sequence continues at coordinate 93,497,300 of NW_024424452.1, forward strand.
AACGCACACTAAGAACAGATATTTACTGCGCTCTCCATGTGCTGGCCCCACATTCACGCTCCAGTGATGCTCAAAGCAGCTCTGGGAGGGAGCTGCTGTTCTTTCCACCCAAGAAACGAGGACACAGAGGCCCGGTGAGTTTTGTTAGCTGCCTCTGGTCACAGAGTTAAGAATGGCGAAGTCAGGATTTGAGTCTGGTTTTGTCTGACTTGGAAATGTGTGCGTTTCCTACTCTTACTTTAAAAAAAATTTTTTTTTTTTATTTAAAACATATACCAGAGAGAAGAAGGATTGAGAAGATGAGGCCAGATGGCGTTTCCTTCATTTCTCACCCGGGCAGGGTGTCAGTAGGGTGGGTCTGAGTCCCTGGCTTCGCCAACCACCTGCCTGAACTGTGTCTCTGCTTTTGCCTCACTCAGCGAGGCACGTAGGTTCTGTGGGTGTCTGGCAGCTGATGGAGCAGAAAAGAACTTTGATCTCTCAGCCCTGGGGCTCCTTTTCCCAGGGGCCAGGGTGGCTTTGTAAATCTGGTTGTCTGGAAAGAAGCCCTTCCCCACCCCACTGCAGGGCTGGGCTGGGCGGGTGCCCATGCGAGACAGCAACGTCAGCGTTTGCCCGCCCTGCCCCTCCCTGCTGCCTCACTTTCCCGGGAGGCTTTGGGATTTGCCCCAGGTCTGGCCTAGGTGGAAGAGGGAATACTGTGGCAAAACTCACTGCAGGGCCCAGCCTGGCCTAGCTGGCTGCCCTTCCTGGCAGGGGCTTGGGGCAGGCAGCTGTTGGGGAGGGGTCCAGTTCCGTGGTCCCATGCCTCTCCCTGGTCCCCTACCCTCCATCCTGGGTCAGAATGGTCAGAGATGACCATGGGAGCCTAGGGGCCATATGTGTGTGTTGGGGGGGGGGAGGAAGGTGGCAGTGCTGGGCTCCTCTAGTTTGACCAGCAATTAGCTGGCTACCATGAACATGTTGCCTCTTCCTCTGAGCCTCAGTTTCCATGTCTGTAACACATGGACACTAGGTGCCTTTTTGTACTAAGGCCAACCTCTAAGGCCCCTTCATCTATGACCTTCTGGACTTCGGAGCCTCCCTCAGCTGACCCACTGCTCCACTGTGCTAATGACATCAAAAGTGAAAGCTCACATGCGCGGAGCACTTGTGTGTGCCAGGCGTTGCACCAGCACTTTCCACACACCAGCTCATGGAATCCTCAGAAGAATTCTAGACTCACGTTCAAAACTAAAGACTTGGGAAAAGAAGCTAAGCATGGCTTTCAAGTTCACAGGAATAGTAAACATTAAAGTCAGGATTGAATCCGGGTCTGCCTGATCTTAAAGTCTATTCTCTCAACCATGTGTCTGTCCAGTCCTGCCTGGGGAGGTTTCATGAGCCTCCATGGTGACATTTCCCTGTGACCTTTGAGGCCCGCAAGAACCATCAAGGATGGTCTCTCCTCAGGACCAAACAGAAGGGAAGGTGCCCAGGAAGGGGTCTGCTGCTGAGAAGCATTCAGCTCAGAGAGAAGGATTTAGGACCCCCTAACCTGCCCAGTGTGGAGCCAACAGGAGAATGATGGAGATGCCTGATGGCCATGGCAGTCCGGGTTGCTGGACCCCCGGGTTCCCTCTCCTCACACGTGCTTTCCAGTGGATCCGGGAACAGGGCCCATGAATAAAACTTTGTCTCCAAGCCAAGGCGTCGTTCACTAGCAGCGTCTGCCAGCAAAGCCCAGCCCAGGGGAAACCAAATATTGAAAGGTGAACTTACCTGGAGAACAAATGTTGGTTTTGAACTGCTGGGCACAGTGTTGACATGACATGCGAGTGTGCTCCACTCCCTGGTGTTCTGCCTGGGGAGAAGAGGATCCACATTAAATCTGCGTTTCTACAGGAGTCTCTTTTTTCAATGAGCCAGAAGGAGGGAAATACTTAGCAAGCTCTCAGTCTAAGCCTTGGCAGTCTGAATTTTCCTGTGCCTCCGTCAGTGCTCCGTCCCCTCTCGCAGAGATCCTGCTTACTTCCTCAGCATCCCGCCACCCCAGAACGAGCAGGAAGAGGCACACAGAGCATGGGGACCAGTGTGTATGGAGCCCCTTGCCGGGTCCTGCACTGTCCCTGGGAAGGTGAGGCTTGCACAGAGTTTTGAGGGAGGCTGAGAAACTTCCAGATTCCAAGATGAACTCCAGGCACAGAGGCAAATGGACTGCGTGAAGGCAGAGAAGCAAGGATTCAGGGGTAACCAGCACCCCAAGGAAAGATCTTCATTGAACATGTTTAATTTTATCCTCCCAGCTTTGCTTGCTAGGCTAGGATGGGAGAAAGGATTATTTTAAGAACATTCCTAATTCTTCTGGAAAAGTCCACTTGAAGGTGTCCTACTGTGTTACTTAATGCTTGCTATGCGAGGGCCCACGCAGTGGTTTCTTGTAAAAATTTAGTCCAGGGAACTATTTCTCCCCCTTACCAAAGGCTAAGAAATTTTCCTTCCTCGAAAGATAAGACCCACATGACCTCTCACAGCTCTCACTTTGCTCTGAGTTTCTAGACGCTAAGAGTGGAATTACAAGTGCCTTTGTTTTGGGCAGCCATGTAATGTATAATGTAGGAAATGGTTAGTATCTAAACTAGGCTCCGGACTCAGGCTATCTAGTTTGAGAGCCCAGCTCTGCCATTTTCTGGCTGTGCAACTTTGGGGAAGTTATTTATCTTCCCTGGGCCTCAGTTTCCTTATCTGTAAGCTGGTACAATACTAGCACCTACATCAGAGGGTTATGTGAGGATTAAATTAGCTATTACGTGCACATCACAATCATGTAAAATCATTGCCAAATTTCACTTATTTTACTTATGATTTGTCTCCTCCCCCGAGATGGTAAGTTACACAAGGGCAAGGATTTTTGTCTGTATTGTTTACGGCTACATCTTCAGAGCCGAGAATGATTACTGGTGTATAATAAGTGCTCAGTAAATAAGTGTGGAATGAATGAATGACTTTAAAGCCCTTAGCAATGCCTGGCCCAGAGTCAAGTGTTCACTAAATGTTACTTTATCTCTCTCTTTAAACCACACATATATTCGGACCATCAGCAGTGTGAGCTCCACCTTCAAAACACATTCTGAATCTAACCCCTCCTCACTGTTCCCCCACCAGCAGCCCAGCTCGGGTGCCCTCCCTTCTCACCGGGCCACCTGCAACAGTGACCTAACTCGATTCCTTGGCTCCCTCCTTGTCACCCTACTGCCAGGGCCCCCGAACCCCGCTCTCCAGCTGTGGTGATCCTCTTAAAAGATAGCCTGGTCTTGTCACGCCCCTGCTCATGACCCTCAGTGTGTCCCCATCACACTCAGAATAAAATCAGAGGCTATTCGTAACCTAAGGTCTCTGTGTGCGTGCATACTTGGCGTTCTTCTGAAGCTTCATCTCCTACCCCTTGACCCTCTTTCACATTGGCTCTTGCTCAGGTCCCCTCCCAGCCTTGGCTTTGCTGCTGGAATGTCCTCTGACACGTTTTGCAGGTGTCAGCTTACATAGCACCTCCTCAGACAAGCCTTCGCCAGCTGTTAATCCAAAGAGTCGCATGTACTCCTAGCCCCGACTCTCTGGCCCTTCTGAGCATTTACAACAGATTTCTGTGCTCGCTGCTTGTCTGTCCCACGAGAGGGTCAGCTCCCCGGGGACAGGCAGTGTGGCTGTCCCTTCTACCCATGCCTTGAAGCATGCAGTCTAGCCCAGTGGGGGTGGCGTCCACCCCTGGGGTCATGAGGGGCCACGGGCTGGAGAGCACAGTGAGGACCCTGATGCTGTTTCTTCCTCTGCCCGGCCAGGTTCTGCAGATCTGCCCCAAGGACATGAGAGCCGACATCTGCGTGCACCTGAACCGCAAGGTGTTCAAGGAGCACCCAGCTTTCCGCTTGGCCAGCGATGGCTGCCTGAGGGCACTGGCCATGGAGTTTCAGACAGTGCACTGCGCCCCGGGGGACCTCATCTACCACGCAGGAGAGAGTGTTGACAGCCTCTGCTTTGTGGTCTCCGGCTCCCTGGAGGTGATCCAGGATGATGAGGTGGTGGCTATCCTAGGTAGGTGTGTTACCTTTGCTGGACGTACCCCTCCAGGGCCCAGGGTTGGCTGAGCCACTGGGCAGCTCCTTGCCCCTGTGGCCTTCAGCCAGGGGGAGAGTGCTTCTCGGGGCAAGGCCAAATGCTCGCCTCCATCCAACACACAAATATTTGAGTGCCTGTGTTGTGCCAGTCGCTGTCTTAGGCACTTGGGGGTATTTCAGTGACAAAAATGAGTTTTGTCCTCAAGGGGCTCCCAGGCTACTGGGAGGGAGGAGCAAATAAGCAGACACTTGCATACAGTGGAAGAAGTATCTAATTCAGTATTCAAGTGTCTGGAAGAAGCGATACTCAAGCTGAAACTTACAGACTGGAGGAGTGAAGGGACAAGGGAATGTCCTCAGCAGAGGGGAAAGCATGTGTGAAATCCCCGCAGAGAGGGAGCACGATGCATTTGTAGAATTGCAGTGCGTCCCCTTGGCATGGCCGGAGCAACAAAGCAAGAAGGGCCACAGGGAGAGATGGGTTGGGCGGGAGCTGCATGCTGGGCAGATCACGGCAGGCTCGGGGAGCCGTGTTAAGGGACTTGGCCTTTATTTCTGGGGCCAGTGGAGGGTGTAAAGCAGGAGAGAGGCTCAGTCGGATTTGAACTTTAGAAAGATGACTATAGTTGCTGCTTGGGGAGTGACTGCAGGGGATGGCTGGGGCAGGGAGAGGAGGTTGGGGACATGTTGTCCAGGGGCGGGTGCATGATGCCCCACACTGACACCGTGATGGGCAGATGGAGGGAAGCAAATGGAGTTGACGCACTTAAGAAGTCGGGTCAACAGATGGTCAATTTGCTGGGGCTGGGGGGTGGGGGGTGGGGGGTGGGGAGAGGGAAGAGTCGACGAGGGCTGCAGGATTTCTCACTTCGATAACAAGGAAGCCGGTGTGCCACACACTGAACTAGGGGATATGGGGGGGG
>NW_024424452.1:93502326-93508491 GCF_017311325.1 Ursus maritimus
GGGGGGGGAGCAGAGTCATGGGGGGACATGTTGGTATTTTGGCATTTTCAGCATCAGCAGCCTTGAGAGATTCATCTGATTGCTTGAGGTTGCTACAGCACAGCTTTTTGCTGGGGCCATGTCTACCTCTCTGAAAGGACAAGCCATCGTGGTCATCTAGTCAGTGCCATGCATTTTACATACATATTCTCATTTAAGCTTTACAGTAACCCTATGGAGTGATTTTATTTTCCCCGTTTTGCAGATGAGACCGTGAAAGCTCAGAGAGGTTCGGGAACTTTCCCAAGGCCTCACAATGGATGAGGTCCATGGAGCCAGCATCCTGGAGTCCCTCTGAGTCCAAAACCTCTACTCTGATCCGTTTTGCAATACTACAATCCTAATGGTAGCTTATGTAGTTTTCTGGCCCATTAAATTGCCAGGCATTGCTAGACATCGTGGACATATTTTATCCTTTATGTATGATTTCTTACGAAACTGAAGTAGGGAGAGGTTAAGTTATACGGAAGTTAGAAGTGAGATTCAAATTAAGTAGCTAAGCATACATAGTATTTCTATATATGAAGTCCAAACTTTGTTCTTGCTTGACTTTGGAGTGGATGCTTCGTGGCCTTTCTGTTGCTCCCCTGGCCCCAAGCCAGCTTGCCCTCTTGATTACATTCTGCTCAGGTTAACCCAAGGATGATTTATATTCCTTCAGCATGAGCTGGCAGATGGTCAGAGGGAGCCTGGGATAGAGACTGGCTGCGGGGTGGAGGCTGAAGCTGTTTTTTGCTAAAATAAGGGTGTGGATTCCTGCTCTCCATTGAACTCTGCAGACAGGGTCTGCCGTCCTCCTCCACAGAGATCTGAGACTGGACTGTGTATAGGAACAGCACGCATGAGGGGGACAGCCATTGCTTTGGGATGGCAGCGGAAAGGCCATTTATCCCTTCCTTTAATACTCATCAGTGTCCTTGATAAAGGGGACTTTCCATTGGTAATCGCTATGGGGATATCCACTGGGCTAAGAAGTAACCAGCGACTAGTGAGCTCTTCTTTGAGTTGGAATTGGAATTGAATTTGACTTGATCCTTTGGTTAAGGGCATCTTTCACTCATCCCCACCCTTTTTTTAAAAGGAATTTATTTATTTATTTATTTATTTATTTATTTATTTATTTATTTATCAGAGAGAGAGAGCACAAGCAGAGGGAGCAGCAGGCAGAGGGAGAAGCAGACTCCCCGCTGAGCAGGGAGCCCGATGCGGAACTCAATCCCAGGACCCTGGGATCATGACCTGAGCTGAAAGCAGATGCTTAACTGACTGAGCCACTCAGGCATCCTAGCCCATCCCCCTTATTGATAACTCACCAAATGCCTTTCCAAGGACTCTATGCTGGTGACCGGCCCCATCCCCCTCACATACGCATACACCGGGCGTTCTTAGTGACCCACCTCGCACAGCTGCATGTTGGGAGTTGGGTTGGACAGTGAAGCCTGGAGAAAGGACAGAGCTGCAGAGGGCTTGAGGAAGGCAAAGGACTGCTTCCCGGCGGGGTCTCATCTCTCCTCAGCCTGGGCTTCTTGTAGGGAAGCTGACCAGGGCTTGATCCACTGTTGATTTACTTGGTCACCTGACTGCTTCTCCAAATCCGGCCCTCTGTCTGCGGCCCCTGCACATTCTGCCTGCTCAGTTAGCGATGCGGACAGGACCTCTGGAATAGCTCAGCAGCTTCCGGTTCAGGGTGGTTGTTGCCCTCAAGCTGTCCCGACTAGAAAAAGCATCTTCATTGTGTCCCCAGGAGCCAGATTAGGTCCAAAAAGTAGGTCCAAGCTTGACATCCTAAGGAGCTTGTACCATTTCAAGAGGCTCTTATTCTATAAAAGGACGTGAAACAAGTCCTTTGACCTAACTTGACCTCTGGGCCAAGACATGTAAGATTCCCAGCTATTTGCTCCCTGGAAATTTAAGTTCAGAGTTTTGTTGTTATTGCTTCTTCCTAAATAGAATTATCTTTTGCTCAATTTCCTGAAATCAGTTGTTCGTGCAAAGGGGATTCAGGTGACAAATGGTTGTTAAAACTAGATCTCTATTGCCTTTTGATGCATTTCAGTTCAATCCAACCAAAGTTTATTGAACACCTGCTACTCACCAGGTGCTGTCATAGAATTGGGATTATCAGTGGACCACATATTAGACCCTGCTTCCAGGAGCTTCTACAAGTGCAGGAGACTGACATTATGAAAAAGCAACAGTCACACTGGTTGATGAAGTGTTACCCCTTCTAGAGGGTCACTGGACAAGTTTGAGCAGGTCCTATATCAAGTGCTCCAACGGGGAAAAAAAATAGCCAGGGAATCTTTAGTTATCACAAAACAGGAGGCTTTAGAATAAAAAAATCATCTGTCTCATTCGGTTGTCTCTACTGTCTTGTTATCAGTTCGCTCATTTACATTCTGCTAATTTGTTTCTTCCTCCCAGTTCTAATATTCTGTTTAATTTTAGCACAAGAATGAGAAAAAGAGTCTGTATTCATAACTGAGTGTGTTTAATAAGTGTTAAAAATAGAACACTTTCTAAAAAAGTTTCCTAGGAGAGTGTTTGTCAAACTTTCTTGACTCGACTCACCATAGGAAACGGTAGATTGTCTCGTGAACGACTAAACACGTGCGCACAGAGTTACATGTGAAGCTCAGTGCTTACTCTTGCCACATGCGATGCACCCTCATTTCTATTAGATTCCATTCTCTTTCGTTTAAATAGACATTGACGTCATGACTCACTAAATTGCTTTCTTGACTGACGCGAAGCCTGCAGTTTAAAAACGTGGTTCCACCAGCATCAACGATAACTCTCTTGGGCTGAAAGCCTTGCTGTCCCCTGACGGCAGACACTACACCTGGATCATCTCTTACGATCTCCTTTTCCTCTGATGTTCTCCACCTTACGATGGAGAGGACACCTTCCCAATCTCCTTTTGGAATTCTCTTAGAAATCACTTGTGTCTTCTCAAACTTAGCTTCTCGGTTCTTTGAAGTAAATTCAAGGCTTTAGGATGTGCATTTTATTCATTATATTTTTAAAGGAATTTTCTTCCAGTTTTTCATAGCTATCAGAATAAAAAGGCATAAGTGCCCATTTTGCCCCCACCCAAGTGGAGAAGATGCCACCACACCTGCAAGCAAGTTGTTATCTGAGTTCTGTGACACTTGACCAAAGTAGAGGAGTCACGAACTTTCCTCAGGGCTCTGTTTGAGTGTGGTCCGTCTCCCTGTGTTTCCATCTCACACATGCGGTATTTAGATGATCTTGTTTCCCTGTGATTTAGTGTCCCTGTAGTAACTTCTATGGTTTTGCATTTTAGTACTTAATTTGTATGTTAACCGTGGATCATGTTGCGTCCTTTCTTTTTGCTTTGCTGTGTTGTGTTTTTCTCATTCCCTTGGGCAAGCCAGAGTCTTTTTGGCCAGACTGTACTGAGGGGTGGAAAGAGCCCTGGGTCCAGAGCTGGAGACTTGACCATAGCCCTGGCTCTGCATGAACTCCCTGCAAGAGTGCCCCCACTAACTGACAAACTCTCCGGGTCTCCTGTGCTTCTCCTAAGCCCATCACACGGTGTCCGTTGTATGTTTACTCATCTGTCCCTCCTGTGAGCTGAGATCCTCTGATTTCCTATCTCCAGCTTGGTCCAGCATATGGAAGGCACCAGGGGGTTTGCGGAATTGAATTGAATTGAATTGAATTGAATTGAATTGAATTGAATTGGAGTTGAATTGAGCTAAAAGGGAGAGACTGGGCTGGGAAGGGCCCCCGTGGTCCAGAATAAGGATCTAGACTTTATCTTGCAGGGATGAGGAGCTCAGGGAGAGTTTCAAACATGAGTGGCATGAAGATTTGGGTGCCACAAACATAGAGGCGTGGAGGCTAGCTAGGAGTCTTGGATGAGAAATGATGAGAGCCTACATATGGTGGTGGAAGGGAGCTGTGGGAACGATCTGAAGCCCAGAGACATTAGGGGAGGGAGAAGCTCCAGGCTGTGGGGTTGAGGGAAGGGAATAGTTTCTGGCAGCTCGTGGACAGGCAATAGGGCCAGAAGAGGATGAAAGATGAGGGTTTATTCTACTGAGTTTGCAGTGTCTTTTTGGAACAGATCTAAGCATGGCTCTCAACTAGTGGAAACTCTTCTTGACTTGTGGATGGGCCAGAGCCTGCCAATGAAAGCAAGCAGCCGTGGGAAAGATTGACAGGCAGGCCCTGGCTCATCACACACCCTGGATTAACTTACTACTTGTGATTCTATCACTATTGAACTAGGGTTTATGTGTAGCTTCTCCTTGCATGTACATGTAAAGTTGTAAATACCGGTTCACCGATGAAATCTTTCTTTTTTTTTTAGTGAACATCCCCTTCTCATGGTTCCTAATTTGGAAGACACTCTTATCTTCACTTAGCTTCTTTGTGTCCATTGACCTTGGTTGGATATTAATGTGGCATTTATTTACTTAGCAACTATCCCAGTGTGACAGGGTGTTAGTCTCTGCAAGGGTGGGTGGTGTAGAGAAAATCCTTGTCTTGGATGAATGTTCTATTCCATTTGGGGAGACAAATGCATGATTAGTGACGATAAGTGACACAGGTACTTCTTTTGCTAGACTTCTTGGCATGAACAAGGACATACTCATGGAGGGGGCAGGAGGTGACTGGATTTGGAAGGACCAGTAGGAGTGTTTGGTAGGCTGACTGTTGAAGTGGGAAGAGCAGCATAAGTCCACAGAGTGAGTAAGAGGTGGGACTCTGTGTAGGTATATTCAGCGACCCATGTGAGTAGAGTAGAATGAGAAGACTTTCCATGTGGCCAGTGGTTCTCAACTTCAGTGAACGTAAGACTCAGCTGGAACACTTATTCACAATGCAGATTCCCAGGTCCCTCCCCGGCTCAAGGATGGAGTCTGCGAATCTGCATCGTCAACAAGCCCTCCCCTCCCCTGGGTGGTTCCCCAGCATGTGCTTAGAAGACTATACCTTGAGAAACATTGCTTTAGGCAGTTACTCCTTGATGTTTTTGGTAGGATGGGGTGAGATGATGATGTTGTAGGAAGTGTAAGGCCCATGCTAGGGCATCTTTTATTACATTAGCCTAAAGCATATGAAGCTGCCAATTTTCAACTATTTCTGACCTGCCGAAATGGTAGAATGACCATCTCGTGATCTGTATTCACGGGGAGGAGTGTCTAGCCTAGGATGGTGGCTCTGTGAAGGTGAGTCAGGATTGACATATGAAGGGGGCATTCTAGATGGAAAGAATAGTGTGAGCTGAGGCCTGGGGAGGGAGAGTGTGTTGTGTAACCCCAGCGCTTGAGCTAGAGCTGAGATCCCCAAGGGGCAGCAGTGGGGCACGGGGCCAGAGAGGCAGGTCAGAGCTCGTCTGTGAACATTTCTAAATGTCAGCATGAGGAGTTGGCAGTGGGGAATCACTGAAGGTGGTGGGTAAAATATGACACCATTAGAGCTCTGACTTGTAAAGATTAATGAAGTAGACACAGAGCGGGAAGGGAGGGCAGTGGGTGGCTCTGGCGTACGGTAGAGATGAGCGATGGTAAGGTATGGGCAGTAGAAACTGAGACAGAAGTAGGATTGCCAGATCAAATACAGCACAGCCAGTTAAACTTGGGTTTCATATTAATGAGTAATTTTTGGCTTGAATATTTCCCAAACATGGAATGGAATATACCTCTGCTAAAAAATTATCCATTTATCTAAAATTCAGATTTAACAGGGTGTCTTGTATTTTTATTTGCTAAATCTGGCAACTTTCGATGGGAGGGACATGTTGATGAGACGTTCTGGAAGGAGAGTCTGAAAGGTTGTATAGAATAGGATGTGGGGAGTAACCAGAGGGAGTTGAGGGAGGTGATTCTGACATTCCAGTGGGTGGGGGGAGATGCAGGCACTGGAACAGACAAGGCTAAGTCAGGAGGAAGACACAGTGAGACAGAAAGGTGAGGAACTTGGCTTTGACTTGTTGCATTTAAAGACCAGTGGGGGGGGCACCTGGGTGGCACAGTGGTTAAGCATCTGCCTTTGGCTCAGGGCGTGATCCTGGCGTTATGGGATCGAGCCCCACATCAGGCTCCTCTGCTGTGAGCCTGCTTCTTCCTCTCCCACTCCCCCTGCTTGTGTTCC